>NC_137605.1:29323777-29448777 GCF_963280865.1 Gymnoscopelus braueri
ACGTGCGCGCGCGCACACACACACACACACACACACACACACACACACACACACACACACACACACACACACACACACACACACACACACACACACACACACACACACACACACACACACACACACACACACACACACACACACCCCCACACACACATACACACACATCCACACCCCCACACACACACACACACACACACACACACACACACACACACACACACACACACACACACACACACACACACACACATACATACACATATCCACACCCCCCCCCACACACACATACACACATCCACACCCCCCACACCCCCACACACACCCCACACACACACACACACACACACTCACCCACACGCAACAGATACAGAGCACTCATACATCACATATACAGGTACATTCGCTACAGAGATACTTTACACACACACACACACACACACACACACACACACACACACACACACACACACACACACACACACACACACACACACACACACACACACACACACACACCTAGTACTAAAGTCTAAAATGCAAACTTTAGTTGGTCTACGATACATAGAGTATTGTAGTGTTCCGTAGCACCTGATGTGGGGGTGGTGTGCAGGCTAGGAGGCTGTGCAGTGTGCATACGGTTCTGAAGATGTGGATGTACTCACTGTGGAGGGCTATATCGTCACTGTCAGGCCCAAATCTTGTTTCTCCAAAACGGTTACTTTTCAGGAAATGGAAATAGCGCCTGTGTTCCAATGGATCTAATTTAGTTATTATTACAAGCTCTTGTTAATACTTTTTATTGGTTAAATATTTATAAAGCCCACAAACAGAACAATATGAACATTATATGTCACGATTATTGTCCAAAACAATTGAGATTAAAGATATATTTGCAATAATCAAAATAAGCTTAAAACTCTTAAAATGACACTTTTGTTAACCCAGCATCCATATTCTGAGGGGAACATCAGCCAAAAATAGCAGATCTACAAGCTCACAACGCATCACATTGCGACCCGTCGTGAGCTTGTAGATCTGCTATTTTTTGGTGAAGAGATTTGGTGTGGACAAAAAAAAAGTGGTCCAAGTACAGAGCCAACTCAGGGGCCAGTGTATGACAAAGCACAATTTCACTATGATTATTGTGAGCGTATATTTATCGCGATAAACGATAATAGCGAATAGTATTATCGTTACTATCAATCCATCTATCAGTGGCAGTGGGGATGTACTATGTGCTGTAGAGGTGAGTTTGGCACGGCTAAGGAGTGAGGTGGATGTAATCCTTTTTACAGCCTACATTACTCTTCAGAAGCACCCAGTTACAGAAGGAGAGGTATTATAGACATATGAGTGCACAAACACTTCACTGTTCACATTTGGACACAGCACAGGCTTACAAATGCACATGCTTGCTAGCCTTTATGTGTCATTGTGTATGAGTGCTGAGTCTGTGGGTAGTGTGCATTTGTGCATATTAAAATGATGGTGTCCCATGTGCCTTTTGCCTGCTACAGTCCTCAAGGAATTGAGGAGCAGGCAGGAGATGTGTCTTTCTGATAAAGTAAATGTTTTACACTAGACCACCTCCCTGTAGTCCTCCTGGCTATGAGCATGCATACCAGTGGAAAAAAGTGTGGTGCAGGTTAGGTGTCATGTTCTGCCAATGCCAACTGCCAACAGCATTCTTTTTTTTTTGGTAGTAGCCGTTTAACTACATTCTGGCCAAATACGCCGGCCCATCTGAACATAATCCTGTTTTAATGAAAGACACTGCTGTGGTTGAGGTCAGGGTAATGACCTGCATACTGTGTGGCTCTTCCTTGCCTAGAACGTACTACCATGGTCCGCCATGTTATTAGGAGTGCATTCTATTCTCAGGCCTTATTTTGCCTGACGGGTCCCTGTAATCAAGGTTCAATTTGATTGGAGGATCCAAACCTCTGCTTTTGATACCCCTCATCTGGTCATTGTTTTTTAGCGCTGGTGAGGATATGTTTGATGCCTTCTTCTGGTCAGACATATTAATTAAATGCATGCATTTCCTTTGGGGAAATGGTGACTGTGTGATGTATTTGATATATGATATCACAATTTAAGAATAGTTTTTTTTTATGTCAGCCACAACCGCAGCATCCTTATTTTTTAAAATGTTTGAAATAAAAATATATATGGATCAGCTATTTTCACTATTTTTATACAATGAAGTATACTATATATTGCTTAAGCGGTTAAGAAAATGACCACCCCCCTTCGATGTTTTTTTTTTTTTACAAATTGAACCCTGCCTGTAATGTCAACGTCTACTAAGGCAGTCATCCGGTGCATGCATGGCCCTTCCTTTTGTAAACTGCTAGGAATGGCAGAAAACGGAAAGTAACCCACAGGGGGGTGGGGGTGGGGGTGGAGGGTGGGGGGCAAGGATAGAGCAACAGAGAGAGAGAGACAATGAGTGAGTGAGCAAGCAAAATGCAGAGAGCAATGGAGAGAAGGGATAGGAGAGAGAGAGGATGACAAGCGGAGAAAAGCAGTATCTCAGCAATTCTGCGCGAGCCAAATACTTATATTTATGCAATGTAGATCTGCGCCCGCGCACCCTGTACTTACGGATGGACAGACAGTTGAGAAGAATGAGTTTGCTGCTCATTGAAATTCTGCCCGCCACTCTCCGCACAACCTTAATAGGCCGGCTCGGAGGTGGAGAGTTAGGCCTCCAGTAGAGTAGCGCAGATTGGGCTGTGGATGACTCACACTGCTATCCCCGAGTGAATACCTCAGTATCATGACTTTGGTCTGCACCATTGTAAAGTTTCGATAAAAAGTGTTTGTGACCCATTGCTTTTTTCTATGGAGCCCTGTGTTGCTGATGTGGTTGATGTTGGTAATCATTACAGTGATATTACCTGAGAGGTCATTTCACAGGTATTATGTGTATGGGGTTGCAGCCGAGGGCTGTCAAGGGTTATGACTTTTATACAATGGCTGCTGTGGTTACCAACATACTGGTACCAACGTACTGGTAACCACTGTTCAGAAAGTCACAGTTTTTCCAAGCATACTGTACTTTTTCTGTCCAGGTAGAATAAACACAGAGGAAAAAGAACAGGAAGCATGGGAAATTAGAAACAATACTAACTAGCTCCCTGGTTATCATATCACGTGAGTCCGTGACCTAGAAACCAATAAAGCATAGTCAATAATATGTTGATCAGATCTCTTGGTTGTCACAACCACATTATAGCCAATGACGTTGATGCTATACTGATAAATAGTCACATTTCTGAGTGAGCTGAGTCAGGGACTGTTTCTCTAGATTTTCTTGTATAATGCTGAAGACTCAGACTCTTTTATATTTTATATTTTATTTTACAATAAAGCATTTAGCTAACATTCAACACAAAGAAGACTCAACACTAATGAACTGATTTAATTTCATGTAGCCTCATAAAACAATACAACAATTCAGTGACATCTGTTTCCTACGATAGTACAACTTTTACTGTATGTTCCACTTTGAAGTGAAAGAGTGTTATGCAGTGTTTCCACTAAGTTTACTGTTTTTGGGGGGGGACTGGGATAGATAGATGCAAATGAGCCGTGCAGGGGGTGGGTTACTGCAATAACCTTTCATTTCATTAAAAAAAAATTAATGTTTATGTTTATGTTACAAATAACAATAAGCCTGATGACAGTTTGAACTAAAACACTTGTCAACTGTACAACCATTTAATCAATATATGGGAAGTATTTCACAAAGCAGGATTAGTTAGATCACAGGTAAATAATTAAAAAAGTGTTTTGTAATATTACACCCTGGAAAATTTATAAAGTTTATCATTAAAAAGTGTTATGTATAATATTATTAGAAATTAACTCACATGACTACATCATATTCATAAACATAACAGATGTACACTCAATGGTAGGGGAAACACTGCAATGCATGTGGTAAGAAGCATACAGGCGAATAGAGACCAAAGCTACTTTTTGAATTTAAACCAACATGATAGCTTAATGGTTTTATACTTTGATATACGTTCAGAGCATTATGGTTACGGTATGAAAGCATGGCCCATGGCTATGACCTTGATTCACTCATCCACCTTAAAACCTTTTTTTGTTGCTCTTTAAATTATATTATTGTAGTGTCCCAAGAGCAGAATTGCCACTATGCATGTACTGCACGTATGTACACTGTGTGTGTGTGTGTGTGTGTGTGTGTGTGTGTGTGTGTGTGTGTGTGTGTGTGTGTGTGTGTGTGTGTGTGTGTGTGTGTGTGTGTGTGTGTGTGCGTGCGTGCGTGCGTGCGTGCGTGCGTGCGTGCGTGCGTGCGTGCGTGCGTGCGTGCGTGCGTGCGTGCGTGCGTGCGTGTTGGGTGTGCATGTGTGTTGGGCGTGCATGTACTGTACTGTGTGTGTGTATGTATGTGTGTGTGTGTGTATGTATATACGAAAGCAGCAGCTGTAAGCAACAGATAACACCAATCAGTTTCTATGCTTCATGGTGGAGCGTTCCTCTTATTGTCTATATTAATATAAGCCATGCTTGTTTAAGAACTCATCTATATTTTAAGAGCTTGATTCATAATTCAAATGTGAACCTTAAGGATCAACTCAGCTATTATTTCCCCACAATTAAACCGCTTGCCTGTTGTTGTGCTGTGGCTGGGGACAGAGTAGCACTGGAGGTTTCAACTTGTCTAGTGTTCAGAGTGATAAGAAATGCTTACCGGTATGCGGTAATGGCCAATTTATGCTCTGTTGTACGATGAAGTATAAGTCGGGCTTAAAAGAAATGATTGTGACAAAGCATAGCGTTGCAGTGCATTGTGGGCTGTGAGTGACTCTGGCTCTGTGTCAAGAGGAGAGTGCAAGGGGGCACATTCCGTGCACAGCACCAATCAGTCACCCTGCAGGGTCTAGTTCCTTCTACAAACAAAATAACTGCACCTCCACAAAACATTGTGCTAAGGGTTAAAAGCCACTATGAAGGTGTCATCTGTAGGACTGTACCTTAATTGACTTAGACCTGCTAATATAGTGTATGTGTGTGTATAATGTTGGCTCAACTGTAGTACAGTGTTTTCTGTTTTTATGCTGTGTTGTGTGAAGATGATTATTCGGTGCTTTAGCTGTGAGCAATTAGGAGAATTAATCTATGGCATATCATCACCTATAAATGATTTAATCAAGTATCTTAAAACCTTTTTCGCGGCATGGCTCTAGTCTGCAGGCATTTATACCTCTAGAAGAGGGTCTGTCTGTGTCTGTGTGTCCAGGGCTAATCTCGCAAAACCTTGGACCAATTTTGAGACAAATGAAGTAGGCCTACCTCCACTGATTGTTTTCACATATTCACATATATTGTTTTATACTTTTTAAAACATTTTACTGAGGTCATAGATGACTGAGGTCATACTGTAGCTGCCTGACGTCATGCTGGCCCCATGTGGACCCCGATTTTTTAAATAAAATATAAATACAATGTTTGACCTACAGTAATACCAGATTTAAGCTGCAATCCATACCTATCATGTCCTACCCGGGATGCAAACCCTGGTCCACCACAGATTGCCAAAGATTCTACCAGTGACCCAGAGCTAACCCTGTTAGCTAAGGGGAGAAATTGACCACCCGATCTTAAGGTCTCAATAGAAGAGCAGGTAGACCAACTACAACCACCGACCACAGTTGTGTTAGAATATATTTAGCCAAAAAGGCATTTTGCACACCTACTGCAATGGTGCGTAGGAGTATAGGCAGTCAACTTGAGAAGAGCAAAAAAGGAATCCCGCACACTGTCTTCACTTACAGCCACAGGACCAACTCGGACTTTATCTTCATTAACAATATAATATATTAACATACTCTACCATACAGATTGGTCAAAATACATTTGTATTTTCTAAATGAAGCTTAGGTTTTTTTCTGCTACCCTGTGTCAAATCATCTATCAGCCATGTATTCTACTCTAGGCTATTTCTAAGGGTATGTGTGAATGTCGAAATCAGGCTAGCATAGACGTGTGAATAGCTTCAAGACGTTTTTGTATCCTTGGGTGAGATCTTGTCCAAGAAGCAAGGGGCAGTGCCAGCATGAAAGACATGCTGGCACTGCCCATGCTGGCATTACTACTTGCTCCTTGCACAAAGTGGGAAATAATATGGTGAGGCACCAGTAAAGTGATAGGAAGTAGGAGAAGAATTTTGAGGTCAAGAAACAATAGGAGTTAATTAATAGCTCTTTCACACTGAAGCGATGACCTGGGTAAAATCTGTGTTTGCTGTGGATGTGAAAGAGTCAACACAGGTTATCTTAGACACACGTCTGACACAGCTCGGCTCCAGACGCAGTATGAAAGAGGACCCGAGGATCTTTGCTGCATGTCATCCCCCCCTTTTTAGTCTCTCCCCTGACTGTCTCTATCAAAAAGAAATCAAGAAGTGCTGAAAAATCATCTTTAAAATGAAAGAAAGAAACATGGCTACATGGAGGGAGAGTCTAATTTCCAAAGGTCCACATGCCTTTTTTTCCCACCATATTATTTGAACTGGTCCTTAGAAGCAAAGATAAAGTCAAAGTCCTAGAATATTTTAATAAACGGCAGTGCCCTGAGCATTTTCTGTGATGAAAGCTCTGCCCAGTCTAGCCCAGTGGCTTTGTTGTTTATCACAATACCTGCTCTGCTTCATGGCACTTTGCCTCTGCCTCAGGACTCATGTTTTCGTCCAAGGAACTGCCTGTGGTTTCTGAATGGGACAAGGTCAGAGGAGAGGACACTTTCTCAGAGGCATATAGGAAGATAATAAGAATGAGCAAACTGCAGGGGATAATGGAATGAGAATTGTAATGATGTAAAAAGGCTTCAAGTAAAACTAGACTATTGCTTTGAGTCCAAATATGGTTTATGTCTCATGTAAAATCAAGTCATCTCAATACAGAAATATAATGGTACTTCCTAATCGATCATTTATGTGTTCTGATGTCTGTGTTTTCCATTTCATTTCTTTTGTGTGTGCTATTTGTTATGTTTGAGTAAAACAAAATCTTAGGACCACAAAGGTTATGTATGCATTTAACAAAAAGCTGAAAGGAAGGAATAACCATCTCTGGCAGTATTGGTGTACTGCTCTCCCCACTGAACAATACAGGACAATCATAGCTTGTCTCTTCCCCCGATTCAAGCAAGCAATCAAATGAGCTGCAAAAGTCACTTGGTTGACGTTATGAGGACAGGCATGTGTCACAACAACAGTGTATCTCTCCTACTACTGATCCTAACTGACCTATACTGTGTCCTTCCTCTCTCCTTCCCCATCCCCGTCCCTGTCCCGTTGTCCTTCCTTCTTCCTCCCTTGCCCAGATGCGAGGTGTGCTGTCCCCCCGTCCTATCATCATCACCATCATCGCTCCCAAGCCCGCTCCTTCCACGCTCCTTCCTATGACCATCCCTCGCACGAACGTCCTTCCTATGACCGTCCCTCACATCAACGTCCTTCCTACGACCGTCCCTCGCACGAACGTCCTGCCTACGACCGCCCCTCGCACGACCGCCCTGCCTACGACCGCCCCTCGCACGACCGTCCTGTCTACGACCGCCCCTCGCACGACCGTCCTGCCTACGACCGTCCCACCTACGACCAACCCTCACATGAACGCTCCCCAAATGACCCCTGGAACCCCCGTCTCTGCGTGATCTCCGGAAATCAACTCTACATGTTGGACCAAGAGGAGGTACTGTACTGATACTTGTCAAAAGGGTCATTTGACGATTAGTCTTTAATGGGCCAATTCCAGCCTAGAAAGAAAGAAATCTTATAGCCTGGGATCCAGACTGATTCGCTCCGTTTGGCAGATTTTTTTTTCTCACTTCGCTACTCAGTCTGGCCAGGGTCCTGTTTGACTCGTATTTCCAAACGTCACCAATTACGTAGGCAAGTCAGGAAGTGACTAGAGTTTTACATTGGAAGCTACTGGTCCCCCCCCCCCCCCACAGACCAATCAGAAGCCGTGGCTCCTTTGTGCCCGTCCCGCACCTTGGAAATAGGACCCTGGCCAGACTGAGTAGTGCCGAACAGTCTGGATTCCAGGCTAGAAATCTTAGTTCTTAGCTGAGTCAGTTCTTAGAGTCATGTCAGATATCCAACCAACTTGCCCATCTCTCACATACAGGATGTTAGGCATCTCTGGAGACAAATCGGTTATATTCAAGTCATTTATGACACAGTAACAACAAGCTAGGCGTCTGAGTTACTTATGGAGACTCAAAGAATGGATTACATTCATATTATTTTGTTATCAGCCTATACTGTAGCTAAGGTGTCTGGAGTTGTAGTTGTTTTTCATCAGTTCAGCATTCTCCACACATTCCTTCCTTAACATGAAACCTATTGTCCCTTTTCTGGGGCAAACATTCATCACGTATTTTCACTACAGAGTTTTGGTGTAAAGGGAAAAAAAGGAGAAGACCAATTGTAGAACCCTGGGGGATCCCAGTCAACAAAGTATATGGGGTTTAAGAGGTAAAACGACATTTTGCAAAACAGACATTGACTTGACATGAAACATAGATACCATAGACATTTATGAGGCATTTATATTTGTCTGAAACCATAAACAAAACCCATATCTCTTATTATGTAGGAGATATTTTAAATTATGGTAATGTAATCAACTGACATGATGTCACAACATTTTAACACAACGTTATAAATTATCATTACTTTATCAGCTGGAAAATGTCACTCCCTTAGTAATATAATAACCACTGTATATTGCAATAATCAAATCAAATCAATCTATAATGTAGGCTATAACCCAATTAAGATACATTTATTGCAGTCACTTATTATATATCTCTGCTTTCGGGGAGAAACCAGCTCCAAAATGTTCATTTTTAAGGAATTTACAAAAACAAAACAAAAGTGGAGTTAGGAGGTTTTGTTAATCATTGATAAGAACTGGACCTCCAAGCTCACAATGAGGTTGGAGGTCAAAAGGGTGTGGAGCCTGGAGTCAGCATAACCAGCTAACTCCACCTCCTTTTGGTGAACTTAGCTGGTTTAGCAGAAAGTTTGAGGATCCAATGGAGTTAGCTGGTTTTGTCAGAAGCGCTTTTTAATACTTTTCATAGGTTCAATATGTTTTTAATCAACACACAGACGTAAAGGGTGTTCAATAGCACTGATTTATGGAAAAAAATGCAGTTAGCTCGTTTCTGCCCGACAGCAACAATATATTATATTTTCCATTCAGAGATACATTTTGACCAATTACATTATGTTACAAATGACAAATTATCATATCTTACATGGTCAGACTTGCCTAGAGCGTTCCTGAAATGCCGTCGAGCTCCAAGGACAATAGTTAAATCCTTCTGACTCTTCATAATATTTTGTGGTCTAAACCCTTTGTTATTGTCTCGCCCCCTAGGGACCGGGTACGGAGCGAGACAAATCGACACTCCTTCACGTCTGTGTTCCAGGTTAAAGGAGGAGTTCACCCAAAAAAATACTTATTTTATATCAATTGCACACCCCATGAAGCCTTGAATTCATGGATTTATTTTAGTTTTTGTGGCATTCCTAAGACAATAATTTGATGACCGGGTGTGTATCCGGTAGGAGACACAAATAATCTACTTTGTGTCTCCTACCGGATACATTAGCCGGTTGGAGACGGGAATCAAATTATTGGCTTAGGAATGCCACAAAAACAGAAATAAATCCATGGATTCAACGCCTCATGGGGTGTGCAATTGATAGAAAATAAGTCATTTTTTGGGTGAACTACTCCTTTAAGGTTTTTTTTTCTGGAAAAGTTGAAGTACATAGTTTAAGTACATTTATGCATATTTTTTTGCTTTTTTCCCCTTCATCTCTGTATACAGTATATATCCAACAAAATATACAAAAAAGTAACACTAAGATTAATTAAAAAAAAAAAGCACATTGGAAAATTTCTCATATAGTTATAATGTATCAGAGTGCAATGAACCTCCCAACCGGTAGGGTCGCGTAATTGAAAGTATATGGAGAAAATTTGGAGAACATGACCACGATTGGATTAAAATTATTTTTATTGAACAATATGGAAGATATGGGTACTTAGACCCACCCAATGTAAATTGTAACATCCGTGCCCATGGGGTCAGCACTTTATATTTGAAATATGAACGTTTATGTAGATGTACGGGTCGTAAATGGAGAAAGTGCCAAAACCTGGTTGAAGCTGCATTAAGTTCAGAGGACCATCCATAGTTTGTGGCAAAATAAAATACCCACAGCTCAAGTATCCAAAGCATGCATGTATAGTTCAGTCAGGCAAAATAAAACCCCGCAGTTCAAATACTCAAAGTAAAGCATGCGTACACGGTCCTCTGCTGTTAGCCTAGCATGCTAGTTAGCTAAAGCTAGCCGCTTCAGTGGTGTGTTTACTAGACCATTGTGGACATATTCAGCTACACTAGAAGAGGTAGCAAGGACCCTGACTAGGCTTGGGCCGATTTAATCATTTATTGCATTTATTTTCCTAATAAATGTGTACATTTACACATTCACACCTGGTAGCTTTCCTATACAGCTACAACTCAACATTATAGATGATGAGGAAGGTGTGAGCATTACAGATTTGTTTCCATTAGTGTTTAATGTTGGGGAAGTTTCTTTAAAATATAATATATGACATATTACCTATTACTTTAAAACTTAAACTTAACCCCCCCCCCCCCTAAAAAAAGAAGGAATCACATATTGCCATAGCTGAGATAAGATGGATCAGAGGTTCTCTCTTTTCCTCTCTGCCCATTCCTGCCTCACTTATGATTCCATATAAATCCACTAAATCTGCCACTCTCACCTCTCTGATTGCCTGTTAAGACTGTAGGTACTGTCCTCCACTCCAGTCCCTCCCTCTCCCAACCACGGCTCTGTCTTCCATCTCACACTTTACCTTCACCCGTACTTCTCGCTCCCTCTCTACGTATTTGCCTTCTTTACCTCCTCTCTGTCCATCGCTCCACACCTTCTTTCTCTTCCCCTCTGCTCAGCATCCATCTCTGCATCTTCTCTATCACCCATTCCACCCTCCCGCTGGTATCTTTCTCTGTCTATGCAGGCTCTATCTCTTTCTTCCTCTGTTGCTCGCTGTTCTTCTCTACTTTATTACTGTCACTTTATTAAAGTGTGTTACTTTTGTGTTACTTTCTGTACCAAGTAATGTGTTTCTTTTGTGTTACTTTCACAACACATCCTCAAAAGAAGTGCAAAAGTAAATTAGATTAGACACAGTATGAAGAGGGTAGGTTAAATGGAATAGAAAATAAGGTTGTTACTTATTGGTATTAAAAGGCTTTTATAGCAGCCTAAATGTAAAAGTCATGATTACATACAAACAACTCAGAAGCTGCAGTGCCCTCTGTTGGCACAGGGTATATATTTTTGATTAATCAAATAAAAGTCTCAATAGCGATTGGTTGACAAACTGCATTGTCATTACTGTGCATTATGAACCCATTCAAAGCTTAAAAACTATGAATAACACACTTCCTGAAAGTAATGTTATTTGACATAGTAACTGTAGTAATACAGTTTTTTCTTTTAAGAATTGCATTATAGTACTTGAAAGTAATATTATTACGTAATGGGTTAATTATGTAATGTGTTACAAGCAACACTGTTTATTGGTGTTACAGCAAAAGCTGCATTTTCTACCATCTCTTACAAGCAGCTTTGGTTCTCCATCTCTGTTTGTAGACCAGGAGAGGGTAGTGTTCCTCATCTTTTCTGCAAGCATTTTATGCACGAGAAATTTCACAGCATAAGCATAAGGCCAGGGATTAATAATACTGCAATAAATAGACTTTAACCCCATAAATGCTACTGAGGTCACGTCCCCACTCTGAACAGCGCATACTGTATAATGCACATAATAATCCCACAATGCGCATGTTAATGTTACAGTGCTCAATTTTCTTTATGTGTTGGCTGATAAAAAGCAGTCAATCTTAATAGCAGCCAGGTGGCGATTTTTACAGTAGTGTGAGTGCTTGGCTGCCAATAGTATCTCTAATTGTCATCACTCTGAGGAATAGAGAGCTTTGCGGTCCTGATAAGACGACATTTCTTCTCTGGAGGGATTGAGCGGAGGGCCCAGGTCAATTAATCAAAGGCCTATCCCTGTCTAATTGTGCCAATAAGGCAGCAGCTGTGAATGGGCAGGAGGCAGGCTTGACGTGCTGAATAGCTGTCACCTCGGCGACAACAAGCAGCGTTACATATTCATGCCTGTCATTCACCTTATACAGTGGAGATTCACTTTGTCTCCCTCTCTCCCCCCTTACTTTAGTCCTATTCGTGGGCATTTCTGATTAATGTAGCGCCCCCCCCCCCCCCCTAAAAAAAGAAGGAATCACATATTGCCATAGCTGAGATAAGATGGATCAGATGTTCTCTCTTTTCTTCAGTGCCCATCCCTGCCTCACTTATGATTCCATATAAATCCACTAAATCTGCCACTCTCACCTCTCTGATTGCCTGTTAAGACTGTAGGTACTGTCCTCCACTCCAGTCCCTCCCTCTCCCAACCACGGCTCTGTCTTCCATCTCACACTTTACCTTCACCCGTACTTCTCGCTCCCTATTTCTCTCTGTATTTGCCTTCTTTACTCCTCTCTGTCCATCGCTCCACACCTTCTTTCTCTTCCCCTCTGCTCAGCATCCATCTCTGCATCTTCTCTGTCACCCATTCCACCCTCCCGCTCGTATCTTTCTCTTTCTCTGTCTATGCGGGCTCTGTCTCTTTCTTCCTCTGTTGCTCGCTCCTTTTTCTTATTTCTCTCTCTCCATCCTCTCATATCTATGCTGCTCTGTCCCGTTGTTTTCCCAGTTTCCGTTTTCCTGTGTACCTCCCCATCCCCCACATTTCTCTCTCCTTATCTCTCCATCTCTACCCCTCCCTTCCTCTCTTCCTCCCACCTCTCTCTCTCTCTCTCTCTCTCTTTGGGGTGAATGGCAGGAGTGTTTGGCTCTCTCCAACAGGCCATCTGGCTCTGTCCTCCTCACAGCTCCATTCAGACACAGCTCACTTTCCGTTTTGTGAATGATGCCTGTCAAGAGATCCTCCATAGGAGCCCCTTCCTAAGGAACTGACTTTGGGAACCGTCGCCACACTGTTGGCCTATTGTGTATCTCTGTGGAAATATGTGTTTTGACAGTATGCCTCGACTATTTCTACCAGGCTTCACTCAGTGAGCTGCTTCTTTTATGGTGGTGCAGTGGCACTGTGCAGAGTTCATTGGGATCATACAGTGGAAGGCAGACTATACTATGGATGGATAGTAGACCATACATAAAGTACATAAAGTACTATAACTATTTGTGTAGCATGACCTTAGTCATTTACACTTCACTTGCTGAAAATAACTGATTTTCAATTTGAAGGTTGCGCAGTGGCCTCATCGAGGCTTGCAGTGTTTGGCCTTACACATCCCTCGAGCCATAGAGACCAAGATCTCAAGTTCACAACCTTCAGTAGCCTATTCAGATTCCACACTTAGTTCGCTCTCTGTCAATTGCAGTGCTTTACTTGCCTGTGGGATGTCCTGTCTTCTGTGCTCGTGGCCTGTAGGGGGAGCTAGCGGGCCAGCAGTGATGGCCACCTGCCATCCTCTCTTGCTCCTTCTCTCCCCTCACATTGATCTCAGGTGACAGAGTTCTGCATTCTACCACCGACAAGCACCAGTGCCCTGTCCCCCAAGTCATGTGCCCAAGCTCCTCTCCCAGCTGTGCCAATGTTATGCAAGAAACCAAAATGATACAATATTTGGTTAGCCTATTATCACAGCCATAACCACATCAGAATCTGCTCTAATACAAATGTACCATATTTATGTCCGTTTTCAAAGTAAAGAGTGCAATTGGCTATATGTATATACCTCCCTGGCTATAATATTGCCTTCCTTGGCAATGCAGGATTGATACGGGTGAGACAGTAAGCATGTAAGCCAGGGAAGGGACCGTGCTAGTTTTAGCTTGTGGCTACGGTTGTCACTAGCTAATCCACAAAGTGTGGATTATGAGTGCTTTGCATTCTATGCATGACCCACAGGAACCATGTAACAAAAAGGGGGAGTGGGGTGGGGGATACATTATGTACTGGAAGCTGTGTGGGTGTAAACAGTCATGAGTAAAACAATGCTGTTACTGTAGTAAGATGGCTAACCAAGCCCCCAGAGGCTATTTAAAAGAAGGCACTTGAGCTATAGCCACCACATTCTTGGCATTTGATTTCCATTACATGCCACTCAAATTCACCATCTCTCAAAAGGTCATTGTGCACATATAAGGGATTAAATGGCTTTTATCTCAACAATTTGATTAATTTGCCTATTCAGCCAGATAGTGTACAAACTTCTTCCTCTAATACCTTAGAGGCTCTGAGAGAAAGTAGCCCTAATTTGTCTCCTGCCAGCTTACAAGGAGCAGTTGCCAGATCGAGATGACCTTAAAAGCAATCCCTGCCATTTATCATTTTTATTAGAAAGCATTGTGGGTTGCTGAGCCAGGCTCGGTGGTAAATGCACACATGGGAGGTTTGGAAAGGAAAAGCCTTTTCCTAAGGGCCTTAAGTCTACAAAAAATATGTTATAAGGCATTTACTGTAGCTGGAGCTGTGATCCACAGAAGAATCCAATTTGTGCACCAAATAATAGGCTACTGTTTTAATGATTAGATCACTAGCATTTCAAGTAATCAATAGTATAAGCAGATGCATTAATTGTCAGTTCTCAACCACCTACTGTAGCTTTTCAAGTATCTGAAAATTAGGTTCAGACCCCTGAACTAATTGAGACTTTATCCTGGACATGTTGCCTGCACAATTCCCACAGATGACTAAACACACTCCGGTCAACACTTTCCAGAGTTATGTTTCTAACATTTCTGCTGTTTATCTCAGGATATCTACGTATATATCTATTCTCTACACCAGGGGTCTTCAACAGGGGGTCTGGGACCCCTAGGGGGTCCTCAGAGTTACTACGGGGGGACCGCCAAATCTTTGTGTGATAGGAACTTTTTATTTGTTTTGCATTAACCACTACAACCCCAGCATCCCTGTTCCGAGGGGAACATGATCCAAAATAGCAGATCTACAAGCTCACAACTCCTCACATTGAGAGGCGTTGTGTCGGCTATTTTCGGCAAAGAGGTTTGGTGTAGAGGGAATAAAGTGCAGACCAAGTACGGAACCAAAGGTGAAGTTTACTAAGTATGGAGTGTTTAAGTGGTTAAATGTCTGAAAATACACATTAACATGAATCACACATATTAATAGAAAAGATCATGTGTAAATCAAATAAACAACAAAACAAAACAAAATCTATCAAATCTATTAAAAAGTTAAATCTGCAACACAATTTTGTACAATATGTAGTTGGGGTCCCTGCTTCATCTTTCTCTCAGCTAAGGGGTCCTTGGCCTGAAACAATGTTGAAGTTCCCTGCTCTACACTGTACAGAATGAAAGCACAGTAAGGCACATTCCTCAAAACACTACAATCCCGGGGGGGGGGGGGGGGGGGTTCCTGGTGGCTCACAGTGGTGTAAAGTAACACAAGTACATTTACTCAAGCCTTTTTGAGGATTTTTTTGGGCGGTGAAACCGCCCCTATAAGTGAGGTTTGGATATTTGTACAACAAATCCTGCGCTGTGATTGGCCAAAAATGTACCCCGCCTAACCCTGCACCGTGATTGGCCAATCACAATCTATTCAGGACTATGATTGGCCAGTGTCACATGACACATGAGCATAGCCCTATATAAGAAACCATAACTTTAAATAAACCATAATTTTTTTTTTTAAAGTTATGGTTTCTTCCATCATAAAGAGTGTTTCAATAAATGTATTTATTTTTTGTACATGATTGGTTGACTCCATTCAGTATTGTGATTAGCTAGCAAGACACCGCCCACTTCACACAGGGTGTGATTTTTACTTTACTGGAGTGTTTCCGATTTTTTTATACTTTTACTTCTACTCCACTACTCTACATCTCAGAGGCAAATATTATACTTTTTACTTCACTACAATTATTATTTTGTTGTTTATTTGAAAACTTTATTTACTAGTTACTTTTAATTATTATTACAAAACATACATTAACCACTTCAGCCCTATGTATACTTAGGCTATTTGAAAATAGACGACACGTGTGAGCTTGCGACACGTTGTGAGCTTGCGTGGCTGACTGCGTCTCCAAGCTGTTTGTCTGTCTGGGTCTCCAACAAGTTAGGCCTCGCTTCGCTTTCGGTTTGCGTGTTGAAACAAACACCAGTGTTGCAATGAACGTCAACACGCTCTGTCTCTATCTCCGGTTGCAATGAACGTCAACACGCTCTGTCTCTGTCTCCGATGTGCGGCCCAGGCTACTAGACGGGAGGCCCGCGCAGCGGCTAGACGGGAGGGCCGCGCAGCGGCCCGAACCTCTAGTTTTATACATTTGGAAACTTGTGAAATGGGACATTCTGCATAATGTGTACTTTTACTTTCATTACTTAAGTATATTTTAATGCGAATACTTTTGTAGTTTTATTAAAGTCAATTGTAAATACCGGACTTTTATTTGTAAAATGTAGAAGTATTTCTACATTGTGGTATTGGTACTTTTACTTCAGTACACAATGTGAGTACTTCTTCCACCACTGGTGGCTCAGCCAGTTAGTGCACAGACAGACCACATGCTACTTGTTAGTCACGAGCTTGAATCCAACGCCCGTCATGTCTTGCATGTCTCCCCTCTCGGTTTCCTGTCTCTCTACACTTTACCATCTATCTATCTACAGTAATAAACCAAAGCAAAAATTATAATACCTACAATCCCTGACGGAAAGAGGTAAAAACTCAAAAATGTCAGCTGCTCTGTTAAAGCCAGTTGGGCATTTTGTGTTTATTGTGACAATTTGCTGTGACCAGAGCCCAAGGTCCAGTGGAGAAGGAACATCTGTCTTTCAGAAGGTGATATGGTGCTACTGAAGGGCAAATCATGTTGTTGGCCGGCAAGACTGTCTGTTATGATGATGGGCCCACTGTGTGTGTGTGTGTGTGTGTGTGTGTGTGTGTGTGTGTGTGTGTGTGTGTGTGCTCGCGCGCGCGCACGTGTGTGCGCGTATGTTGTGTACGTGTTTTTGTGTGTACTCTATGGGCATGATATAGCAGTGTGTAGCGTGAATGAGGGTGATTTGTGTTGTTGCATGAGTGTGTGCTTGTGCACGTGTCAGAGTTCTGTGTGCACATGTGTGTTTCTGTCAGATGCAGAGTTAGGGACCCAGCCGGTGTTTGATCATCACCCTGTTAAGATAAAATGGATTACACACCTGTCGCTTTTAACACACACACACACACACACACACACACACACACACACTCTCTCTCTCTCTCTCTCTCTCTCTCTCTCTCTCTCTCTCTCTCTCTCTCTCTCTCTCTCTCTCTCTCTCTCTCTCTCTCTCTCTCTCTCTCTCCCTCTCCCTCTCCCTCTCCCTCTCCCTCTCCCTCTCTCCCTCCCACCATATTCCCCTTCTCCTCACAGCTGGGCCTGAGGAAGCAATACTGACATATGGGCCGGCCAGCCTGGAGCATCGCTCAACTCACCATGCCAGGCTGGCAAAAGCACCCTCCTCCCCCCATCAGATCTATCGCACTCCAACACCCTCTGTACCCCTGGCTGTGGAGTGACTAACATGGGGGAAGAAAAAAATGTATTATTATTTTTTTCTTTCACAATTTGCCTGTGAAGGTTGTTAAACACCAGGAGCGACGTAAAAAGTAGGACCTTTAGACTGCTGTTGCCATGTCTTTTTACATCCATCTGGCTTATAATTTACAAATCAAATTGAAAGACATTGATTGCTGCGCTAACGGAAATAATAATAATAATAATAATAATAATAATAATAATTAGACAAAAAAATACACGCACACAATACCCAAGGGTGATCCACAATCTTTAAATTGATAACAGGAGAACCCGAAGGACATTGCTCTTAATATACTCACTTTAGTAATGCTGAAGGAAAATTGGTCGGAATTGAATGTGAATGCTGTCGTTCTCTTGTGAGGAGGACGTGCTGGAGAATCAACGCCAGCCCATGTAAAATGATGTTTTTCAATTTGTTTTACATGATGCAAAGCTTGCAGAGCTAGTTTAGGCAAACGTCAAAGGAGTGCCAATCCCTGATCAGCTAATCAGTCACATGCTCACTCCATCTGATTGGGGCGGGGCTATTTAAACCTCACTGCTCACTGCTCATTCTTTTTGCTGCTGCTCTGCCATCTTGCTGCTCTGCTATGCTGGTGCTCGGCTATGCTGGTGCTCTACTGCTGCTTGTGCTCTGCTCTATGAAGTTTTTTGTGCTCCCACCACCACCCCAGCATCCACCTGTGGGTTCTGTTTCTATGATTCCTTTACGGGGTCTATTTCATTCCCTGTAAAAAAAGAAATAAATTGGCAAATCATTTATTATAAAATGTCATGCTTACAGGGAATAAATGAAAAAAAAGTCGTGACGCCAAATATGCTATAAATATAATAAAACATATATTTATGCTCAATAAATATATTTATTCAATCCAAGACTTGTCTGACTGAAATAGGCTTCCAGTACAAGCTCCACTCCTCACAATAAAATGATAGGATTCATGTTAAAGGAAAACCTTGTTGGTTTTTAACCTAAATCGCACTATTCTGATGTCAGGAGATCATAATACAGTAAATAGTCTGGGTGAAAAAATATCTGTTTATTTTTCCACAAAATGTTGTCATCGCAAAATGATCATGTCAAACGTGTTGTTTTGCGTAATCGGGTGTATGGAATGATCGCCTCATGCAGATCAACAGGATTTAGGTTCAAAATCGTCAAAGTTTCCCTGTAAATATCGGCCAAGTTCCCCTTAACCACTTAACCCTATATACTTCGTTGCCCGGGGTCCCCATACTTGGTCCACTCCTTTTTTCCCTCTACACCAAATCTCGTTGCCGATACCCTCCCTCCAGGTGAATTCCCTTAACAAGGGGATGACGGTGGTGATGGGGTGCCAGGGTGGGGCAGAAAGGCACTCTGGGTCTTCCTATGAGTCAAGTTGGCAGTGATGAATTGTAGTGGATCCGAGAGCAGTAGAGGAGGTGGTGAGTGGGCTTATTCTCGCTCAAGTGGACGTCATTGAGGGAAATTACCATGTTTAACCCCATGTAATTGGCTAGTATTGACGTGTAGATGGCTTGTCAAGAATTAAACTTGTCTAAAGTCATGTATTTAAGATAATCTTATCCTTCTCTGGAAGGGTCTGAAATGTTTACTTCCTCTCTAGATTCTGGTTGGTAGTTGGAGATATACGCTCATCTGAATTAGAAAAGACAAACAGCCTACCTATGCCTCGGCTCACAAAATACATAACCTTCTTACAACTGGTTTGTGAAAGTATATGCAGCTGCATGTCTCAGACTGTTTTTGTAATAGAGTTAGGTTGTACTGGAACAGGATGAATTTTCAGTTTCTTCACTTTTGACTGATTTCTATATACAGTAGAGTAAAATGTTTTTTCTGTACATTGTGTAAACCGTTGTTCTTTTGATGTCACAAGGTCAAACGTTTCAGTTGAATAATTCAGTCCAACATTCCCCACAGCAGCTAAACTCATCCGTGAGAAGGTTACAGTATGTGCTATGTTTGCTGCACCTCCTCCATACTCTACCATAAACTATCCCTTATCACCCCATCCCTTCTTCATTGCGACAGTGCCAGTGCAGAGCTTGCTCTCACATTATGGGACCACTTTGCTTATTACATGTATTGATACCCCCATAAAGCAACACTGTGACTACAGTATAAAGATACGTAATACTTTGAGATGTAGTTAGAATGCGTTGTTAATTCAGGCTCATTGTAAAACATATTAAATTATTGGAACAGAGTAGGCTACTTGTCCACTCTGTGTTAGTGTTTCTTGGTTTGATCTGACGGAGAGCTACAGGCAAGCTCCGGACACTGACAAGTCTGGACGTTCAATGGATACAGATGTGATGGGAAACTGCTTTGATAAACATGTACCAGTCTTTGTGTGGAATATTCACTGATAATATGTAATACTTTGTAATACTATCTAGCTTGCAAGCATATACAGTATTGTACTTGAGTGAGGTTGGGTGAGACTGTGTAGAACGAAGCTCAACCGTATGGACCAAAACTACCGGTAGTTGTCTAGAGTGAATACCAACTTTGATAATGTCTAGATATGGTCAGCCATCTTATGAGCAGAGTTCTTGGTCTGTTCTCATGGGAGGAGTTCAATGAGACTCAATAATTTTTGCCACAATTTTATCATTCACTGATGAGCATGTGAGCTCTTCAGACTCTACCCTGATTACACATGTGTGGGCTTGTAGCTGTCATGAAAAGGCATTGTTTTATATAGGCTAATACGGTAGATTATTAGATTATACACGTATGGTTATTAATAGCCTTTAATACAATTTCTGTCTTACCACTGATGATTGTCAACATGGGCTATTCATCTTCATGATATGGACTCAACTGTTGACTGGTGGTTTTCGATAGTTTGACATTCTGCATCATTCACTACAGTTGTTATTACCTTCTCAGTGACAATGCAATTTTGGTTAGTTTTTTCAATATGAACAACATGACAGAGCCCGACCTGAATCCCGATCCCCAATCATAAATATGCGGCCGACCGGGGTTACCTGGGTACCCACACTGTGCCCGCGGACCAAATCTGTCCCGTGGGGAGCTATAGGACCATAATGGACATATTATGTATTATTGTAGTATTATTTGGTGACTTCATACTGCATTTACGCATTTTGATGTTTGAGAGGATAATTTCTGTGCCAAACCTTTATACTGCACAGGCTTTGATTTTGGATTTGAGAAAATAGGAATTAGGTATTTCAATATGTCCTGCATGTGCACCGGTGAGAAGAGTAGTGGAGCCAAGCATGGTGAAAGTGTTTCCATGGTTTTATGGAAAGGTTTTTGTTTTTTGTATATTTGAGTACCTGGGGGATAAGGGCACAGGCTCTTATGATGTGTTTCATGAGCAATCTGCTGAGAGTCACAGCATCATGATATTCAGCTCGGGATGCTCTTGAGTGATTGAATGAAACATACGACTAATGGATGGACAATTCTTTCTTTGGTGTGATGGTCAAAACTCAGGAATAGCTACACATCGATGGAGATGGCATGTTAAAGGACCACTTCACTCAGCCTATCTTCATATAATTGGTCCTCACTAATGCTCATTATAAGATTTGACCCTTTCTGAACCATTAGTTGAGAGTTAGAGCATCATGACATTCAGCCTGGGATGCTATTGAGTGATCGGAGTCCACTCATAACTCAGAAATAGGTATCTACAAATCGAGGGAGATGGCATGTAATGGACGAACTGCACTGAAAACTCATGTTGTGCTCTTTCATGTGGATGTGCCTTTGAAAATGTAGGAATGTAGCTTTTGTCAAGCTACCCAGCTACATGGTGGAAAAAGTAGCTGAACTACTTGAAAGCTACATCATTATGAAAGTAGTGAATCTAGCCACAAGCTACTTGGAAATGGAAGCTAGACACACTGATGTGTGAGATCATTCACTTGAAAGAATGGTACTGGGACAAATTATCCAGTCTCTTTATTGCTTTATTTAACATTTTCAAAAAGTTATAATCAGTTAATTATAAAGCGAAGAGAGAAACAAAAAACACATTTCTGTCTATTTTAAGTACATAGTGTGAGCTAATTTCACACTTTGGCCCAATGATTTTCTTAAGGGGAAATGTTCCTTTTACTGGAGTAAAAATATATATGTAAGATATCTGTTCTTTTACTCAAGTATGGCAAGTACTTTATAAACCACTGTTTAAAAAAAATCGATGTACTGATAACTTGCCAGGCAGAATTGGGCAGCAGTCATGGAGCAGTTGCAGTTTTGTTACATGGCGGCTGGACGGCTACCTCCAGGCATCACTTTAAGGGGGAAGTACCTTCGCACCACAAAATGATAAATTATAACATAAAAATTAAGCGTTTAACCAACCAGTTACACATTTCTTAGATTTCCGGTTAAACCATGAACTTTCTTTGTCTTGTGGCTCCCGACTTCAAGTAATTTTTTTTTTTTTACAATTTGGCCCCCTGCCTAATTTAGTTGAATACCCCTGCTCTACAGTATATTGCAGTACAATTTTGTTTTCTCCAGCTGAAGAAAATAGCAAGAATTAAGTAATTCTTTGGAACTTTTTGAAAAAATTTACGTAAATTTTATATTGAAGTCAATGGTCTCTGGCGGGCTGAAACCTTGCCCAAATTTGGAGACATACTTTTCTATTTGATACTTCTTGCCTTGTTCTGCTATAAATTTATATTGTTGTGTAAAACACTTTACAACTTTGTTTCAAAAAGTACTATTCAAATGAAGTTGATTAAACAAATAAAAAAACTAAGACATTTCAATGCAGGAAAAACTAGTTGCCATTGTCAGTGGTGTTTGTGTCCTTAGAGGGCAAAGTAAAAGAGATAGTGAATGCTTAAATCATTTTTAAGCAGAACTTATTGTTTTACGTGCATATATCTGTCCTGAACAATGACATTGTTAAACTGTATTATGTCAAACTAATTTGGTTCTACTGTACAATCATGTACTGTATTCAAGAAAGAATTGTTTTGTTTCAGAAACAAAGGAGGGAACTCAGGGAAATAATTTACTGGTAATGCAATATAGATTTTTGTGTTAGTGACAAAATGCTTCATATTTTAAAGCTGCATAGATACGCATTTCTTTGAGAATGGAGAATTTTGTGGATAATTAGACACTTTAATAATCCTACTGTACTCACTGTGCTGAGAATGTGTTTGTTTATTTAGTTGTTTTTAAGGTTCCACGACCATGACTACATTTTATTTGTGAGGCAGCCTCGGTCATATTGATTCAGTGGTTGAACCTGCTCATTATTTTTGGTAAAAAAAAAACTCCAAACAACAACCATATGTTGTTGCAAAAAACATTTGTGGATTATGCCTGACACACGACAAAGGGTGTTCTTATGAAAACATATAAACTGGGGCCTGATATTTTCTGAGCACTATGCTCACAGCATTTTGTTAAAACTAGATAAAAAAAGCTCAGTGAAAACTTTCAGTGCATAATTGCTCAAACAAAGGGGCAAGACGACTCCATAAAGAGGCATAAACATGCTCTTTGCATGCATGTACCGGACTCATAAAGAATGCATGGTGCATAATACATTTTTCATCGAGGAAGTTGTATTGTAATCAAATTTCCAACAAGCAATAACATTGTCCCAGGCAAGTGATGTATCACACAATGTACTTTTGTGTAGAACAATCATATACACAGTTGATTTAGGATGTGCGTACATCTGTGAATAAGTTGGATGAAGAGGTTCACAGAAAACAAGGCAGATCCTGTTGCTATTGTGAAGTGTCTTCCTGTTGGCCAAACTGAATATTAAAATGTTGAAGTGTGTGTGTGTGTGTGTGTGTGTGTGTGTGTGTGTGTGTGTGTGTGTGTGTGTGTGTGTGTGTGTGTGTGTGTGTGTGTGTGTGTGTGTGTGTGTGTGTGTGTGTGTGTGTGTGTGTGTTTGTATGTTTGTGTGTGTGTGTGTGTGCGTGTGTGCGTGCGTGTGTGTGTGTGTTTTATAATACTAAAAAGCAGTTTCCCTTCTGCCAGAAAGTGATAGCAGCTCCTACCTGGTATTTTCTGCATCAAAATGTCTTGTTTTTTTTCTTGGGGGTTATATTTCAAACATTAGAGTCCAATCAGACCAATATACCACTGGTTATCCTCCTATATAAAATTGGCTTAAGGGAGGACCGGCCGGCGGGCGGGCGGACCTCTAACGTCACGCTCATGTCACCATGACCCAGCCATAACCATATAAGGAGTGCAATGCAGCTACGCCCAATTATGAAGTGTCACCTCAATGTGTCTTCATGGCATCAGGCCAAACAAATCAGTCATCTCCATATATGGGCACAAAAAGGACAACGACTGAGAGATACAGAGATCTCCATATGTGGGCATATCAACAACCCCATATATGGGCATATACTGATGACATCAGGGGATCTCCATATACAGTATGGGCATAAAAAGCTCAAGGACTGACAGATACTCCGGCGAGTCCGCATGAATGGGGCTGAAGCATAGGGCTGAAGACGAGGCTCTCACTGGAATGGGAACTGGACGCAATAGTGACCAAGTTCATACTTTTCACCTAATGTCTAGAAATAACCCAGCTTGAACCCAGCTTGAATGACATAGGCTCAGAACAGACAAAACAAGATGATTGAAACTTTATGTGACCTACCAGTGGAGAAACAGATATTTTATGCTGTGCTGGGATTCTCGTGGACGGTATACCTATGGGAGGCATACCTTTCGTACAGACAGAGGAAGATATACAGAACAGTCACACACATCCCCCAGGAGCTGGGGAAGATTGTGGACAATGAGACATTTGAAAAGTCACGGTTGTACCAGCTGGACAAGAGCAACTTCAGTTTTTGGTCAGGACTCTACTCTGAGACTGAAGGAACGCTGATTCTGCTTCTTGGAGGAATCCCCCTCCTGTGGAGTGCGGCTGGTTCTGTGACAGCCCGGTTTGGATTTGGTCCAGGATATGAGATCACCCAGTCCCTTGTGTTTCTGACCTTGGCTACCCTTTTCAGTGCCTTCACTGGCCTTCCGTGGAGCATTTACAGCACATTTGTCATTGAGGAGAAGCATGGCTTCAATCAGCAGACAATGGGGTTCTTCCTGAAGGATGCTGTAAAGAAGTTTGTTGTCACCCAGTGTATCCTGCTGCCTGTGACATCTCTGCTCCTCTACATCATCAAGATTGGTGGAGACTACTTTTTCATCTATGCCTGGCTCTTTACCTTGTGTGTTTCTCTGGTACTTGTAACCATCTATGCCGACTACATTGCTCCTCTGTTTGATAAATTCACTCCATTGCCAGATGGGAAACTGAAAACGGATATCGAAACCATGGCCAAATCTATCGACTTCCCCCTCACGAAGGTTTATGTAGTAGAAGGTTCCAAGCGTTCCTCACACAGCAACGCCTACTTTTATGGATTCTTCGAGAACAAGCGCATTGTGCTGTTTGACACTCTGCTGGAGGATTACTCTCCTCTGAATAAGCCCGGAGAACAACAGCCAGACCAGACAGAGGCTAATGACACACCCAGCGAGCCCAAAGCCAAGCCTAAGAACAAAAAGCAAGGCTGCAACAACCCTGAGATCCTTGCAGTTCTGGGTCATGAGCTAGGCCACTGGAAGCTTGGCCATACTGTCAAGAATATTGTCATCAGTCAGATGAATTCCTTTCTGTGCTTCTTCCTCTTCGCTGCTCTGATTGGACGGAAGGAGCTGTTCCTAGCCTTTGGTTTCCATGACAGCCAGCCCACCTTAATTGGCTTGATGATCATCTTCCAGTTCATTTTCTCCCCTTACAATGAGCTCTTGTCATTTTGTCTGACGGTCCTTAGCCGCAGATTTGAGTTCCAGGCAGATGCTTTTGCACGGGCTATGGGCAAAGCTTCTGAGCTCTATTCTGCCCTCATCAAGCTCAACAAGGACAACTTGGGATTCCCTGTGGCTGACTGGTTATTTTCCATGTGGCACTATTCCCACCCTCCTCTACTGGAACGCCTCAGAGCACTGGGCAATGTCAAGCAGGACTGACATTCCCAAAAGGGGGAGTGGTTGTCGCCTCCACCCAAGAGCCGCCGGAGACCACTCCTGGCCCTGTGATGTTCTCTGCTCTTTTTTTTTAATATAACCTCCCTCTTCTTTTTCTTTTTTGTTTTTATTTGATTTTCACACTTGACCATAATTTTCTTACGGTTCCCTTTACTTAAAAGCTTACCAAACCTGGGATGAAGTCTCTGCTTTTCCTTAAAGGTTTAATGACATTCACTTTTACACCACATTCAAAGTCTTTGTCCTGGTCCTTCAAAAGTGTACAAAAAGTTTTAAGTGAAAATTCCATTCCAGTGATCAATGGCAGGTGTTTTTCTCCCACATTTCTAAAGCCTTTTCAACTGCAATGAAAAAATAAATCTTTGCCTGCGGGTGTCGCTGGTGAGGGATTTTGCCTGTCAATCATCGCCTCTGCTCCGCCCCCCCCAAAGGAAAGGATAGGGGAGGGGAGGGGCGAGGAGGAGAGTGGGCGGGATTATTCGACAGTGACCTCACTGTCGAAGGGCCAAGCTCAGATTACTTTTCAGCCTGATTATTCAGAAAACCCCAGACCACAGAAAATCCACTGAATGTTCTAAGTTCAGGTTTTTTGGGTGTAATTGAGGTCATAAAACCCCAAATAAAACATTGAAAATAAAAAAAGTGAAAATGAATGTCATGATACCTTTAAGGCAAATGGAGGTAATTTTTACATACACTTGGACACGTATCAGAGTATGTATAAAGGAATGCTTTCGTCAGAGCACATCAGATTTTACAAAGAGCTTATTCGATTTGTATTTGTTCAAGTTTTTTTTTAATCGTTTTATTTGTTCAAGGGGTTTATTGATTGTTTTATTTCTTAAAAGGGGTTTATTTTTCATTCAGTTTTATTTGAATGAATTACATAATTTTTTATTAGATTCTGAAAAGAAATCATTTAACCTAATACCAGACATTTTACTTGCACGGTGTAGCCATTAGCCTATACAGCTGTCTTGCTTAAGTTGATGCAGTTTCCAATTATTAAGCATCAGTGTTTTTTTGATGGAGAACAAATGGACAAGTTCATCCTACAGTATACTGTGCACAAACTAACCAATCAAATCTTTGACTGTAGGGTTAATTGGTTTGTTGTGTGAAAACTAAAAATAGAAAAGTGTCCTGTGCTCTTCTCACCTACTCGTTACTAGGTTTTGGATTATACAGTCCAGAGTAAATGGAAATTATCCCAGAACATCCCATGTTTGGTGGTGCTTCTCCAGACAAGCTCAAATGAATTAACATACTAGATTTCAAATCCACATCTGGCAGATAGACTACTGCCAATGCTGTAGTGAAATAATTTTGAGTGACCTGTACATTTCTACAATGGTTAGCTTTTCTGGGCTAGGGAAACATGGCCAAGTATTATGACTTTGCCACCCTGTTTCACTAAAGGAATAATCATTAAAATTTATATTTTTACTTTGGTTTTTACAATATTTTCTTTTTTAATGCACTTAATTATTACCAAGGGCCCGATCAACCTCTACATGTGTAATTTTGATGAAGAGCATAATTCCATGTAACTGGTTAGAGAATGAACCGTGGAAAATATTGAATGTGGTTTGAAAGTTCCTATGTTTTTTATTGTTTAGTTTCTTCTCTTTGTTTTGGTGCCTATTTGTGAGCCCAAAGTTGACTAAAGAATCAAAAGATTTATTACAGTCATTGTTTGGTTTGATAGTAGAGTGGATCCCATACTTGCAGCAATGTGAATAAAAACCCTCAAAGCAAAAAAAAAAAAAAAAAAAAGGACTGACAGATACAGAGATCTCCATATATGGGCATATTAGTCGGTATGGCGGTGCGACATAGGGTGAGGGCCGTATAGCGTCCCGAACCTCTAGTACCTGTAAAAGGCCGTATATGCCCAAAAAAAATAAGCAGTTCCTGCCAGAAAGTGATTGCAGCTCCTCCCTGGTCACTGGAATGTATTTTCTGCATCAGAATGGCTTGGTTACAGTCTTGGAGGATATTAATCAGACCAAATGCACCAGTGGTTATACCTGTAAAAGGCCATATATTCCATAAAAAAGCCGTGTTCCTCCTGCCAGAAAGTGATTGCAGCTCCTACTTGATATATTTCAAACATTATAGCCCAATCAGACCAATATGCCATACAGTATAATAGCTGTCAGAATTGGCCAAACATGACTTTCGAATATTCCTTTTAAAACACCATGTGGGTTTGATCCATTCGAACATATCAAATTTGGAATGTAAATTATTTTATATATAAAATATTTTATGCAGTTAAACTTAATTCAAACACAGCAGAAGTCTCTTTCTTTCTCTATATGGGCCGCCCGCGGTTGGTGCTGATAAACACGATCTCTTGCTAGATCAAATGAATGATTACTTCATACTTATTTTATTCTATAGCCAATAAAGCTGTAATGGTTAGGTACAAGCCCGGACTTATCTGGAGAACAGAGATACATCGCTCCAAGGATGTGTTCATTGTGCTGTGATGGAAATTGGAACAATCTTTATCTCGAAATGAAACAGGAAATTATAATCAAAACAATGTATTTGTTTTTTGTTTAAATCGAATTAAGGTGGGCTACAAGAGAAATGTGACAATTGAGGGAGTTTTACCATGAGGGACAATCCATACATAGTTTTTACATCGCTTTTTCGGTCGAGTCTCGTTGTAAACGGTCTGCCATCACTACCAAATGAATCACCCGTTTCAGCTTGACCTGTTATCATTTTGGATCAATTAAAGTGACGTTGTGTGATGATTAAACGTGTGTGCTTTCTAGTACCGACTACAGAGCAGCGAGCGAGTCTGGTTATTGTGTGTGTGTGTTATGTGAAGTCTGTGTGTTTATAGTGAGGCAGCTGATTTATCCTTCGTTGTTTGATGGTGTCGCGTGGCAAACACAGCTAATCTACAATATTTGAATATGGAATATTCGTTGACAGCCTTAAAGGCATACTAGGTAACGTTTTCAACAAAACTAAAGTTAAATTGTATATCTTTTGTGAGTGGCAAAAGTTTCACTACAACCACTCCATGAATTTCACCCCCGGAAGCCTTTTATTTATATATTTTCTATTGAACGTGGACTGGGGGGACTTTCCCGGGAAAATGACGTTCCTGGCCAACGTCATGACGTCGTGGCCGACGTCGGCCAGGAAATACCGCAACGGTTTCCTGTTTGGCCAGGAACTACCACGCTAATAACAAAAAGGAACCTCACGCTGATTTCAAGAGAATGTAGGATTGGAAGATCGAAAAAGAATAGAAAAAGAAAGCACAGCTCATGGTAACTAATGCTCCACTGGCTAAGAGAAACGATCCGTAGATAGTATAAAACAATTAAAAGATCGCTTTTTGAAACGCTTCCGGCTTCCGGTGAAAACGAATGGAATTCTGGGTAATCGAGGACTACGGAAATTGTATGCAGTGACGGTAGTGACCAGCAGAGGTTGCTAAAAATCGTTATTTGTGATTCTGCATTGTACAACTTTAATATATGTATATATACATATATATACATATATTAAGGCACACACATACACGCACACACACGCACACACACACACACACACACACACACACACACACACACGCACACACGCACACACGCACACACACATGCACACACGCACACACACTCCTACTCAATGCTTTTTTACAGGGCTCCTTTTGAGTGGCACTCAGTTGTCTTGTGGGACATACTGTATAGATGAGAGTGACCTGACAGTGTCCTTCTTTGTTATTGGCTTGGCCCCAAAGCCCCCAGGCTGTACTATCCACCACTGCACTGTGCCTTTAGTGCCACTGTCTGACAGTGACTCTGTGTTCACAGTCACCCGCTCTTCGATGCTCCGACATTCTCCTGCTAGGATACACTTGAAGGCACAGCAAAACTAGATAATCAAACACACATGGCTGTAAAAATGTGCCTCTGATTTCTACAGGAGAGACGGAGGGTTGTCTAATATTATGAAGTGTTCCTATTTCCTATTTTCTTTGGGAAAAAACATCATATGAAGTTTATCATTACATACTAGACCACCGGCCACCGGCCTACTCGGAAACGATGCAAGTCGGGAACGATGCAAGCTGAAAATGCATGCCCCACCCAGTTATGCAATGTCTGTCTGTCAGAGCGGCCCGAACCTCTAGTACTGTACATGCCCATACGGTTCGCGAGATAAGTGAACTACAGACGGACACACGGACGTACAGAGATTTTGCGCACTTATAGTAGGATACTAGAACCCAGTAAAAGTGTTATCATTTGACCAACCTTTAAAAACGTTCGTTTTAAAGGAGTAGTTCACCCAAAAATTACTTATTTTCGATCAATTACACAGCCCATGAAGCCTTGAATTCATGGAGATTTTTTTGTTTTTGTCGCATTTCTGAGCCAATAATTTGATGACCGGGCCATCGGTCAATAGGAGACTCAGTAGGAGACTCCTACCAGCAGAGACTTCGCCGGTCATCAAATTATTGGCTCAGGAATGCGACAAAACCCATGAATTCAAGGCTTCATGGGTTGTGTAATTGAAAGAAAATACGTTTCTTTTTGGGTGAACTACTCCTTTTAATAGGTTTAATTATCAATCATCCAAAATTATACAGTATCTCATTTTGCAACGACTACGTTCATGCAGCACTGTTTTATCTCATGTCATTTCTTTCTTTCGGAACTCCTCAGACTGCCAAAGGTCCAATGTCGGACATAAGTATAGATATAGTTCTTTGCTGTATTTCATGCTGTTGAATCCGCTGCGATGTTTCACAATAATTATTTTTTCTGATTCAGTAACTTTTCCCACAAGTCTCATTTTATGAATGTGGGGATTTTGGGACCGACTGTATTGGTGCACTGAAGTGTGGATTATTTTATCTTATTGGCTCCGCTAGCAGCTGGACTCTTAAGGATGGTTGGTATATCCGTCGAACACTTGAGTCCCCCAAATCTTTAAAACTACTTGTTGGATTGCCATTTAATTTGCTGTGCACTTTCATGCTCCCTGGAGTCCTTCTGATTTAGGTGACTGCATAGTCGGCATAGTTAACCATGCAAGGCACCAACCTGCTCATCACGAGCAGATCGGGTTCAATGTCTTGCCCAACGACACTTCGACACTCAGCCAGGAGAAGCCGGGGATCGAACCGGGAACCTTGCGATTCCAAGATGGCCGCTTTACCCCCTGAGCCACTGCTGTCCCTATGGCCACTTGATGGCAAGACATTTCAAAATCGAATTCCTGGATTACCATGAAACTTGCTGAGCGCATCCATGCTCAGCAAGATAATTTAATGGGCAGATGAACCCTACTGATTTTGGTAACCCCACAGCCTTTACTCTAGTTACTAGAGGAAAGAATGGCCCTCCAATTTGGCCACTAATAATACATTTGAAATTTCCCAGTTTTTTCTCTCTCCATTTCTGGATTCAAACGATTTCTTTGGGTGTTCACATCAGCAGTACTGTACTATACGATGACCTGCTGTTGTGATAATATAGGAAAGACAGCTTATTCCTATGTTGGTCGGTTGACTAGTTCTGTCTCATCATAGCTAACCACTTAAACTCTCAATACTTAGTAAGCTGGACCTTTGGCTCTGTACTTGGTCTGCTCTTTTTTCACTTTATACGAAATCTCTTCCCCGAAAATAGCCGATCTACAAGCTCACAGAGCATTGCAGCTTGTTCCCTCCAGAATAGGGATGCTAGGGTTGAAGTGGCCAAGCCAAGTCAATATGGGGGACAGGGTAGGTACACTCAATGTAATCGTATGTGTGTATGTACTGTATCATGACGCATTGACTCTGTGCTCTCTACTTGCAGGTACACCCTTTGCTGATGCGCGAACGGCGCTCAGAGTCTCACAGGAACAAGCTGCTGCGGCGGACAGTGAGCGTTCCTGTTGAGGGAAGACATCATCCCGAGATGGGTGAGCAGACCAGCCTTAAGACACTTAATAATAGGCTTCATTTTCTTTAACTCTCAAATGGCAAAAAAAAAAAAACACCCTGATTGAAAACAAAAGTCTTTATGTGCTTGGCCGCACAGTATTCCATAAAGTCCTATACTTTGATACCTGCCATCATATTATACGGTTAAGTAGACTCATAGATTAATCTGGGAATATCTGCTCTGTCTCCTTTCCTGTCATTGCCTCTCACTGAGGTCTGGGTAAAAATGTGCATTCATTCTTGTCTGCACTGTGTGTTGCCTACAGGCCTCAGTTCTGTGTTTCCTTTCTTCTTGGACATATCCACTCTCATCTGTTGTCCTTTTTCTCTCTCTTTGGGACGTCTCCTTATTACTCTCTCTCTGCGGTGCACTTTGTCTCCGTTTGTTTTCATCAGACTCAGAGTTTCTCTGGGTCCTCTGTGAATGTCCTGCTCAGTTTCTCTGCATACCTTCACCCCCTGCATTTCAGCTATTTTAAGTGCCTCCCTTGTGTCTCTGACTGTAACATTGCTACTGCTGCCCTCGGCGTCACTGCAGATTCAACGAGACGTACTCTCCTCCCTGTTTTATACATGTGGCCTCTCGAGGTCAAAAAACTGACATGTGAATTGACGTGATTTCAAAGTCTGTTGACACAGCAATACTAGCCTTTATCGTCCGCACAGAAGCACACCGTAAACATGCTCACATATGCTAAGTGCATGATACACTATGAGGCCATCTGTGGTGCCCTGCACATCATAACATCACAGTAATAAGTGAATCGACAACAACCATTAGTCAGGACTGTCATAAGGCAGCCGTTATCGATGGGTTCTCAGAAGAAGTGTTTATGACACAATGACTAGATTAGAAAACATCTTGCACAGCGGCTCCCAACCTTTTCTGGATCAGGGCCCACTTGAAAGCTGATGGCTGCTCGGATGGTTATGATGAGCACTCGGGAGGGAGTAGTTAGGGCCAGGTGAGGTGTCTTGCTCAGGGACACTTCGAAACGTTGAAGGCGATCCGGTGATTTTCTGATTACCACACCACACGGCCTCTCTACCCACTAAGCTACGGCCACCCATAGTAGTACTGTCCCAATCCATGACAAAACCATGTGAAATGAGGTACTAAATAGGAACTCAAAGTATACTATGTTAGTTCCATTGATCCAAACCGGAACACAATCGATTGATTGATCATCAAAATAAACGTGCTCTGAAAATGCACGCGGCCCACCCATCTGACCACTTAACCCATTCAATCTGGGAACGCATCTGTGTAATTTTTTTATCTTATTTTTTATCCCACGATTTTGTAACCCATTTTTTCACCCAGTGTCAATTGCCTATGTAATCCTGGGCGCTACACTCCCTCTGCCAGCCTAGAGCCGAGAGCCGAGCTCATGCCTCCTTCAATGCATGAGAGCTAGCAAGCCGCTTCTTATCACCCGACAGGGGGGAGGTTCCCTGGTTAGACGTACAGTAGCGTGTGGAAGGAACCAACCAGTTCCTTTCCCCTCCATCAGGCGCCCCGGCTGACCAGGGGGAGGCAGGATATAGACCAGGATTACTGTATGTTTTTGTGAGGGTACCTACCCTAGGAGACACGGGGTTGCCCTTTCACCAACCCCACCTAGGGTATGGGCACTGATGACGCGGAGGCGAGAACACACCCCCACAGCGTCCCCGTCGGGAATCAAACCCGGGACCTTCTAGCTGTGAGGCGACAGCGCTACCGACTGCGCCACAGCGCCCCCAACCCATTAAATCTCAGAACGCATCTGTGTCATTTTAAGATTTTTTTTGGCTATCCAAAAAATAGCAGATATACAAGCTCATAGCGTGGCACCGAGTCTTGGATTCAATGGAGTCAATGGATTAAGTGGTCACATGGGTGGACCGCGAAACGCTTTCAAGATTTTCAAGTGGACCCTGATCCATAAAAGGTTGGGAACTGCTGATGTAGAGGGACCACAGCTGGATGCCTAATGTAAAGGACAAGGACACAGATATGTGATTAGTCAAACACACTGTGCTTCAATAGGTTGTAATGTTCCACCACACCAAGCCAGGCACCTTGTCCATTCACTTCCTTGCAACTTGCAGGTTTTGAACACTTTAAAGTTGAGGCAATTAACATGTAATTAAGGTGTTGATCTTTTTAGAAAATTCCACTGGTATAAATGTTTTATGCAAACATCTGGCTTAATTAAGTATCACAATTACGATGGGGGAAATGATCATTGTTAACTGGGGAAAAATAGCATTTAGCCTCCCTTACAATCCTCTTGTCACAAACTATTGCAGGTACTAAATTTTTTAAGATTCTATATGAAAACAGCTTATTTATTTTATTTTGTCATTAGTAGTTGTGAAGTGAAAATGTTACAGAATGCAACATGAACTAGAAACAACATTTCTTAGAAATTTTAAGTGTGCCTGCAGCTCGCCAAGTCTGTGCAACCTTGTGTTGGAGAGGTAGGGTCAAATAAACGAATGCATTGTTTTAACCACTTAACCAAGATCGTACAAAGTCGAGACCTAGCTCATTCCCTAGCTCAGTGAAATGTTATGGACCCAAAATAGTGTCACTACAAAGTACCACCAATCGACTCCAAATGGCCTGAAACGTGCAACGTGAAACTGTTTTTTTGGTGGTCAATTTTGGCGGGGTAAAAAAAAGAACCAGAAAAGAAAGAATAAAAAAATGTATACAACATTTTACCGAACCCTAAAAATAAAAAAAAATACAAATAAAATTGAGGCAAAAAAATTAGCAAAATTTGAAACAATTACTCAAATGGTTTCAAGTGCTTGTTTCACCCACTTCCGGTGGTCTGAGGCAAAAACAGAGCTTGATGTATTTGTTCGCAGACCCCCACTTAGGAGGGGTAGGCAAAGTTTCGGAGTGTTTTGGGCACTTTTTTTTACATGGGTTTCAATGGTGGACTAAAAGGGGGCGTGGTTATGTAGTTTTGCTTATTACGTCGCTGTGGTAACGCGTAACGCCAAGAAAAGGAATAGCCAGCTTGTACCGGTGAAGCCGCACGTTTTGATGTATATATTGCCGGGGCCATGTCAACCGTATGGGAGGAGTAGCACTTAGGCCTCCTCTTGCGGCCAAAAGGGGCGTTTTTACGTAGTTTTTTTTGTATTATGTCTCCATGGTAACGCGTAAAGTCAAGACAATTTCAAGAACACGTTCCCGGCCAAGCCGCACGTTTTGATGTATATATTGCCGGGGTAGTGTAAACCGTGCGGCAGGAGTGGTCGGACGAAGTTTGCAAGGATAAATAAATAAATATTAAGTATGGCGGATTACAATAAGTGTTTTGACATTGCATGGCAGGCACACTTAATTAAGTATGGCAGAATACAATAAGTGTTTTGCCATTACATGGAAGGCACACTTAATTATTAATAAGTATGGCGGAATACAATAAGTGTTTTGCCATTACATGGAAGGCACACTTAATTACTGTTCTAATACAATACATACTGTAGGTACGTATATGAACAAGGAAAGAATTTCAAGTTAGCCTGGTTATAAATGTTACCATTTAATGTAGTAAGATTCATGATACTGTAGATCATGCATTGCTAGCTCAAATTGTGTGTTTCCTGCTTTAATACAAGCATGTTTAGGACAAGCATGGAGCGCCACAAAGCCAAAAAAAATGTGATCTTTGTACTTGGGTTGCCTTAAAATGCATTAAAAATGTAGTTTAAGCAGGAATCTTTTCAATGTATCAGCAATATATTTAGTATTAGTATAGTATGTATGGTATATTTCTGTATGTAGGCCTGGGAAATTAACCCAAAATACTGTATATCAAAACCGATATTTAAAACCAATAACCGACTTCATCTTGCTCATGTAGGTTAATCATGTCCTGCTGCTTGTCCCGAACACCTATCTATCTCCCCTGAAAACAGATTTCTGATCTCAATGGGATTTTTCACCTGTATAAATTAATGCGTTTTTTTATTTTTGTAATTTCTAATACTGCATATCAATGGATCGACACAAAAGAATTCTAACTAAATCGATTAACCCGTTAACCCTGTATTATACTTTGTTGTACAATGGTGGTGTACAAAAATTGTGGTACAGACCATTGGAAGGTGAGGCTCAGGGCATGATTACTATTATTGAACAACTCTCTCACAACACTCTAGTGCCAGAAACAATATTATATGACGAGAAAGGGATAAGCAATCCTCTTTGCGCCAGTTCCTCATTAGTTTTTTATTTTTGAAGTTATGTTGATTAACGCAGGTGCATTGTGGGCAAACAAAAAATAAAATTGTCATTCATTTTCTTCCACTCATTACCTCATTAGCCTCACCAAGATAGCATGTGATCCTCCCCTGAATCTGGCTTTTAATGTTTGCTGTTTAAATTCTAAATTAAGTCAGTCTGTGAATGTTCATCTGGGAGGAACCATATTTTATCTGAGTGAGTTAGCCGCAGGGCATATTTACAAACACTTCATAGCTGATTGGTGGTAACTTTGCCTGAATAGCAATTCAGCCATTCAAGAAACTTTGCATGCTTTTTTACAATTCTTTCAATAATTAAACTGTCCTTCAACTCATTCCTTCTCTCGGCTGAACAGTCAATTCTGATAAGCTCCGGCCGTAAATAGTTTAAATGCAGCATGCAAGACATGTTCACATTGTATGACTCCAACCACATATAAGCCATTCATCATTATACATTATTATTATACATTTATTAATGTACTGGAGGCTTACAATTTAAATAATGATATTGATACTTTGATGCTTTTTTGTGAGTTGACTGCAGGAAAAGCAGTGGCTGAAAAGTAGCTGAATTCAAAAACTGTTCCTTGATGAGGAATAGTATTAAAAGTGAAGTGTATAGGGTCTGCTATACTTCGTGCACCTTGTCACGCACCAAAAATAGCCGCTCTAAGCTTGCGTTGTGAGCTCTTAGATCGGCTATTTTTGGTGTGTGACACGGCACAGTATGTTGTAGATTGGCATAAGGCCGGCATAATTAAGTATGAGGACAAATTGAGAGTGAAAATTAGTTTGAAAGGGGGATAAATTCATGGAGTAAAGAGAGGGGGCTCTGTGTTGTTCTGTGTGTGTGTGTGTGTGTGTGTGTGTGTGTGTGTGTGTGTGTGTGTGTGTGTGTGTGTGTGTGTGTGTGTGTGTGTGTGTGTGTGTGTGTGTGTGTGTGTGTGTGTGTGTGTGTGTGTGTGTGTGTGTGTGTGTGTGTGTGTGTGTGTGTGTGTTCGAGGCACAAGAGAGATTTTTTTTGGTCAGGATGCTGGATGAGGCATTTAGCAAAATTTGGGCTAATGGCTTAATACAACAAAAGTCATAAACTAAAACTTAAAGTCAAGGTGTGATGGAGTGGGAGTGAACCTTGTTATCTCCTAACCAATCAGAGTGCAGAGGGGCGTTGCTCTAAATTTGGTGACGTCAGCGTGTTCCTGTGCACAGGTGAAGCAATAGGAAGCGGCGCTGGAATCCAACGGCCTGGGTTTGGATCCGCCCTTCAAGACCATCGATAGGGCTCGCTCTTTCAGTCTAATGGCTACATGATCAACTGTTCGGCTTTATCTGTGATTATATTTTTGTTTTTTCCGTTGGCTTCATTTTGCTGGTTGTGCCGCCCAGCTACCAATATTGCTTTTTAAAGCTTTGGACTACACCATGAATTTAAACTTTTTCTTCTTTTTTGTGTATTTTTGGTCTCCCCTACCTCTCTTCTATCCCCCAAAATACCCCAGTTTGAACACTCAGGCTTTCACAGCAAATCTGGGGTTTTCTGTAAATTGGTCTCAAAACAGGCCAAACTGATTTGCACCCTGACGTGACGTCATGGTACAATCCCTCCCGTTTTTCAGTTCCAACCAAAAAAAAAAAAAAAAAACTTCTGTAGTTTTTTCTTATTATTATTTTTGTCTTTCTTTTTTTTTCTTTCAAAAAAATGGGTGGGATGGATCAAGGTCCCTATGAAATTGGGGGGATGTATTACCTATTTCCTTTGCCATCTGCTTCCCTGGAGCTGAGTGAAGACTTGGAAACGATAGTGAAATTCACTTGTCAGCCCTGATATTTTTTCCATGTACCTGTCCATGTTGTCATTATATCTGTGAGTGACATGCACAGACTGCAACTGACACACACAGTCTGCAAAGAATATGAGTTCGCTGATGCTATTAGTGTGTGGCGTCATGAACCTCCAGTGTCTAAACTTAGCCATGTCTAAACTAGTTTGTCTTTAATTACCATAATTGTATTTCAGTTAATAATGAATTCCAAACTTGAGAACCCTTCATTGGAAAGGGAAGACTTTACAGTATGAACTTCTACAACTGCCACTCTCTGTGGCCCTGGAACATTGACAGTTTGTCCACCACTTCTCACAGGACTACAGCACTGCTCATAGATATCACACAAAAACAAAATCGTTCTGGTTACTAGTTTGTGACCAAGGAGCTGGATCAGCCAGAAGAGGAGACAGAAAATAGCTATGTCCAACTACAGAATGGTAAATCGATTCAGCTGTCAGACAGCAGTAGTAGAGGAAACGCTTTTAAATTGCCGGGCACTCTGAACTCCCTCCCCTGCTCCTTACCCATCCTAGTCTCACCAAGCCCAGGCCTAAACCTAACGTACAGTGCCTACCTATGCATCTTTATTTTTTTCCCAGCAACGTCCACACTCCAGGCGGTTTTCAATGGATGGCCCGTCATGGGATAGTACCGCATATATAGACACAGAGACAGAGATTTTTGGAATGTATATATTTAATTGTCATCATCAGTCAGTCTGTCAGATGGTATGGTGATCATCAGTGAGGTTGATGCAGTAGAAACCCAGAAAGATACTCCCAATTTAAAATTTTAGTGGATACTCTAACTCTTGGATATCTGTTCCTGGAAGTTGTTATTACTTGTAACTTAAGAAATGGGGGACACAATTAGAGGGAAGACTAGGCTGATGACATAGCCTACTGTAAAGAAACAACCTAACACAACAGAGGTTAAAGGAGAATTTTGGACTAAGTTTTTCTTACCTTTTCTATGACGTTATGATATCTTAGGATGAATGATACAGTAGAAAAATGTCATAACTCGATCCCGGGTCCGCCACAGCTTAAAACGTAAAACGTAAAAACGTAAAAAAGCTATTAAAATATGCGATCTAACGCAAGGCCTATCCGCGCACGTTTTAAGCTGTGGCGCACCCGGGATCGAGTTATGAAATGTTTCTACTGTACCATTCATCCTAAGATATCATAACGTAATAGAAAAGGTAAGAAAAACGTAGTCCAAAATTCTCCTTTAAGTTTCACCAACATTGTCATTTGGCATATCTTACCCAGTAAATCTCTGAATTGTTTCCATCCAGTTCTATTCCCTCACATTGAATTTTGATGTCACCCAACATATCGGCAGGCGCAGATCTCTGATTGTCTGGCTACGCGAGACTACTACCTTGTGAATAATAGGCCGCCTCAACCCACTGAGAAGGCCCTGCTAAATCAGATCTTACAAATCAAATGACACTTCTAATGTTAATATTCTAAAATAAAACAGAATTAGATTAAATGCACTGGATCTTTAAGTCTACCTGTCATTGATAACAGCAACACTGACAGCAACAGCCAATTGGAAACCACTGCTGCACATCGAGTGGAGCGTGTGAGAAGAATTCTCTTATAATTCTATAAAGAGAGGTATCTTTGGAGGTTTTCAGGTCTCCAGTCAATCACTCATTGAAATTAAAATATAATCTGTATTCAGTATTCAGTAATCTAATTACTGAATACTGAACAAAACACATCCTGTAGTATCCTGTGTCGATGAAGGTATTTTAAGGGGAAGTTATTAGCTGCCATATCTAGCTAGGAAACTAACCTCAGTGTAGTCATTATTGTCTCCGCCAGGCCGAAAGGCATGGCGAGAGAGTATGTTTTACCCCCTGTCCGTCCGACCGTGTGTCCGTCCGTCCGTGTGTCCGTGTGTCCATCTGTCTGCGAGCAGCTAATCTCCGGCACCGTTGGCCCGGCCGCTGCGAAACTGTGCACACATACTCCCTGGATGCCAATTCAGAATTTTTCAGATTGGCCTGTTATAGCGCCACCAGGAGGCCTATTTGTGCAAAATCCATTTTTTTATATTACTCCTACAGATTTTATCCAAACATCACGCAAATCATTACACAGTATCTCTATAGTCATGTGATCAATGCCGATCTGTCTGATTTTCCATATTCCATCCTGATTGGCTAAGGTTGGCTTCCAAAGTTTGCAGGATTGGTCCATTTTGAACTAAATGCCTCAAATCATGAACGCAGCTTGCGATTTCCGTGAAATTTCACACACACATTCCCACTAGGCCGAGGAATAAATGCCACTTGAACATTTTCAAATCAGCCTCATGGTGGCGCTATAAAAGGCCAAATTGTGTTTTTAACTGTAGCTGCACCGATCTGCGTGAAACTTTGCACGCATACTCCCTAGAGGCCAAGGAAAAACATCTGCCCTGCATTTTTCACATTAGCCTTTTATAGCGCCACCAGGAGGCCGACTTATGTAAAATACATATTTTGAGATTAAGCCTTCAGATTTTATCCAAATGTCACGCAAATCGGTACACATGATCTCTATAGTCATGTGATCAAGATGGATCTGTTTGATTTTTCATATTCCATCCTGATTGGCTAACATTGACATCTAAAGTTTGCAGGAGTGGCCCGTTTTGGACAAAATGCCGCAAATCATGAACGCAGCGTCCGATTGCGGTGGAACTTTGCACGTACAGTCGCACTACGTTGAAGAACAAACGCCACCCTTTTAACATTACCCTATAGAGGGTATGCGTGTGACATCATCATCAAACCCGGAAGTTATGCAGGAATGCCTACTGAGTGTCAAAAAAATACTTTCTGGCCTTGACAGCCCATGCATCCAAACAGAAAAGTCATATCTGATTGCATTAAATATTAAACAATGTTAAACTCACTTTGCATGTTGCTTGGCCACTCGCTTTGCCACTCGATGTGCCATTCACTTTAAGCATGCGCATACCCTCTATTATAGCGCCACCAGGAGGCCGATTTTTCTTTTTTATATTACTCCTAAAAATTTTGTCCAAACATCATGCAAATCAGTACACATTATCTCTTTAGGCAAGTGATCAAGATGGTTCCGTACGATTTTTTATATTCCATCCTGACTGGCAAATTCTGAACATTGCTGGCCCACAATAACCATACCTGACCTGGCGGAGACCTGTGCTCCGAGGAGCACTTTTTCTAGTCTAGCAATGTGTCACTTTAGAAATCCTTCTGTAATTTTCCAAGACTTTCTTCTAAAGTTTCTCTCAGTTGTTCCTGTGTGGAGCATGTCAGTCTATAGAAATAAAATGAACCTGGTGTGTACTGTATGTTGTGTCTATATAAAACAAAAGAAAAAGGATGCACAGTCACTCTTTTTTACGATGAGTAGAATTAGTGCTAAAAAGGGGGAGTCACAAAAAAGTTTTTGTTGAGCACAAACCAACGTCTTCATTAGGTTTTTTCAAAAACGCTGAAGAAGACTGTAGTTGAAACCTTGGATTGTGCCCAATATGTTTTTGCGTCGTGGCTACGAGGTGAGCCATGTATCATGTCATTTGATTAAATGTTCCCAATCTATTACAGTCAGACGTGGCCGTGGTCCGCCGGCCGGCCCGGCCTCCCATTAGCCAGTTTTAGCCAATTGTAATATCCTATATTAAAGTGGTCAAATAAGCTATCCCTCAGACCCTTTGATGGGTCCATTTGATTAGCTGTACTTCACAGGCTCTAGTAAGGTTCGAGTGAAGTCAGACTCATATCATCACTGATTTTGTCAAAAGCATGCCTCAAGAGTTAGTGGCAGAAAGTTAGTGGCATTTCCACCGCTCACTCTAGAAGCACAGAAAATATAAACATTATTTTTACATACTCCACATGATACATTTACAGTGTTTGCAAAGTGTCCCATTCTAACAAATAATTCCAGTGATAAACATTTATAATTCCCTAAGCTTAGATAATTCTTATTTCACGGATTCATATCTGACATAATGTTTCCCAGAAGTCATCAATGATTTGATTAATTATTATCGTTAGCCTACTTCAAGGGTTCGCAAACTTTTCAGGCCGCGACCCCCCAAAATAATCATACTTGAACTGGGGACCCCCCACCCTGACAAGCACTTTTGTAGGCATTGTAGGCATTACATTAAATTTTACTCGGTTCCACAGGTAAATAATGTGAAAATAGCTTTTATCCAAGGCGCTTTACAATGTGCATTACATTCAACCATTCACACACATATTCATACACCAATGGCGGAGGAAACAATGCAAGGCACCAACCTGCTCATCAGGGGCAATTAGGGGTTCAGTGTCTTGCTCAAGGTTAGCCTGATTATCAGACTGAAGCTGCGTGGAGCACACTCAGAGAGTGGGCGGGGTCTATGGTCAGGAACCAGGCTAGCTCAAGGTCACTTCGACACTAACTCTGGGGGAGCCCGGGATTGAACTGGGAACCTTCCAGTTCTCTAGCGGCCACTCTACCTCTTAAAGGACAACTTTGTTTTTATTAGTTTGTAATGATAATAATTAAAAGATGAGTGTTAAAAAAAATCATGTATTGCTTTCTATCGTTATAGTGATTTTTAACTGGGGGGGTGGGGGCATTCAGTCCATTGGTAAAAAACATTGGTCTATTATAGCACCACCAGGAGGCCGATTTTTGCAAAACACATTTTTGAATATTACTCCTACAAATTTTGTCTTACCATCAAACAAATTGGTACACAGTATCTCTATAGTCATGTGATCAAGACAGATTTATCGTATTTTTCATATTCCATCCTGATTGGCTAAGATTGGCCTCCAAAGTTTGCAGGATTGGCCCGTTTTGTACAAAATGCCTCAAATCATGAACGCAGCATCCGATTTCCGTGAAACTTTGTACGCGCATCCCCACTAGCCCAAGGAAGAAATGCCACAATTTTCAAATCAGCCTCATGGTGGCGCTGTAACAGGCAGATTCACGTTTTTGCCTATAACTCTTGAACTGTAGGTCATACAATCTTTTTGTCAAACATCTTTTTCCCCCTGGATTCTGTGGCATTCTTCCTCGGCCTAGTGGGGATGTGCGTACAAAGTTATACGGAAATCAGTTTCACAAACTAATAATAAGCTAATTCTGCCTACCCTTTCCACATACAGTACATACAATGGCAACACATTTTTTCCAGTTTTGCTACCTCATGACAAACAAAGAAAACAGATTCAAGTCTTTCCAAAATAAGAACAAAAAAAGAAAAACTTAAACAAAGAGATAAACCCCCACTCTCTACAGGAGACCCAATATACTATGGTTTGCATCAAATTGCAGTGCGCTTCTGATTGGCAAATAAGACCCCCTACTGCACTTCTCCCACCAACAGACAAACAGACCAAGGAAATAGATCAGCCATGTAAATCAAATCATTCAAATCATAATTTGATATCAAATAATTTAAGTACTCATACTGCATTGTCATGAATACTGTCATTTCCAGCAGGCTAATCTAGCAATAGGCAAAAACATTTTTTTTTACAGTATTGCTTGTTATCCACAAGTTTCCTAGGGCGTTGTGGCCATCACTTCCTGTCGATTTGATCAGGTATCAGGGATCAAATCGACAGGAAGTGATGCCCACAACGCCCTTGGAAACTTGTGGATAGGATTTCAGTGCTCAAACAACTGCATCAGCAAGTGTCCTCTAAATATACTGGAACATTAAGCAGCACATGCTTTATACTGTAGCTACTGTAGTCAATGTTTACCATAACATTTTGTTATACTAATCTATATGATAAAACTACTGAGGATTACAGAGCAAATCTACAGTGTCTTCCTTTACAGAGTTTTCAGTCTGATCTGTGTTCCGGGCATTATGGTGCCAATCGAGGTTACACCACTTTAGGATGACAGTTTATGAATCTTGTGATTCTGTCATAGGGTGTAGTGAAAATCCCCTCCCTAGAAGAAGGCTCATCTTTGGAGAGATTTGCTGAGTCATCTCGCTGTGTCTTGCTGTGGAAACAGGGAATGAATACAAATGGTGCGCTATGCTGTTATGTTCAGTGTTTGATGGACACAGACAAGGAGTCCCTTGAAAACAAAGACTGCAGCAAGTTTGTGGAGCTGCATGCCAGCTGGTTTGGATCGATAGGTTTTTTGTGTGTGTGATGCTTTATTTAAATTGTTTAACAATACAGCTTTATAGCATAGTTTACCTTATACAGCAGGGGTGCCCAAAAGGTAGACCGCGATCTACTAGATCACAAAGGCTGTGCAGGTAGACCACATGACATGCCCCTAAAAAGAAAATCCTCAAATATTAAAAAACTCTTTTTGGCATCTGCTACTTGAATTAAGGTGACTTGAATGATTGACATCCAGAAGGGCCTGTCAGCTCACTTCACGGCTTCTATAGTAGGCAAACCCACAATGTAATACTTTGTTTTCAAGAGTGTTGTTGCATTACAAAGTTATAGACAAACAAATAAAACTATTCAAAATGTTCAAATACTTGCAAATACACTCTCAATAAGTAGTTCTCAAGTTGAATCAATTTGAATGCTGCTACTGGCAGGATTTTAGATGCTGTTGAGGAGCTATACTATTTCTTATTGTATCTATTTTATTGAGACATTAGTTTCAGTACAGATCTACTGACAAATTGCTTGTAAACCTCAACAACAGTCAAGTGGACATTTTATGTTCCTGGCATATTCCTCTAAATGCAAAGTGCTGTGCTGTTTAATTACTTGTGGCTTCATTTACCTGGTCACTACATTGCAACAAAAATGCCTGGGAGCCACTAAATGAACCAAGGGACCCTAAAGCCATAGACCTTTGAACACCAAATTGCATTGTGATGTGTGTGGCCTCATTCACAAACTGCAAACATAGTAACTTACTATCTATAAATAAATACATATTGGGCAGGGAGGCCACGCTGTTATTAGACTAGATTATATAACAGCAAAAGCCTTTACGAGTGATGCACCCTGCAGGCCAATGTGATGTTAACAAGCTGTTGTATCATACCTCAATAGCATGAATGGAGAAAAAAAAGAGAAAGGAAGCACAGCTGAGTTTGACTGACAGTTGGCCCCCGGCTCATTTAATACAGGACTCTACTTTAGCTTTTAGGTGTGGTAGATCGTGCACATGTGTGTACTTATATATTTATGTATACACAATAAACCAACAAATAAACATAGAACAGGCCCTTCAACACGCACACGCACACACACACACACACACACACACACACACACACACACACACACACACACACACACACACACACACACACACACACACACTCACTCGCTGGCTATGAGCTGAGGGACTTCCAGTATCTGCAGTGAGATGGTGATTTAGATTTAAACTTCTATATTGGACTCACTCACCAAACTTCTGCTCTCACTAAGGTGTTTCTAACAAAAGAAGATAACGACTCCTTATCTCTGCTGACTGAGCAGTAGGAGTCTGTTCATATTGCTAGATTGGGCATATGGTCTCCCTTGTGAATTATTGGCTATAGGCACTGTTAAGCACTGTGACTTGAAACCCAGGGCCCCCTGAAACCTGGGCTCCCAGGCCCCCTATTAATATTAAATGATAATGAATAACATTCATTCAGGGGTGCATGGATACCACTTTTGAATGAGTAAGTTTAAGTCTTTCAAATATAACAATTGTAACTACTCAATCATTACTTGTGGCCTAGCAGTTGTTTAAGAACCGAATAACCAACTAGAAAAAGTGCTCCTCGGAGCACAGGTCTCCGCCAGGTCAGGTAGGTTATTGTGGCCTCCTGGTGGCGCTATAATAGGCCAATGTGAAAAGGGTGTCATTTCTTCTTAGGCTTTTCACGGCAATCAGACACTGCATTCATGATTTGATTCCAAAAAAGATTTTTGCTAAATTAGACCTGCTGGTGGCGCTATAACAGGCCGATGTGAAAAGGGTGGCATTTCTTCCTCGGCCTAGTGGGAATGTGCGTGTGAAATTTCACGGAAATCGCACGTTCATGATTTGAGGCATTTTGTTCAAAACGGACAATCCTGCAAACTTTGGAAGCCAACCTTAGCCAATGAGGATGGAATATGAAAAATCGGACAGATCCGTGTTGATCACATGACTATAGAGATACTGTGTACCGATTTGCATGACGTTTGGATAAAATCTGTAGGAGTAAATGGGTTTTGCACAAATCGGCCTCCTGGTGGCGCTATAACAGGGCTATGTTAAAAATTTGGGGCAGAGGTTCTGAACTCAGGGAGTGTGTGTGCACAGTTTCGGAGCGAGCGGGCTAACGGTGTCGGAGATTAGCCGCTCGCAGACGGACGGACACACGGACGGACGGACGGACAGGGGGTAAAACATACTCTCGCCATGCCTTTCGGCCTGGCGGAGACAATTACAATGTGCCAACCCGTTTGGGTTATGGAATGATGTTACTTTGTAATCCGTGGCAGTCCCTTCAGGTTATGGGAAAGATGTCACTTGCAAACAGGTGTTTACAAGTGGCAAAATGCTACACAGTGCACCATTAAACACTCCAAAATATACATTTTAGACTCAAAAAGCTGGCCAAAGGCATGCATACAGGCTAAAAATAGGTGTGTGTCTGTGTGTGTGTGCGTGTGTGTGTGTGTGTGTGTATATATGTGGAAAAAGTAGACACATTTGTGTGGACGGGATTCTTGTAATCAGCAGGCTTCACGGCGCCAAGTACAAGCATTTTACTGGTATCTTTGGCTTGTTCCAGGTCCACTGCTGTCGATCTCTTGCCTGGAATTCAGACTGCCTCGCTATGTTCAGCGTTTTAAAAAAAAGAAATTAACTTAACTTAAGAAGCGAAGTGAGCCATTTGAGCCTGACTTCCGAACTTCACCTGTTATGTAGGCACATCAGAATTTTACATTGGATTGATCTGGTCCCGCCCCCGCCCACAGACCATTACATTGGAAGGCTCTGGTCCCACCCTGCCTACCGACCAATCAGAATACTCACCGCCTGGGTGCCCGAATCTGCCCCTTTCACATAGGAATACTGCCAGACTGAGAAGCGAAGTGAAAAGAAAAAATCACACCCAGTGTGAAGTGGGCGGTGTCTTGCTAGCTAATCACAATACTGAATGGAGTCAACCGATCATGTACAAAAAATAAATACAATTATTGAAATGATGGAAGAAACCATAACTTTAAAAAAAAAAAAACATATGTTTTTTTTAAAGTTATGGTTTCTTATATAGGGCTATGCACATGTGTCATGTGACACTGGCCAATCACAGTCCTGAATAGACTGTGATTGGCCAATCACGGTGCAGGGTTAGGCGGGGTACATTTTTGGCCAATCACAGCGCAGGATTTGTTGTACAAATATCCAAACCTCACTTATAGGGGCGGTTTCACCGCCCAAAATAGTAATAAAAGAATCAGTCTGGAATCCAGGCTAGTTCATCTCTAGACCCCCTGCATAATTCAGGGTCTTTTATAAAGGTTCCACCTGGAATCCTTTCAGAGAGTTCTACCTAGAACCCAACATAAAGGGTTATAACAGTCTGGGAAAGGTTCCACCCAGAACCCCCCATGAGAGTTTTTTTTTTTAATATTTAAACGTATGTGGTGTGAGGGTTTCACCCTCTCTAGGGATTCTACCCAGAACTATTTCACCTTCTAAGGGTGATTACAGGAACCCACCCATGGCTATGTGGTTCTACCAAGAGCCTTTTTATATTTCAAAGGTTTCATCTAGAACCCATCCAGGGGGTTCCACAGAGAAGAACCCTTTTACGGTATTATTGCAAAGGTGTCATCTACTCTCTATTTTATCTATTAAAGAATTTAGTAATTGGTTTATAGATCTTTGGAACCCCTGGTCTTAGCTAGCTGTTTACCAAGCAAGCGATTCTACACCTGTACTGTAAATTACCCTGAACACCTCCATACAGCTCCACTGTTGTTGTTCTCCTTGTGTGTGTGTCTGTGGCTGTCAGTGGCTTCCTTGGTTATAGTAACAAATCACAGCTATAACAGAGGGTGGACTGAGAGGTGTCACCATACAACCATTCCCCCCATTGACAAATATACAGAAAATCAGGCATGTTTTACAACCATTTTCCCCATGACAAATGTAGAGATGCAAGTTCAGATCAGTTGGTCAAGCCACTGATGAGAGAACCCTGCTGAACAGGTTTTGATGACAGAAATCCTTGATGACAGAGGTTTGCTTAATTATAGTAGGATATCATCATGCAAAGCAAACATAACATAACATTATTTCAAAAGCTAGCATGATTTATTGGAATTTTGGAACAAAGTATGGCAAAGTATGGCTTCCACTACAGATGCTTTGCACTGGTCATCAGTTTATTTATCAGTTTTTAATGTACTGTGAAACGTGGAAGTATCATTCTTTAAACAAGGGTTTTCAGTGAACAAAGCTAATAAATGATGTCTATCACCTCCAACTTGTCCTAAAACAGTGAACAGTAGGCTACACTGGTGTCATTAATTTCATATCGTAGAGTGTGCCATTGGACTAAGAAGGACTTCCCAGCATGCCTCGGGGTACACACCCTGAAGTTGACTGTCTATTGTTGAGTTATTGCGTGTGTTATTGAGTTGGGAAATGGGTTTTTATTGTGATTAATGTCATTGTGCTGTGTTTTATTTAGCCTTTATGTTATACATGGAACCTCTAACCTGGCTATGAAACCATTGGTTAAAGGAGTAGTTGTGGTCGGAACCCCCTCTCTTCTGTTGCTTAGCGGCTAAGCTTTGGTTAAAACATGTTATTGCAATACACCTGTTTCCACACAAAATACACACTTTATGTGGAAACAGGCATATTGCCTTTACTACACACAGGCAGACAGACAACAAGCCTATAGTGTCAATCTTTCATAACCTGATTGCCTGGGGGATTCGCTTTTCCGTAGTTTACTGCTCTTGGTCTCAGAAGGAACGAGTGCATTTTCCGGCAGCGGAAGCTGCCGCGGAACTGCCGGTGGAGGAGCGGCAGCCGCTGGCAGTGACTGCCGGCGGCGGAGCGGCGGGCTGCCGGCGGTGGAGCGGCAGCGCGGAATCAGTATGACTGTAGCATACTAATCCTTGTAATAAAATATTACTGAGGTTAGGGTTAGGGGTTAGGGTTAGGTTTGTATAGTTTTACTGAGGTTAGGGTTAGGGGTTAGGGTTAGGTTTAGGTATAGTTTTACTGAGGTTAGGGTTAGGGGTTAGGGGCTGCCGTCCCGCCTCCCGGCACCTGCATCTCAATATATTTAGCATAAATGGCTAGCCATACAGAACTCATACACAGGGTATTCTGGTGATCCATGAGTCTAGCTTATTATAAATGCCATCATCTCTATGAGTTCTGCCACTCTGTATTCAGCACTGTCCAGTGAGGCAGAACCATGCAACCCTGACTTCAGAAATTGAATTCAAAAACTGCCTTGATGCAGAATAGTATCAAAAGTGAAGTGTAAAGGGTCTGTTATACTTGGTTGTGGACTTGGTTGTGGTCTACAAGCTTGCGCTATGAGCTTGTAGATTGGCTATATTCGGTGTGTGACACAAGTTACAACACTCAGCTAAGTACCGATCAGGCATAAGGCCGGCATAAATAAAATAACAATTAGTTAACAATAGAACAAGTTGGGAGGGGGTTGAATTCATGGGGTAACATAGAGGAGGCTCTGTGTTATTAAGAGAGTGTGTGTGTGTGTGTGTGTGTGTGTGTGTGTGTATGAGGGGCCGTTTAGGCCAAAAATAATGAAACACTTTCACACACGCTAACGAGACAGTCTTATACTTACTACTGAAATGCTTTTACATTCAATTTTGAGACACTTTCACACACACTGATGAGACACTCTTACATATACTACTGAAATGCTATACGTTCAATAATGAAAACTCTTGCACACTCACTACTGAAACACTCTCACATACATACATACTTTGTAAATCGATGCACGTTCATATATGAAACTTTATACATACTCATCTGAACACTTACGCATACATATGAGAAACACATACACATACATATATACTTCTGTGCCATATACACATGCATACGAAATGCTTGCACGCATACAAGTTAAACATTTATTCATTTCTATCTGAAACACTCACACATACACATATGAAAAGGCTGCATGTATATCGCTGAACACTTGTACATTTACAACTGAATTTCTTGTATATTATTACAAACTAAAATGAAAACTTTAGATGCATGTGCAAGCCTTTCACATGTATTCATACGAGTCATTTCAGTAGTATGTATACATAAATTCAATAATATATATACACATAATTTCAGTGATATGTATAAGTGAGTTCAGTATAATGTATAAAAGAGTTTCACATGTATTCATACAAGTGATCTAAGTAGTATGTATAAATGATTTCAATAGTGTATATATACACAATTTTTAAAGCATGTACAGATCATTTCACATGTATTCATACAAGTAATATCAGTGATGTATATAAGTAATTTTGATAGTATATATAAATCATTACAATAGCATGTATAGATCATTTAACTATAATGTATACAATAATTTCACATGTGTGCATACAAGAAATCTCAGTAGCATACGGAAGTGGTTTCAGTAACACCGGAAGGCACAGGCAGGTGCGCGCGCACACCAGGAAGAAACTTCCAGACAACAGAGAAAAATGTAAAAATAATTCGCGGTAAAATATTTTTTTACCGCGAATATTTTACAAATCCACGGGACACCACCATTTTGCATGGCCACGTCCTACTTTATCCTACTTTATAAACAATAAAATCCACTTAGAAATCGTCTTAGAAAGCTTACAAATATCAATAATAATCCAAGGGAGCCGCCATTTTGCGCATGCTCAGACCGAATTCTTTAGGTAACGCGTTTGCGTGTGACACCGTCCGCGCAGTTGAAACGTGATCTGCTATTTTCGGCTGCTAGGGTTCAAGTGGTTAATGTAAAAAAAAAAAAATCATATCACACAATGATTTGGCGGACCCCCTGTAGTAACTCTGAGGACCCCCTGTTGAAGCCCCCTGCTCTACTCTATTTAATCTAAATTAATGGATAAGTTATAGAACTGCCCCTGTATTATTTGTCATTACAGCCATTTCCTTTAAATCAGTGGTTCTCAACCAGTGGTCCTTGAGGGGGTCCCCAGCAAAAGGTTTTAATACATTTTCACCCCTTTATCCATATTGTATATGTTGGCTATTCAAAAATAGCAGATATACAATCAATAAAAATAAAAGATTAATGTTAGTGGCACCAAAAAGATTCTGAGGCCAACACAAAACCCCCCGTTGACATAAAACCGTCCCGGGGGGCACCGAACGGGTCCGCACTGACCCCAAATAGCTGATGTATAGGCTCAGGGACGCCAGCTTTTGTGCGTGGCCATGGGGGCTGAACTTGACCACCACTCGCCCCCCGCCCCCCCCCCTCCACCCACTGCATCGCGGGCATGTACGCGATTTTTTTTGCATAATTAATTCATTAAATGACCATAAAACAACATTGACAACACTCTACCCATCCTTCAGTGTGTCCCATCCTCAAATGTTTTACTTAAATAAAAGTACTTATTTTAGTAGTAGCCTATAGTTACTTCTACTCCACTACATATAGACAAATATTGTACTTTTACTCCACTACAATTATTTGATAACTTTATTTACTATAGTTACTTTGTAGATTTTGATTATTATTACAAAACCACTTATACAGTATATATACTTTGGCAATTTGAAAATAGCAGATTTGCGACGCGTTGTGAGCTTGTAGATCTGCTATTTTCAAAGAATTTGTATACATTTTACACGTTTGAAAACTTGTGAAATGGGACCTTCTGCATAATGAGTACTTTTACTTTTGGTACTTTAAATACATTTTGATACCAATACTTTTCTACTTTTACTCAAGTACATTTTGAATACCCTACTTTTACTTGTAATAGAGTATTTTTACACCGCAGAATTGATACTTTTGTTTAAGTAAAACATTTGAGTACTTTTTCCACCACTGGTATTCAGTGCATGCAGTGAGTGACTGTTAGTGCACACAGGACGAGGGAGTAGAGGGACACAGCATAGTGACCCTTCATTTCAATATAGGCTATATGGGTTGAAGTGGTTAAACTGCTGGGGCAGGGGACCCCCAGAACACTTCCAAGGACCCCCCTGGTAGTGATGCGCGGCAGCGCGGGACGGGTGGGTCTCTGTCTGTCTGTCTGTCTGTCTCTGTCTGTCTGTCTGTCTGTCTGTCTCTAAATGAAGAAAAAAAAAACCTGACCACGCATCACCCCCCAGGGGAGTCCCCGGACCCCACTGTGACTGAGCACCGATGCGCGCATCTTCAACAGGAGTTGGATGGGATGGCCTAGCGTGTTTAATAAAATTAATACATAGATACATTTTGATTAGCCTACGGAGAAATGAAGTTTTGATCGGGGAGCTACGCACTTATGGTTCTCTTTGTGTCAGTCTGTGCGACGTATGGTTCGCGGCCCCGGCCGGAGCGGCTTGGAGCGGCAGGCGGTTCTTGAGTAAATGTACTTAGTTACTTTACACTGTCGATTGGTCTATATCCAGCCCAAGTCTGTATCATCATACATTTCGACCATTTGAAAATAGCAGATCTACAAGCTCACAGATCTGTAGATCTGCTATTTTCAAAAGATGTGTATATGTCATACAGAAAACTTGTGAAATGGGACATTCTGCATAATGAGTAGCCTACTTTCTACTTTTGGTAGGCCTATTTTATTTTTTGTAGGCTACTTTTACTCAAGTACATTTTTTATTCCGGACTTTATACGTAACTGTTACTTTGTAACAGAGTATTTCTACATTGTAGTATTGATACTTAAAGTAAAAATGTGAGTACTTTTTTTTTCTCCACTGACTGTATCCATGTCCAGTCCAACCACGAGGTTAGTGCCAGGGACCACCATATAATATTTATGGTGTTTTTCACAATTTGTCAAATATTTTTGAAAATAGCAGATCTACAAGCTCACAATGCATTGCATTGTGAGCTTGTAGATTGGATATTTTCAAATAGCTGATATAGGCTATATATGGTTATACTGCTGGGGGACCCCCAGAACACTCCCGAGTCCCAAGGACCCTGGTAGTGATGCGAGGGGGGGGTGTCTCTCTCTCTCTCTCTCTCTCTCTCTCTCTCTCTCTCTCGCTCTCTCTCTCTCTATCGCTCTCTCGCTCTCTCGCTCTCTCTCGCTCTCTCGGGCCGTTGATTTATATATTGTTTTGTTGAACTTGTGCTCCGTGGCGGGGCGGGTTATGAAAAAAACCTGACCCGCGCATCACCCTCCATGGGGGTCCCCACTCCCCGGACCCCATTTTGAGCACCAGTGCTCTCATCCAATGGGATGGCCTAGATTGTTTAATAAAATGAATAGGCCTACATAAATGCATTTTGATTGGTCAGAGGTGTAGCAGTCACCAGCATTTCCACAAAATATGACTGCTGTCCGAATAAATAAAAGACGCATTTTCGCTCCGCGAAATTTCGTCTTTGATGTGGAAGCTTGCATTGACTTTATAAGGTTTTAAAAAACAGGCGAATTTTTATTTCTTTATTTGCATGAAGAATTCGCCCCGGTGTGTAAGGACCTTACACTGCTGCATAGGTGATATATTAATATTCGATATCGAATTAATTAAAGTGGGTCTCCGTTCCCCTCCATGCTGCCTTTGTCTTCTCCTTCTTATCTTCTCCTTCTCTCTGGAAGTTTCTTCCTGGTGTGCGTGCGCACCTGCCTGTGCCTTCCGGTGTTACTGAAACCACTTCCGTATGCTACTGAGATTTCTTGTATGCACACATGTGAAATTATTGTATACATTATAGTTAAATGATCTATACATGCTATTGTAATGATTTATATATACTATCAAAATTACTTATATACATCACTGATATTACTTGTATGAATACATGTGAAATGATCTGTACATGCTTTAAAAATTGTGTATATATACACTATTGAAATCATTTATACATACTACTTAGAGTCTTAGATCACTTGTATGAATACATGTGAAACTCTTTTATACATTATACTGAACTCACTTATACATATCACTGAAATTATGTGTATGTATATTATTGAATTTATGTATACATACTACTGAAATGACTCGTATGAATACATGTGAAAGGCTTGCACATGCATCTAAAGTTTTCATTTTAGTTTGTAATAATATACAAGAAATTCAGTTGTAAATGTACAAGTGTTCAGCGATATACATGCAGCCTTTTCATATGTGTATGTGTGAGTGTTTCAGATATAAATGTATAAATGTTTAACTTGTATGCGTGCAAGCATTTCGTATGCATGTGTATATGGCACAGAAGTATATATGTATGTGTATGTGTTTCTCATATGTATGCGTAAGTGTTCAGATGAGTATGTATAAAGTTTCATATATGAACGTGCATCGATTTACAAAGTATGTATGTATGTGAGAGTGTTTCAGTAGTGAGTGTGCAAGAGTTTTCATTATTGAACGTATAGCATTTCAGTAGTATATGTAAGAGTGTCTCATCAGTGTGTGTGAAAGTGTCTCAAAATTGAATGTAAAAGCATTTCAGTAGTAAGTATAAGACTGTCTCGTTAGCGTGTGTGAAAGTGTTTCATTATTTTTGGCCTAAACGGCCCCTCATAGTGTGTGTGTGTGTGTGTGTGCGCGTGTGCGTGTGCGTGTGCGTGTGCGTGTGCGTGCGCGCGTGTGCGTGTGTGCATGTACATGACGCTTGTTGCGAACGCGGGAGGAGGCGCGGCGAAGCCGCGCCTCCGACCAAGTGGAGCTTACTATGAAACCCTGCTCGGGTTGTGTCTCTCTCTCTCTGTCTCTCTGTGTGCACTGCCTGTGTGCAGCTCCTCTGAGATAAGTAAATGTCCAATTTAGACGTACCATACATCAAATGAAAGGTCTTTGAAAACTGAACACACCTGTCAAGGTTGCGTTTAAGCCCGCCCCTTCCCCCGGAAGCCACGCCCCGGAGAAGGCTCCTAAAAACTCCCCATTGAAACCCCATGTTAAATGAAAAGTGCCCGAATCGCTCCCAAACTTTTTCTACCCCCCCTAAGTGGGGGTCTACGAACAAATACATCGGGCTCGGATTTTGGCTCCGCCCCCCGGAAGTGGGTGAAACAGGCACTTCAAACACTTTGTTGAATTGTTCAAAAACATTCCAAGTTTTTTTTTTGTGAATTTGTATTTTTCTAAGATGCTCCTTTTAACGCAGATTTAAAAAAAAAAAAAAAAAAATGTATTGGTTACTTTTTTTTAAATATTTTTTTTCATTCTTTTTTTTCTTTTTTTGCGTTCGCTTACCGCGTTCGCGCGTCTTACTTGTTTACAATATTATGTGCTTCCAGCTTGTGTCTGCAAGTGTGCACGTACTGTATGTGCCAATTCTTGGACGTGCATGCTCCTGTGCATGTCTATTGTTTGTGTTCTATGTAAAGCCTAATTTATACTCCGTCGGACGACGATGTCACAAGTCGAAAAGCTCACAACGCGTCGCATGGTTGCATTGTGAGCTTATAGGTCTGCTATTTTTGTCGCAACGAAATATGAATCAGGCTTATGTCTGCAATATGTTGCAACGCTGGCCGATACCAGAATGATCCGGGTATTGATCTTCTTTGTTTTTAAATAAATACAGTAGATGTTTTATTCATTGAAACAAAGCTGAGATTTACATGTTTTTCTATTGTGTGCGTTTTTTCTTAAAAGTGTCTGATAAAAAAGAAACAAGAACGAAATGACAAAAGTCATATTCTACCAGGTGCTCTGTGTGTGTGTGTGTGTGTGTGTGTGTGTGTGTGTGTGTGTGTGTGTGTGTGTGTGTGTGTGTGTGTGTGTGTGTGTGTGTGTGTGTGTTTGTTTTCATAGACCTGATTACTTGTTTTTCGGATTGCTTGTTTCTCGCCAAACCTGGCAACATTATATGCGACGGTAAACGCTAATAGTGTTTTTTATGTAAGTGGTGGCAACATTTTTAGACACCACACGGGTCTTCCCAACAATAGCGAAGATTGAAGTCAGTGTGAACATGGCCAAATAATAACTTAATAGCCAAACTAGGTCTAATGAAGCACGCTAGCATTTAGGCTAACTTTGTTCCCTGAGGCAGCAGTGCAACTTGCACTGTCTGCAACTGTTGCAGTGTGAATGAGGGGAGCGGAGGGCGGTTACTGCGGAGGATGGGCCGTCTCCCCATTGGCTTAAAGGACGGGCCGACGGGGAAGTGTCCCAATTGGCTTAAAGGAGTGAAGGACAGCCATGACAGCCAATGATGAATAGGTGGCGACTAGGTGTCGACTAGGTGTCGAATGATGATGATTAGTCTGACTGTTTGTAGACTCAGGCGCTCTTCGAGCACCTGGTAAAAAAAATCTATTTGATAGGGGCCAACTCAAAATGATAAAAGAGAGTAATCTATATATGAAAACACTGTAATGACAACAGAATGACAACAGAAACACAGTATGACTTTAAACTTCTAAAATGCATGATTTTATTGGAACCACTGGAATTCTGGACCACCCACGCTGCCCTCTAGTCTAGTGAACCATCAGAGTGACCCAGAAAGAGTTCAAGGTCAAACATCAAGATGTCCACCATTGTGCCTGTCTCCTAGCACTCCAATGTATCATGTCTGAATGACTGGAGGCTGTCACCTCAACTGTCAGCAAATGCTTTGAGAGGTTGGTGAGGGACTTCATTTGTTCCATGTTGCCTGCCACACTTGAACCATGGCAGTTTGCATATCGACAAAACAGATCCACAGACAATGGATTTTGTAACCCATTTTTTCACCCAGTGCCAATTGCCTAAGCTGTAATCCTGGGTGCTACTCTCCCCCTGCCAGCCTGGGGAGGGTCCCGAACTGAGCTCATGCTTCCTTCAATTCTTGAGGAGTGAGCAGGCCGCTTCTTATCACCTGACAGGGAGAGTCTCCCCGGTAGGACGTACTGTAGCGTGTGGAAGGAACGCGTTATTCCAACCAGTTTCTTTCCCCTCCATCAGGCGCCTCGACTGACCTGGGGGAGGCAGTATAGAGACCAGGATTACTGCATGTTTTTTGTGAGGGTACCTACCCTAGGCCGGGGACACGTGGAGAACATGCAAAGGCCACACAGAAAGGCCCTTTCGCCAACCCCACCCCAGGGTATGGGCACTGATGACGCGGAGGAGTGAACACGCCACCATGCGGCCACAGTGTCCCCGGCGGGAATCGGACCCAGGACCGTCTAGCTGTGAGGCGACAGCGCTACCGACTGCCCCATGATTCAATTACCAATTACCATGACTCTTCACACCGTCCTCTCTCACGTGGAGGTGAGAAACAGAGCTGTGTAAGAATGCTGTTTGTGGACTACAGCTCGGCATTCAACACAGTTGTTCCTGCCAAGCTTGACACAAAGCTCAGAGATCTAGGCCTGTACCCAACCATGTGCAGCTGGATACTGGACTTGGTTAGAATGGGCAGCATTACATCAGACCCTCTGACCCTTAACCCGGGAGCACCTCAGGGCTTCATGCTGAGTCCTCTCTTCTACCCCCTGTACACACGACTGTGGCTACGCACAGCTCAAAAGTCGCCCTCAAGTATGCTGACGGCACAAGAGTGATGTGCCTGATCGTTGCCAATGACGAGTCCGCCTGCAGGGACGAGGTCAGATCACTGACACAATGGTGTGATGACAGCAACCTCGCTCTCAGCGTCAAGATCATCATCATCATCATCATAACCTTTATTTCAGCTCGGAGTACAGTTGAGGGGCAGGCCCTCATTTTCAATGTAGCCGAGATACAGAACACAGTAATCAACAGGAATAGACATTCACATGCATACAGCAACATAAAAATACATGAATCAGAATACATAAAGAACTCAAAAAACTAAAATACTCAAAGAACTAGAACAGATATACCTAAATTAAATAATTAAATAAAGCAGTTAAGTTACAATCCTGAACAAAAATGTTGGAAATCATTTCCCTGAAATTACCTAAAGATGGAAGTGATTTGATTTTCAAGGACCTCTGGAACTCATTCCAGGCAGATGGAGCACTGACAGAAAATGCTATCTTGCCTAACTCAGTCTGCGCAAAAGGAACCTTGAGCGTCAGGAGGTCACTTGAGCGGGTCTGGTATGTAATAGGGTTCTGAACCAACATAGAACAAATATAAGGAGGGAGCATTCCTGATATGGCTTTAAAAATAAATAGATACCAGTGCTTATCACGCCTCTCAGACAGAGAGGATAAATCTGCGTTCCCATAGAGTGTACAGTGATGGGTACCATAGGTGTCACCAGTGACCCATCTTAGGGCAGAATGGTACACTGTGTCGAGGCGCTTTAAAATTGATGGAGCAGCAGTTCTATAAAGACGTGATCATTGGCTACCGGAGACCGAGAAGAGAGCACGCCCCCATGGCATCTACAATGTCGCAGTAAAGAGGCTCAGTGACTTCAAGTTCCTCTGCATACACATCGCTGAGGACCTCAAATGGGCCACACACACCACACTAGTACATTTATAATAGGAGCCTTTTATTGTGAGCCTAGCCAACTGTAATACAGCTGACGTCAGTAGACTGTGTGCAGCGAACCCAGCAGCTCTCTTATTACAAAGAGCCAGTCTACAAGGTGAGCTGATGTTCATCCAACAGTCATAATAATTATTGGACTTGATCGGCCTGCCTGCGTGGTATCTGGGTCCTCACCTGACACATCGTGACACTGAGTGGTGACGGTCACATTGAAAAATAGAATGAGTGCAACTGCTAGTTGGTCGGTCTCGCCTTGGGTTTGGACAGAAGTTTGATGGGCTTGGGCCGGGTAAGGCTCAGCTTTTCAGACCCGTTTTCAACTGGGATCTTTTTCGGTTTTCTGATCCCGTCTAGAGCCGATATAATTGTGCGTCATGAGGTGGGCGAAACCCACGACGGAACCTACGGCGGAAACCAAGCTCCTCCAAAACGATTCCCCTTGGCGAGGGGCGTTATTTGTTTTGTTTAGTATAATCATTTAGTTTGGTATATTAATCGTTTGGTATCCATCTTTTATTCCAATTCGTAGAGCGACTAGCGAGACTAAACTAATTATTGATTCGCATTATGTGGGGGAACAAACATAATGCGGCGCCAACCGGAACCCACAACCCGGAAACACTTTTATTTTTCCCTTTTTTCTTTTTTGAGCACGGGTAGGGGAATACAGGTTAATTTGGAATTAAAACAAAGGCTTTCCACCGTGTGGAAAGCCTGATGACCAACGTTAGGCCTGATTAAAGCTCTATTGGTGCTATCTCTGTGCACATATAATGATTTTTATTATGTCATAAGGTTGTCCAGAAATATCTGTAAATCCACAAATCTCTGTATCTGTCTGTAAATTATGCTATTCTATATCTGCTGCCATATAGAGTGCTAAGTGTTGTCTCTACTTTAGTCTTGCATAGCCAGGCGATCCCCAACTACTGATACATCTGGGGAAATCTAAATTCAATTTATGGGCTTGAACAGCAGAGTGAACCAGCGCTAACAAACCTACCCACTGCTTTGAAAACCAATCCTGATACCCAAATATGAAGGAATTCCCTAAAGTCTTTGTATTGATTCTGCGATGCTATAATTTTTTACATATCCAAATTGTTTCCAACCAGTTCAAGCCCCAATCCTACATTGAATTTAGATGTAATTTAGATCTCGGTAGACGGAGATCTCTGATCGTCTACACTATCTCTACTCTACTGTCATATTCTGCCTCATATTTATTTTCTATTTTGACCATGCATGCACCTTGTCTATATTTTACATTGTGTCTTGTTACCTGACTTTTTTCCTTTGTTTCTTTCTCAATTCTCTATTCTTCTTAAATTGGGAGCTTGTACAAAAACAATTCTCACCCACTCTTTTACACCTTTATTTTTAACTTTACACTTTTACAACAATTTACACTTTCATTACACTTTTACACCTGTACATTTGTGATAACCGTGCATTTGAATATACAATGCAAATTAAAATTGGAAAATGTGTCCCTTTACCACACTTTACATACATGTATGAATTGTTTGTGTATTACAGTATGTTGTCTAACTGTATCATCCTGGCTGCAGCAATGCATGGCATGGTATTGTAAGCATTCTTGTTTGTGTGTGTGTGTGTGTGTGTGTGTGTGTGTGTGTGTGTGTGTGTGTGTGTGTGTGTGTGTGTGTGTGTGTGTGTGTGTGTGTGTGTGTGTGTGTGTGTGTGTGTGTGTGTGTGTGTGTGTGTGTGTGTGTGTGTGTGTGTGTATGAGTCAACTCGAGAGCAAATGGGTGGATGTTCATGAAGTCAAATGTCAAGATTCGCAATCACAGTCACAGTCAAAATTAAGAATGGATGGGCAGATTTTCATGGAACTTAGTAGGAATGATCAATAGGCAGCCCGAAGAGATTATTAACTTTTGGATTGAATTGGTCATGGTCATAATCAAGGTGAAGAGCAAAATTAGCCTACAGTACATATTCATATTTTAGGAATGGAGAAACGTAGAAGTAGAGATGTTGCGGGAAGGTTTTAAACCCCCGGGCGCATTGTTTTTCATTTCAAAATTGTTTTGCTTAGAATCTGTGTCACCTTGCACAACATTGATTCTGGTTGGTTTCTATAGTATCTTGTAAGTTGGTATTGGGAGATGTGTAAAAATAAGCAATATTATGTCAATACACTGTTGTTGTACAATTCACAACAGTGCTTTTAAGTTTATGCACGCAGTGTGCTTCTGTGCATATATGAGATTTCTGAACTGCACAGTGGAATCTGTGTATTTCTGTTTGTTTCTACAATTCTCAGCATGCATCCATACCCCCCGTCTTTCCTCACATACCTGTGCCAGCCTACCCCTAACTGGCATACTCAATGCCTCGTCCTCATCATCTTCTTGGCATGAGTTCCAGCCAGGTGGCACCATGCTCGCTTCTAGTCCCGATACCAATGTTCAACCATCCATCATCCCATCCAGAGAAACACACACACACACACACACACACACACACACACACACACACACACACACACACACACACACACACACACACACACACACACACACACACACACACACACACATACACACACACCACCTCACTGCTCTCGCCTCTGTTTCATTGGGGGTCTGGCTGTCATAGTGTATTTCTCATTACAGCACGTCTGGTGGTTCCATTTCCCTCCGTCATCTATGTGCATCTGTGTGTGTGTGTGTGTGTGTGTGTGTGTGTGTGTGTGTGTGTGTGTGTGTGTGTGTGTGTGTGTGTGTGTGTGTGTGTGTGTGTGTGTGTGTGTGTGTGTGTGTGTGTGTGTGTGTGTGTGTGTGTGTGTGTGTGTGTGTCAGGGGGGGTGCAGACATGAGCTGCTGTCTGCCCTTCATCACTTTCATTGATATCACACTGAGCACTTGGCCGTCGCAAAACGGACAGAGAATGGGCAAGAGAGACGTACAGTAGGTCTCTATGTTGCAGTGTGAGATGCTCCCAACTATACAGGACATTTGGTGTTTGTGTAATTGTTGTTATTTTATGGCAGCCATGTGTCAATAGACCACTCTAAATGCAATGAAGTGAAACGAGAAAGATGGGGGACAGGAGGATGACATACATGGTTGGCACATTGTTCACAACCTTGAGTTTCAAGTACTTAGTAGTAGTAGCTATGGTTAACAGTTCTGAAGTTATTTATGCCTGAGTGAGAAATTCAACTGTGGGATTGAAATGAGAGTGTGCTTCTTTGTACTGTAGTTATTTCCCATTCCAATCACATAGATGGCCACCGACAGAGAGTGATTGGGTGGCAGAGGTCTCATTCCGAGTTGCGAGGGGATTCTTAAGGCCATATAATGCAATTGTCCAGGAGGATTCCGAACATATCACAGGGGGTGGAGATTGTGTTTGGGGTAATGAGACACAATATATCTCAAAATCTAATTGGAAGATGCCATTAAACATGCACATTCAACACATTCATGCTCTTCAAAGAATGAACCAGATTTTGTTGACCCCATGACCCTTCCTCTAGACTCTTAGGCCACAAACGTCTGGGTTTCACAAGTGAGTTTTGTTTGTCTACATCACTGACATTGACATTAAACATGATGATAATATATTCAAATAAAAGATCAATAGTGATGTTCTTTTGCCAGAAATGAGTGTGTCGAGTGATCGGGCCGGCTAATGCCTGGCTACCTTTGTTCCTCAACGTAGTGCGAATGTGCTTGCAAAGTTTAACCGCAATCGGTCGCTGCGTCCATGATTTGAGGTATTTTGTTCGAAACTCTCCTGCAAACTTTAGATGTCAATCTTAGCCAATCAGGATGGAATATGGAAAATCAAACAGATCCGTCTTGATCAAATGACATTTTAATGATCATTGGCCATGTGCAAGTTCAGAGCAATTGCTGAACTAACCGAGGAGAAAAACCCGGTCAGACAGACAGACAGACAGACAGACAGACAGACAGACAGACAGACAGACAGACAGAGGTTTGTAGAATTATAGTAAGGATGTACAGTTATCTTCCTTTCTCTGTGAGAGTATGGGTGAATTTAATTTCTTTTTGAGATCATTAAGTCGGGGCCTGTGGAATGAAAGCTCACAGTCATTGCTATAATGTCCAATGTTCCATAATTTTTGAAGTGTGTAGTAGTTTATGGTGAGTGACAGGAGAGATTCCAGAAAAACAAAGGGATGAAGAAGAGCATTATGAGACAGACTTGCAACATTGCAAGTACAGTATATGGTAAGAAGTAAGAACACATAAAAGCACTGAACCGTGGTGATATCAGAGTTAATGCCTTGTGGGATAGATTGGTTGTCTAACCGCATGTACAGTATGGTTTACAGATTGTCACATGTTGTGATTGAAACGTGGGAGATAAGTACCTGAGTACCTGAAAAGGGCTGTAGAGATTTTGTGCAACTGTACGGTGTAAGAACCGACGGGTGAGAGGAATGGAAAGAGAGAACAGCGGAGGAGAGCAAAAGATTACCGCCGTAGTACATCAGGCTTAGGTTCACGTCCCTAATGGTAACCATGGAAATAATTATAGAGCAGACAGACTGTGTGTGAAATAGTGAGTGTTACAGAAAAGGGAGGGAGAGAAAGACACACGAGGGAAGGAGTAAGAGAATTGTAGAACCTAGAGAGGAGGGGAGACGGAAGAGAAAGAGAGAGAGGACAGAGAATGTGGAAAGGCAATAGAGCGAGAAGAGGAGGGGAGTGGAGTGGAGAGCGCAACGAAGGGTTTGGCAGCTGAAATGTCTTTTGGATTCTTTCTAAGCCTCTCTGCACTCTTATCATTGGGATATCATTGCAAGCTCTGTTGAAGCCTCATGATAGAGCTTCACCACAAAAGAACAGCAATAGTACCTCACAATGTTAACACAACCACACAATAGTACCTCACAATGTTAACACAACCACACAATAGTACCTCACAATGTTAACACAACCACGCAATAGTACCTCACAATAGTCCCACGACAGCACATCTTAGTACTAAACAATGGTACCAATACCACACAACAGTAACACTAAATCCCGATTCATACCGGGAATAGCGGACCTAACCCTAGCGTTATGAGCTTGTTGGTCTGCTATTCTTGGCCGTTCTCGGCGCACAACACCATTGCGCGACAGAGCATAAATTAACAGTGCCACAAAATGGTACCACCCTACCCCACAGTAGTACCACACGAAGGAACAGTGCCACTACCACCCAAGAATTATACCACTATCACGCAATAGTACCACACAATGGTACCAGTACCACAAAATAGTGCCACAAAGAGGTTTTAAAAAGTTGATCTAAGCCACTGGTTGTCATGGAAACAGATGTGAGATACACATTTACCTCTTTAGAAGTGGAATGCTTGAAAGGCCTCTGAGTGGCCCTGACTCTTAATAATCTCTTGATAAAAAAAAGGACTGGACATTGCATACAGTACGTTGCTTGTTCAAAATTGGAAGCTTATAGTCGTGTGTGGTGCTTAATCTTTCATTGTTTTGCATACTGTATTGCTGCTTGGATATTTATCTAATTTTATTTTAGGAGCAGTAGGCTATACTGTACATTTGTGTTATGGCATAGCATACAAACTCTTGGGAAATTATGTAAGAATTATCCATGTGCTGAATACCGGAATTCAAATTTTGATTGCTCATAATTTAGTAATGTTGCCTGTAGGCAGGTTTGTGTGGTGTGTGTGTGTGTGTGTGTGTGTGTGTGTGTGTGTGTGCGTGTGCGTGTGTGAGTGCTTGCATGTGCGGCAAGCAGGTTGCTTTTCTATTTTGTGGATAGAATATTAGGCTGATGCCTCCCACACATTTGCCCATAGCTCTGAACCTCACACTCTTCTCAGTGGGAGGGAATAGGGAGGGAGGGAGGGAGAGAGAGAGAGAGAAAGGAAGGGAGAAAAAGAGTTTTGCGCCTTTCATATGTATTTAGAATCTCACATCTCATCTGCAAACAGTCATTTGAAACCTAACACTTCCACCATTTGTCAATTTGAATAGCGTGTGTGTGTGTGTGCGTGCGTGTGTGAGAGAGAGAGATAGAGAGAGAGCGAAAGAGAGATAGAGAAAGAGAGAGAGAGAGATACAGTAGAATGAGACAGAGAGGGAGGGAGGGACAGAGGGAGAGAATAGATGCGCAAGGCATCAGTGCATTGACGTTTCGTCCGTAGGCTAGTAGGCCTGCACGCACCTGTGCAGTCCTCTGTAGTCGGACAGGACAGGACAGGACAGGACAGGACAGGACATGAGGCGGATTACGTTTGTGAGGCGGATTACTTGAGAAACCGAAGAACGGAGACTGAGAGTTGCCATTACAGAATCGTGTTTTTTTTCCCTTTATTTCTTTCTTTCCTTCTTTATTTCTGTGTCAGCCATTGATTGGCAAACGCTCACTTTGGGTTTGCACTGCAGATTGCTGGCTGTGGCTGTGACGTTTGCTATTTTTGGTCCCTTAATTGATTCGGGTCTTTTTAAGTCTGTGTCTTGGATTGGAATGTGAATGTTTCTCCATATTCTCTGCCTGCTTGGCATCTGAAGCCTCGTTTCTCAATTTGAAGAAGAAATTCGATTATTTTGCCCTTTAGTCGCTGGTTGCACTCCAGTCCAGATAGCGCAGCAGATAAGTGCACGTTTGCAGTATAGAGATGCTTTAATTGACACACATACATAGCCTATAGCTATTTCACACATGCATGCATATTTAAACACGCACGCGGAGTTTCTAGCATCTGCATGCGTCTAGAGCCGTTAATAGTTTGAAATTCTATTCTTTCTTTCTTTTTCTAAATGAAATGAAACCCACTGGAAGCGCCGGTCCCTCCTGACAGCTTCATCTGGAGATGCAACGGTAAAGGACAACTAGGAAATCGCTGCAAAAACACATTCCCATCTAAAAGATGAGAGAAATTCGTCCGAGCGCATCTGCCCTGGGTTACCGAGGAAACGGCAGTGGGATTAGCGAGTTGAGGGTCGGGGCGGCGGGCACCGAGGAGAGAGGACAGGGAGAGGCTGGGGAGGACGCGCTCTCAGCGGTGCTGCCTGCCGCGGAACAGCCGCTGCTGCCTGTACAAGAGGAGCGGGGGAAGATGCAGTGGAAGGACGAACAGCACTTCAGTGTGCAATTATAACACTCGCCGGGCTTTTGTGGGATTGTTTGTTTTTCAATTTTTTTCCCCCTCGTTCCACTAATTAGTCAGAGGATGCGAGATAACGAAGAGTGGCCTACATACTAACTGTCACCCTGTTCTCATAATGTGGCACATTTGGGTTGTCTAAGGTATATTCAGCACTTTTGGAAGTAGAGAGGTCTGTAGTTGCAAATTCCCCCACACTGCACCTTATGGAAAGATATTCTCTTAAACTACCTACACATAATTGTAACTTTCTGCAATTAATATAGGTTATATATTTATTTATATATTTATTTATAGTGTAATAGCCTATTTGTATATACAAATACAATTGTAGAATTAATTATTATGCTACAATAGGATGTACTGTATCTTCATACCTTGAAATAAGAAGAGCTGTTTCAATATGCCTTGGTAGAGGAGGCTAGTGAACTATTATTTATTCATAATATACCTATTTGTGTATTAAATATTTAAGGGCCATGGATTGATTTTATATCTGCACTCATCCATTTGTTAGTTCCAGGTTGGAAGTGTTTTGTGCTGTTGAGCTTCTGTCGTGGGCTATTTTTAACAGGCTTTGTTCACAGTTGTCATTTTAGTTGCAGTAATTGTGATTCCTTCATTGGAAAGTTAACGTAAAGCACTGATAATATTGGCAATGGTTTAGTTTTTTGGCCTTGAAACAACAGTGGTTGGTCATCTGCTCTGGCGTCTGGTATTTTGCTTTAAAATGCACATTTTGGTCATGGGTGGTATGGCCGATTTGGTAGTATTAAAGCAAGACAGAACACGGCACAAGTGACATGTCACTACTACTACTACAACTATTACATAAGTCTGTGGATTCTAAAGCTGACACCAACTTTATATGTATAGACTTTAATGTCACAGTGCTGTTGAGGTGTATCGATTTGATATCAGTTTCTTGGCCTAGCGGAATGTAAAAAAAAGGTACAGACTCACAGCAGACACAGAGACCGAGTGGAATACAACACAATCAATCAGTGAAGCTCTCTCTTGACTGGCACCTGGCCTCCAAGTATTGTGGGGTTTGCTAGAGATTGGATATCCAGAAACACTGTCTCTAGTGGTGTGGACAGAAAGTACAACATATCTCACCAAAACTGGGTAGGAACCTGTTTGCCTTTTTATTTGCCATCTCCCTCTGAAATCCATGTGTGTGTCCACCCCATTGTTGTGCTCATATAACTGGATGCAAGAATACAACTGGAGTCAATGACTGATGCTTCAGGTTTCACCCCATTTGCACAAAGTTACAAACCCCTCATGCACAATGATGCCGCCTCTCTGAGTCTGTGACTGTGAGGATCTAGCTAGACCGGATTCGGGTGAACAATGAGAAAATTAACTTTCAAAGTAATGTAAAAAGTTATTTAAGTAAATGTACAGCTTAGCATAGGCTGATTTTGCACCCAATCCCTTTAGTACTCACTACTGTGTGTGCGCGTGCGTGCGTGCGTGCGTGCGTGCGTGCGTGCGTGCGTGCGTGCGTGCGTGCGTGCGTGCGTGCGTGCGTGCGTGCGTGCGTGCGTGCGTGCGTGCGTGCGTGCGTGCGTGCGTGCGTGCGTGTGTGTGTGTGTGTGAGAGAGAGAGAGAGTGTGTTGGGGGGGGGGGGGGGGGGGTTGCACTCAATATCTCAAAGTAGATACATTCTGGGACACAGGAGCAGGATGTTTTTCATGCTGAAAACACTTTATGCCCCCCTTCTTTTGAATGCCCATTATTTGTTAATGCCCCTTGTTAATGCACCCTTGCTAACAAAAGTGTGAATGTTATAGTCTGACCGGACCTTGAATAGTCCATTCATAGATTTGGAGCAAATATAGTACTACACTATAGTACTATTAACCACTTAAAGCCCAGCATCCCTATTCTGGGAAAAAGTTTCGCAGACAAGCAGCTCTACAAGCTCCGTGAAGACATTTAAAGGAGTTGTTCACCCAAAAAAGTACTTATTTTCTATCAATTACACATCCCATGAAGCCTTGAATTCATGGAGATTTTTTTGTTTTTGTCGCATTCCTGAGCCAATAATTTGATGACTGGGAAATACGGTTAGCATCTTTCCGCCAAATCAAATTATTGGCTTAGGAATGCGACAAAAACCAAAAAAACTCCATGAATTCAAGGCTTCATGGGGTGTGTAATTGATAGAAAATAAGTCATTTTCTGGGTGAACTACTCCTTCAATATAGAGACAAAACAGAAAAGTCACTTCTAATGATGATTGGTTAAGGGAGGGTGAAATATCAGGGTTAGCCAGTCAGAGGCAGAGTTAGGTGGGTCTTGACTTCGCTCTCCATGGGAAATACACATGACCCTGATGATGTCACACTCTGATGTCACACTCTGACATCACTGTGACATCACAAGCTCACATGGATGGAACCATAGAGTAAAAAAAAAAAAAAAAGTTAAAAATAATAGAGAGGGCACCGGAAATCCCCACCCATCCACTTGTGTGGAGTTGCTCACCCAGCGCGTACTTGCTTTTCACCCCTTCTTCCGGGTTGGCAAATGTGACGGGCGGGGACTATTTGGGGCCTATGTGCACAAGCTTGTGCGCAAGCTCGTGAGTCGAGCCCATTGGTCGAAACCGTTTTAGCTCGTTCATGTGTCTGGCCCCAGCCGTAATAAGCTGCAGTACCTATGATTGGCCACCATGTCCAATGCGCTTCACTGCTCCCTCTCGGTTCTGGGGGCTTGGATGGAACCCAGGCAGCAAGCAAGCTCTGCTGGATTTGAGGCCAATAAGGAAGTGCTTTTCAGGCCTGCAGTTCTCATTAATGGCCTTGCAGAAGGATTACCACGTCACTGATTACAATGGAGATTTGTCTAGACTTTACACTTGATTTTATTACCTTAGTAATCACTGTCATAAATACTTTATGCTTTCAGTCGCTAGTTTAAAGTCTTCTTTCAATTACCATGATATACGTTTGGTATGTAGGGTATGCTATACTGGCTCTACTGAGTGAAGACCCGCCCTCGCTGCTCTTCCAGCCAATAGCATTCGTTTCCAGTTGCTTTTCCGGACCGTAAATTCCAAGATGATGGATTTGAATTTGTCGAAAAAGTGGCTTCAAAACGTGTCTGTAGAAACCAATGGGTCACGTGATGGCTCCCTTTGTCGATATGTTTTACAGTCTATAGTGGAACCATGACAGGAAGCCTATTTCACATTGCTATATAGTGCAATAACCCCAGCAATACCAGGCAAACAGTTTTCTGCTTGTTTTAAATACTAGGGCTACGTGGAGGGCAGTCTATGATGTCAATACTATGGCGTCATATTGATGACTTCAGGGAAATCCATACAGTATATGGGCATAAAAGGGACACAGACAGACAGACAGACAGATACTGTACATAGGGATTTGTGAATTTTAATTTCTGGACAAGCGCTGGTCTAACCGACTACCGACTCGGCACTGTACTCCCTCAAGTCCTCAGCGATACAGACGCAAAGTTTGAATAAGTCAATCGATCCGACGGTTCTTGAGATATGCGGGGGGCCCACAGTCATAAACAGAGATTCTGTGCACACTACATAGGATACCGTGCATTTATAGATAGATATTTCAATACAGTATAACATGTCATGTTGTGTTAATATTTATAATATGGTCGAATTGGAACTTCCCATTGGAACACATTGAAGTTCTGCATTGTAGGATGATAACCCACTGCTATGCTAGATTGCAACATAACTTTTTTGGTTAAAATTGAGAGTCAATGATGTTGCTAATCATTGGTAGCCATATTATATAAGCAATAATATACCCAACTAGAAAAAGTTCTCCTCGAAGCACAGGTCTCCGCCAGGTCAGGTAGGTTATTGTGGGCCAGCAATGTTGGGAATACGCCAATGAGGATGGAATATGAAAAATTGGACGGAGCCGTCTTGATCACTTCACTATAAAGATAATGTGTACCGATTTGCGTGATGTTTGGACAAAATCTGTTTTGCAAAAATCGGCCTCCTGGTGGCGCTATAATAGGGCAATGTTAAAAGGGTGGCATTAGTTCCTAAACGTAATGCAAATGTGAGTGCAAAGTTTCACCGCAAACCGGCCACTCCTGCAAACTTTAGATGTCAATCTTAGCCAATCAGAATGGACTATGAAAAATCGAACAGATTTGTCTTGATCACATGACTATAGAGATCATGTGTACCGATTTGCGTTTGGATAAAAGTAGTAATAAAAGGAGTAATATCAATAAATGTGTATTATATAAGTCGGCCTCCTGGTGGCGCTATAAAAGGCAGATGTGAAAAATGCAGGGCAAAGGTTTGTCCTTGTCCTTGGGAGTGCACATACAAAGTTTTACACGGATCAGTGCAGTTATAGGTCAAAACAGTGACATTTCTTTCTCGGCATTGTGGGGAGTGTGCTTGCAAAGTTTCACGGAAATCGCACACTGTGTTCATGATTTGAGACATTTCGTTCAAAACTGAGAAGTCTTGCAAACTTTGGAAGCCAATCTTAGCCAATCAGGATGGAATATGAAAAATCATAGAAGTTTAATGACTATAGAGATACTGTGTACCGATTTGTGTGATGTTTGGACAAAATCTGTAGTACTGTAAATTTTCTTTTGTTGCAATCGGCCTCCTGGTGGCGCTATAACAGGCCCGCGTGAAAAATGTGGGGCAGAGGTTCTGCTCTGGCATCCAGGGAGTGTGCGTGCACAGTTTGGCTGCGATCCAGCTAACATGCCGGAGATTAGCTGTTCACAGACGGAACCACACACACGGACGGACGGACGGACAGGGTGCAAAACATAGTCTCGGCCATGCCTTTCGGCTTGGCAGAGACAACAACAACAACAAAAACATAGCCATGATATAATCATTTGTATATTATTGCTTGAATAATATATCACTAAGACTTAAAGTTGTACAATGCAAATTCACAACTAACGATTTTTAGCAACCTCTGCTGGTCACTACCGTCACTGCATACAATTTCCGGAGTCCTCGATTACCCAGAATTCCATTCGTTTTCACCGGAAGCCGGAAGCGTTTCAAAGAGCGATCTTTTAATTGTTTTATACTATCTACGGATCGTTTCTCTTAGCCAGTGGAGCATTAGTTACCATGAGCTGTGCTTTCTTTTTCTGTTCTTTTTCGATCTTCTAATCCTACATTCTCTTAAAATCAGCGTGAGGTTCCTTTTTGTTATCAGCGCGATAGTTCCTGGCCAAACAGGAAACCGTTACGGTAGTTCCTGGCCAAACAGGAAACCAGTGCATTTCCACCTCCGTTTTCCGGCCAGATGACGTCATTTCCCCGGGAAAGTCCCCCCAGTCCACGTTCAATATAAAATATATAAATAAAAGTGAAATTCATGGAGTGGGTGTTGTGAAACTTTTGCCACTCACAAAAGATATACAATTTAACTTTAGTTTTGTTGAAAACGTTACCTAGTATGCCTTTAACTAAGTCAATGAAATCAAGATAAACCATAATTTTTGCCAACTGCATTACTAACATAATATGATAGTATACTGTTGAATAGGCCTACGCTAGGCAAAATAAGCATGCTGTGGATGATTATCCAAAACATTATTGTGCAGTGGGAATGAACCCTGCCCTGACATTGAAGAACAGTGAACATGTTCTACTCTATGGGTTACATGACCGTGTGAATGCTGTGCTCTATTTATTGAGCTACACAGGGAAAAGAAACTGTGGCAGTAGTAATTACAGTTTGAGCGTACATGTGATCAGATATGCATAAGGTTATGTAACATAACTAACCGCTGCATCATATTTTCAAATACAGGAAGAGCTGCATTGGATTTCAGTCACAGTAGTTCATGGATCAAAAGCAAGCAGGGAGTCAACCAGTGTTCTATCACAACAAAAGCAAACATACAAAAAGCCCAGAGCGTTTCAGTGCTATTAAGACACCCACTCCCTCTCCAGCCTCCATCTCTGGCTCTTGTGTTCCCTCCCTCCAACTCCCCTTCCTCTCTCTAGCTACTCTTCTACCGTTATTCACTGCCCCCCTCCCTCTCTCTATCTCTCAGTATCTTACTTTGTCGCTTTCTTGTTCCCTCTCTGCATGTCTCCATCTCTTTATCTCTCTCTCTCTCTCTCTCTCTCTCTCTCTCTCTCTCTCTCTCTCTCTCTCTCTCTCTCTCTCTCTCTCTCTCTCTCTCTCTCTCTCCCCTCTTGGTCCTGCTCTTGCACTGTCCCTCCTACACCTACACATACACTTAGTATCCTCTCCTCGCTGTCTCTGCCCCCCGCCTTCATCATTTCTAGCTTACCTTCCTGTTACTCCTGTGAGTTGTTCCCCTCCCACTCTATCAACTATGCCCCTCTCTCTGTCTGTCTGTCTGTCTGTCTGTCTGTCTGTCTGTCTGTCTGTCTGTCTATCTCTCTTAATTCCCCTTTCTGTCGCTGCCTATCCCTCTGTTTTTCTTTCTAACTCTGCCTCTTTCTCTTCCCGTCTCTCACTTGCACGCCCCTCTCTCTCTCTCTCTCTCTCTCTCTCTCTCTCTCTCTCTCTCTCTCTCTCTCTCTCTCTCTCTCTCTCTCTCTCTCTCTCTCTCTCAGAGGGACTAAGCTGGAAGCGGTTTCCACCCACACACTCTTGCTTCAGCTTTCAGCTTGACATCAGATTTACATTCACAATGAACAAGCACAGCATCTCTCACGCATCCCAGCACATGGCTACGCACAAATGCATGTGAACGCGCATGATTTGTGCACATACGCGTGGACACAGTGGACTGCGTGTAAGCCGTAGGCGGTGTTCTCTGCATGCAAAGGCATGTGCAATTACACACAGACGTCCCTGTGTGATACACACAAGGACACACACACACTGCATATTCGTTATATATTCTGTATATTTCTCAACTGTTTCTCAAATGTAGGTTTTTTGGGGTGATGTGATGATTGCAACCTCTATCAATACAGATATGATGCTATACGATTGAATGCCTATACTTCTCAGTAGGTATAACCATATGTTTTGAGTCTTGAATATAATAAGATGCTGATAATGTATTAACTGACCAGTGGAATCAATAAAAAGGGGACACACAGAGAACATTTAGCAGCACTACCGATTCCAATCATGTCTCCTAATGACTCTTGAATCATTGACTGAGGCTTAATTTATACTTTGTTGCATGACCATATCACTCCTCAAAAATTACTTATTTTCAGCTGAAAGGTGTCCATGTGTTTCGTACGCCATTTGTATGTCTAACCAGTAATTATGTGACACTTTTAAATATAAAAGTATGCATGTCAAAATCGATAGAGCTAAATACATCAAAATTAGACCCGCAAGCACATTGTGGCCATCAGTGATCCTGTGTGTGTGTGTGTGTGTGTGTGTGTGTGTGTGTGTGTGTGTGTGTGTGTGTGTGCGTGTGCGTGTGTGTGTGCGTGCGTGCATGCGGGTGTTAGCCTATGGTGGCCAAGAATGCATTATGTGTAGGATCCATTAGACCATACAATTCCTTACAGTGTTTGCAACACACTTTCTGTCTGTTACTCAAACGTAAGGTACTTGGGGGGGGGACGTTGCCATGGCAACTAAATAAAGAGCCTGAGTTTGGATCAAAAGAGAGTGAGTGAGAAATTGAATTAAATGGACCTATCCAGTTTTATTTTATTTTCCAGACTGATGCCTTTGTCAGAGAATTATTCAAAGAAATGCTTAATGGATTACATTAAGGTAAAAGGCCATTAATATGTGGATACAATGATGCTGTAAGGGGAGGTGGTGAGAATAGAAACACAGCAATCAGTTGCTGAATATTGAGAGACACTGAACAAGCACGAATACATTGAAAACCACGGCACAGTGGTGTGGCCATTCAGCCTTGTGGCACGTGCCGAACAACGCCGTTTACGTTCCTAGCAATTCAATTTGCGATGGACACTCGTCTATGTGTGTCCTGAAGGCTGGATTCTTTATTGTTCTTGACCAATGTCATACAGCACTGTGCCATTCATTGCCAAACGCAGAGTGAACGCCAGTGGTAGAGGTCATGATTTGACCCTACTGACACTGTTTACTTCTTCTAGGTTCATTATTATTAAGGTTTCGAGGCCTATCAGGCTCGAAGCCTTTCTTGAGATACTAGGCTTTCTTCTTCCGCCGTTTTTTCAGTTCTGGCCCAACCGTGCGGTCGCTTTTTACGAAACTCGGCAATATGGTAGAGGGCTATGCCAAACGGCTAAGAAACGAAACTCACAACTATCGGCCAAAGGGTGGCATTATTTCACTCAATTGACTTTGAACAGGTACAACTCATGCCCTGTTTGACCTACAGCCATGAAACATCGATACTCACATGCGTCTCCTCATGCCGAACAACTTTCACAGTCTGACTTTTGACCTCTGACCTTTTGATCTCCCACCATTTTGAATTATATGAAAAGCAGTTAAAATCAAACTCCTCCTGGGATTTTTGAGCAATCTGCACGAAACTGTCTACACATGTACTTTGGACCTATGCCGACAAAAACATGGTTTGGATTTTTTGGATTTTGGATTGGAAGTGAAAACATTAAGCTTTTATGAGCCAATTAATATTGCAGTTTTATGACAATTATTCGTCTGCCCCTAACACGTTCATGCAGACTCACATTTGTTTGAAACTTTGCAATAATGTAGAGGGTCATTCCAAGTATCACTGAAACCAATCTTACTCCAATTGGTCAAAGGGGGGCGCTATAGCAATTTTTTTTAAATGCAAACTTTAAACAGGCAAAAGTCATGCCTCGTTTGGCCGACAGCCGTGAAACTTGCTTACACATGTGCCTTGACTCATGAGGAACACATCTATCACTTTGACCAGTGAGCTCCGCCCTCAGATTTTACGCTATATTGAGTAGTTTGAAAAACATTTAAACCCAGGATTTCTGAGCAATTTGCGTGAAAGTGTGTCGTGTGTGAACTCCCTTTTCACCAGTTCAGGTCTGTTGGTCCAATGGCTTAATCATCTGCCTTGAAACCACAGGGTCGCTGGTTCAAATCCCACCTCATGCAGACTTCATCTCAATTGCATTGCACACAACATGACTGTATCAATGAATAAATGTGCAATTGTTAAATGAAACGCTTATTGAGAGTAGTTATTTTCAATGTATGACGTACTTCATTCCCTCTTTTGTTTTGTTTTGTTGGATTCTCCTTTTTCACTGACTAAGGCTGTGGATTGAATAGCTTGATCAGTACAGTGTTAGCCTCATGTGCCCAAGGTCCACGGTTCAAACCCCACTCATCAAAGTTTACATTTAAATTGCATTGTACAAAACATGACCCTGTTAATTCAGACATGTGCAATTTTTAAACAATAACATGAAATGCTTTTGAGAGTAGTTGTTTTTGGGCGGTGCAACCGCCCCTATATGTGAGGTTTGGACATCGACATTCGCTGCACTGTGATTGGCCACCATTGTACCCCCCTACACCCCTAACCCCTACACATTCAATGCAAATCACTGGCCACCATTGTACCCCCCTAACCCTGCACCGTGATTGGCCACCATTGTACACCCCTAACCCCTACACATTCAATGCTAGCTGTAATATGATTGGCTGACTCTATTCAGGACTGTGATTGGCTAGTGAAACACATGACACATGTGCATAGCCCTATAAATAGGACCATGCACTTAAAAAAAACACATTTATGTTTTTTTTTTAAGTGAATCACCCATTGTGGACCAACCATTGTTTATTTATTGTTTATTGTTAATAAATAGCACCACCCACTTCAGAAATATTACTTTTCTTTAAGTGAACTTCCATCACTGTGATGACCACTGTGACCACACCGCCCACTTCACACTGGGTGTGATTTTTTTTGTGAGGTTTGGATATTTGCACACCAAATCCTGCGCTGTGATTGGCCACAAATGTAACCCCCTAACCCTGCACGGTGATTGGCCAATCACAGTCTATTCAGGACTGTGATTGGCTAGGGAAACATGACACATGTGCATAGCCCTATAAATAGGACCATAACTTAAAAAAAACATAAATGTGTTTTTTTAAAGTTATGGTTTCTTCCATCACTTCTTCCATCACTTCTTCCATCACTTCTTCCATCACTGTGATGACCACTGTGACCACACCGCCCACTTCACACTGGGTGTGATTTTTTACTTTACTGGAGTATTTCCAATTTTCAGTACTTTTTGCCAGACCCAAGGGGTCGGGCTTACATGAGGCTTTGTATCTGTTTCGTCCATACAGTACATGGGCAGGGGTCATTTGTCCTCCGGCCCCAGCCAAAATAAAGTTTGTGACGTCCCCTTTCGTCATACATGGGCAGGGGTCATTTGTCCTCCGGCCCCAGCCAAATAAAAGTCTGTGACGTCCCCTTTCGTCACGAACTATTCATGACATCATGAACTTCAGTTATAAAGTGGTTTGTAGGTGTGTTACATACTAGGACTTCATTTTGGGTCTGGCAGAACCAGGTCTCCTGGTCTTGTTCTTCTACTCCGCTACATCTCAGAGGCAGATATTGTACTTTTACTCCACTACAATTATTTGAAAACTTTGTTTTGGTAAAACATACATTAACCAGTTCAGACCTATAATACACAACGCAAAGCGACACGTTGTGAGCTTGTAGATCTGCTATTTTCAAAGGATTTTATACATTTAGAAACTTGTGATGAGTATTTATAATTTTAGTACTTAAGTATATTTTGATACCAATACTTTTGTACTTTTACTCAAGTACATTTTGAATACTGGTACTTTTACTTGTAACAGAGTTTTTCTACATCGCAGTATTGACTATAAAGAATACATCACATGGATGCACCTGGGATGTATCATCAGTGTCAGCCTGGGGCCATCGGGTGTTTCGGGTCTCGCAACATACACCCTCGCCCAGGTGACCCAGCCGAGGTTGATCAAGCCCCGACTACCAGGTAGCTACCCACGGTCAGTCCTATAGAGAAAGACAGGGCCACACAGTCCGCTTCTCCGGAACTACTCTGCCTGAACACGGGTAGTAGTGATGAGCGGTAGTAGTGATGAGTGACCCGTAACCCGCGGGTCCCGCGGGTCAACCTGCGGCACGGGTGGTCGAGTCAGGATTTCAGAGGCAATTATGCGGGCTGCTGGTGAGTGGTTCAGCCGCTCTCACACGCAAAAAAATAATATTTTGAACAATATGCTTATGTTTATGTGTATTTAGCCCATGACAATGTTGTGCTACTGTAGACATTTAAAGCGACTTTGGGTACTTAAAAGAGCGCTATATAAATCTGAGCTATTATGATGATGATTATCTTTTTTTTCCCACCGCGGTCGCGGGCAGGTTGAGCCATACATTTATATATGGGTTCGCTGGGCGGGTTGAGGCGGGTTGGGTTCCGTGGTGGGGCGGGGCGGGGCGAGTCATGAAAAAACCCGACCCGCACATCACTGACGGGTAGGCTCTGGCATGTGGAGGGACTAGGCTCTGTGGGTGGCCTCCTGGCCGGGCTCCTCCTTCGTCTCACCAGGTCTATGACCTTAGCGCTGTGCCAGATCCGCTGCACCAGATCCGCTGCACCAGATCCGCTGCACCCCGATCCAAACATTTCCTTCTGGCGTGATGGTTCCTTGGGCCGACACCACTAGATTGGGCCGTCTAATGGTATTAGCTCCACTTGCGGTTTGCTTGAATGGCCCTCCTTAAAGGCCTCACCGTGGGTTTGTTGGGCTTCTTCCTCACGGAAGACACAGGCTGGGGCGCCAACCCATACTGCTCCCGGTATGCCGTCTACATTCCGGCTGACACCCATCTCTCCGGTGGTCACCAAACTATTCCTGGTTGTCACGTAGTCTAATTCCTATGAGCCACTATGAATAGAGTACACTACCTATAAAGAATACATCACATGGATGCACCTGGGATGTATCATCAGTGTTGTTGATACTTTTACTTAAAGAGGTGGTGCCATGGTTTTGCACTTTATTTGTTTTTCATGTGTCTATGAGGTTGATAGAACTTCATTAAGGCCCCTGGTGGTGTTTTTATGGTGTTTTATGTCTTCTCTGACTATTTTGAGTTTCTACCTGGAGGCTGAAACCTTGAGGGTCAAACGTGCCAATAGAGAAACAGCGCTTTAGTGACATAGTAAAAACATACCCTCCCCCTCATTATCATAACACAACAGGTGTGGGCATGAGGAGGGTGGGTGGTGCTAAGGTGGTGGAGGAGGTGCTAAGGTGAGAACCAGGTATACTTAATGAACTGGAGGCGTGTCCACATAAAGCATAATTTTAACAATTTCTGTACACTTTTTTGAAAAAAATCTTCCTCCTAGTATAACCATAATACCTGATGATTATGTTTTAGGGGGGGGGGATCACTGAAAATCACGGCACCCCGTCTTTAAGTAAAGAATGTGAGTACTTTACCACCATTTGTAACATGTGTGAAAGGCTTCCGTAACCTCCAGAAAACATAATTGTTTTTGGAGTTCAGACTTCCAGAAGGTTCCTGTGGTGAACACGCCTCAGATAGGATTTTAAAAGCTCTCTATGTTGATCTCTGAGACACATCTGAAATGATCTCACATTTTACAACTGTCTTCCCAGAGATTCTATCACCAAAATGTCTTGTCTCTGTCAGTCTTAAGACAAGCTGAGAAATGATTCACCCCTAAACCAGTTAAGATTAGTTACTGGTCGGTAGATACCCTCACAAAAACATGCAGTAATCCTGATCTCTATACTGCCTCCCCCTGGTCAGCCGGGGCGCCTGATGGAGGGGGAAGGAACTGGTTGGAATAACGTGTTCCTTCCACACGCTACGTCCTACCGGGGAAAGTCCCCCCTGTCAGGTGATAAGAAGGCGTGTTAGCTCTCATGCATTGAAGGAGGCATGAGCTCGGCTCTGGGCTCTCCCGAGGCTGGCAGAGGGAGTGTAGCGCCCAGGATTACTTAAGACAATTGGCTCCGGGTGAAAAAAAGACTGGGGTTGCAAAATCGTGGGATAAAAATAATAATAAAAATTTAAAAAAAAAAGTTACTGGTCTTTCTGTCTCCATTAGAATAGTTTACTGGTCTGTCTGCTTGCCAACTACAATCTCCATTTACAACCAGTTATATTAGTTACTGGTCCGTCTGTCTCCATTATTCACCTTATTATTGGCCCTTCTTCAGGGGGCGGTGCCATTTATAACCAGTTAGATTAGTTACTGGTCTGTCTCCATTCTAACCAGTTAGATTAGCTCATGTGGGATAGGGCCAAACGGCCGCTGGGCACTTTTTTCTATTTACTATTATCAGAGAGAGAATGTAAAAAAAAAAACTAGTTACCGCAAAACATAGTTTTGTTACAGTAACACATTACTTTCACACTGTTCATTCTGCATGAGTACTTTTACGTTTGGTACTTTAAATTCATTTTGATGAATGAACACTTTTGCACTTGTACTCAAGTCAAATGTGTAACAGATATTATTTTTGCATTGTGGTGTTGCTACTTTTACTCTTTTTTAAGTAAAAAAAAAAGTTGAGGTACTTCTTTGGCCTACTGGGAACTTTGCACTGTTTGTTCCAGTGGTTTGAGAGATTAGCTCCGGAAATAAACTAACAGACAGACAGACAGACAGACCCTCTTATAGACGGCTAGCCTCCAACACAGCCACGCCATTAAGAAAAAGTCATGGTCATTTATTTAACTCGGGTATGGAGCACAGAATCATACATTGACATTGCATGATGACAATATCAGTACAAACGTTGCAAAAGTCATGGCTCATGCCTATGACTTGTGTGAACTCATATGGAGATGAGTGATGTCATATGGATGACGTCATCACCTGTGAATGGTGGGTCCTGCATTAGTTTAGTGAAGAACGCACCAGCAGTGATACTGATTTGTCTCTTTGTCTGTTTGTCTGTTTTGTGTTTATTTCTGTTGTTGGCAGTTCATGGTTGCCAGTTCCCACCTGATGTCGTGTGGGAGTTCAGACTGCTCCAGACCATACTGAATGACTGATAGCTTGCATAATGTCTTCAGTGTAGGACTTAAGTCTAAGATGTAGAGGTCATCAGGTGTGTCCCATCCTCCAAAGACGATAAAATGATCTCCCACCATGCAACTACCCATCCAAGACATGATACTTGGGCCTTTCCCCTTGGGATCAACCTTCTTCCAGGAGAACGTCTCAGGATTGAATTTCCACACATCATTGAAGGTCCGGCCACCAAATATGTACAGCTCTCCATTGAAGGCAAAGGCTGAATGACCCCAACGTTCTCCTGGAAGAAGCTGTGCAGAAGGTGTGCTCAGCCAGCAGTTGGTCTCTGTATCAAACACTCTGATGTTGTCCTGGTGTCCCAGGCCGCCACATACAAACATCTTTGTCCCAATGATGGTGGCAGAGTGACTTGATGAAGCAGGTGCTGGAGAGCCTCTGGCGTTAATTAAGGACCAGACCATTGTGGTGGTGACCAACTTGTAGATGTCATTAGTGCGTACACTCAGCTGGGTTAATCCTCCATGGATATACATGACCTTCTCCAAAACACAGGCTGAATGGTGGATCCTCTCCTCTGGAGCAGACCCAGAAATCTGGGGCTTGAACCATCTGTGGGTGTGGACATCAAATGCATAAAGCACGTTGCAGTAAGAATCCCCTCCCCAGATGTAGATGATATCTTCTACCAGCACAGCTGTGTGGCCGCAGCACTTGGGGGGAACCTCAAGGGGACGTTCTCCTCTTCCGGTTGTCACTTGGGGCAACTTCATCCAGCTTAAAGGCACTGTGTTGAAGACGTGCACATCAATGTGATCCGTGATGTTTATGTTCACGTCCTTTCCGAATGCCTTTCCGAATGAGTACACCTGGTTCCCGACTACCACAGCAGCATGGCGGTACCTCTTATTTGCTCCTTTCAAATGTACTGTCCAGTGAAGCATTTCACACACCAGCACCACTGTGAATCAGCGCAACTAATCAGCAGCGGTTGTTTGAAGGCAGGTCAATGCATTGGTACAAGTTGCCAAATGATGTTTGGTTTATTGGAAAATCCATTTTAAAGAACCAATTGTCCTTTTGTGATGACAATTCTGTGATGTCATTGTGCGATGGTGTCATTATGTAGAATAGTTAACTGACGTCATCTATACAGTTAATCATTCTAGTCAGGGATCCAGTCACCAAAAATTTGAGAGGACCTGATATGGCGCTATACTTTTCATTAGTGTTTAAGTGGGGTTGGGACACCTCATTAGCTGTATTGTGATTGGCTCATTAGTACACCCCTAGCTGTACTGTGATTGGCTGACTCTATTGGCTGACTCTATTCAGCACTGTGACTGGCTAGCGAGACACATGATGACATTAATAACCTATAAATAGGATTATGCACTTCAAAAAATCCATATTTTTTGGAAGTGAGCTTCCATCACTATGATGACCACACCGCCCACTTCACACTGGGTGTGATTTTTTATGTATGACATACTTTCTTGTGAAAATAGCCGATCTACAATCTCACACCTTTTTAGATAGCAACGCATTGTGAGCTTGTAGATCGACTATTTTCACTAGTTTCCATTCCGAGGAGACAAAAAAAAATATTTATTGGTAAATGTTTTGTGAACCAGTGATCTAGAGTAGTTAGCGAAACAGAGGCTTGGTTCATAACAGACGGAAAAACCTATAGATATCAACAGACACCATATCTCTAGCTCAATGAGAAGAGAGGCAGCCTGTGAATCCATACGTCGCTGGTTCGATCCCTGTCCCCAACAATGTGTTGAGGTGATCATCATTTGGAATTCCCCCTATTCCCATGGATTGGATCCACCCCTCTCACTCATCACCAATCACACCTGTCACATGCAAAGTACAATTTTTAGGTACTTTTACTTTACTACTCTACTCTACTACAATTACAGCATATGACAGCTTTAGTTACTTGTTACTTTGCAGATGTAATTATTAATACAACACCTACAGTAACCACATACAGCCGATCTACAATGTGACGCGTTATGAGCTTGTATGTATATAATAAGCAACCCATGCTGTATGATAACTTACCACAATGGCTCAGTCAGTACTGCGGCCATAGCTGAGTGGTTAGTGAGACCGCCTAGCGAGCCAGAGGTCCTGGCTGCCCCAGGTACGATTCCAGGCCAGCAAATGTGTCGATGACATGACATTTGTCCCTGAGCAAGACTCTTAACCCCTAATTGCTCACAGGCCCTCATTGGAAACAAGACTGCAAGGACTTTCATGAACGGACCTGTTAAAGGAATTATCCTTATCCTTTACACTGTAGGTCCCTGTTAAAGGAATTATCCTTTACACTGTAGGTCCCTGGTTCAAACCCCAATTTACTGAATCATGATCTCTCTCTCTCTCTCTCTCTCTCTCTCTCTCTCTCTCTCTCTCTCTCTCTCTCTCTCTCTTCTGACCTTGTACCTCTTTATTTATTGTCTCCGCCAGGCCGAAAGGCATGGCGAGAGAGTATGTTTTACCCCCTGTCCGTCCGTCCGTGTGTGTGTGTGTGTCATTCTGTCATTTTGTGTACAGCTAATCTCTGGCACCGTTGGCTTGATCGCAGCGAAACTGTGCACACACACTCCCTGGATGCCAGAGCAGAACCTCTGCTAAAAAAAATCACATGGGCCTTTTATAGCGCCACCAGGAGGCCGATTTGTGCAAAACACATTTTTGGACAGTACTCCTACAGATTTGGGCCAAAAATCCCGCAAATCGGTACACAGTATCTCTATAGTCATTAAAAGAAACGGCTCATTTCAGATTTTTCATATTCCATCCTGATTGGAAAAAAATGGCTTTCAAAGTTTGCATGAGTACTCCGTTTCGAACAAAATGCCTCACATCATAAACACAGCATGCAATGTCCGTAAAATTTTGCACACACATTCCCATTAGGCCGAGGAAGAAATGCCATTTGAAAATGTTCAAATCAGCCTCATGGTGGCGCTCTAACAGGCCGATTAGTGTTTTTACCTATAACTGCACCGGTCAGTGTAAAACTTTGTATGCACACTCTCTAGAGGCCAAGGAAAAACCTTTGCCCTGCATTTGCCTTTTATAGCGCCACCAGGAGGCAGACTTATGTAAAACACATTTTTGGATATTAAGCCTTCAGATTTGATCCAAATTTCATGCAAATCGGTACACATGATCTCTATAGTCATGTGATCAAGTTTGATCTGTTTGATTTTTCATATTCCATCCTGATTGGCTAACATTGACATGTAATGTTTGCTGGCGTTGCCCGTTTTGAACAAAATGACGCAAATCATGAACGCAGCGTCCGATTGCGGTGAAACTTTGAATGCACATTTGCACTACGTTGAGGAACAAATGCCATCCTTTTAACACATCCACCGCCAAGAACGTAGTCCTACGGTCCGTTAAATCCAACTGTTAAGCACCGAAACCGTAGTCCTACGGTCCGGGTGTTTTTTTTTTCTATTTTCTAGGGGGACCATTTTCAGTGTAACACCACCCGAAGTCGACCGGAAGTGCGATCCCGTTTTTTGTTTCCCGTCGGCCTCCATTCTAAGTCGTACACAAAAAGCCCTGTAAAACCTATGTAGTTTTTCATCCTCGCATTTCCCATGTTAACATAAACGGTCAGAACTCAAACATGGCGGCTCCGTTTGACACGCGGTCTTGACGAGTAGACACCAGGACATGTGCTCGTTGTTTACAAACAGTGGATCGTGCAATCTAAAGGATTTTAACGGGGCCTATGGCGACCTGAAAAAAACAAAAAACAACAATAAAACCTTGGCACTGGTGAGTACATTATGAGATTAGCCCTTGGCGGTGGATGTGTTAACATTGGCCTGTTATAGCGCCACCAGCAGGTCAAATTTAGCAAAACACATTTTTAGAACAAAATGCCTCAAATCATGCATGCAGTGTACGATTGCCGTGCACGGCCTAGGAATAAATGGCACCCTTTTCACATTGGTCTATTATAGCGCCACCAGGAGGCCAAAATAACCTACCTGACCTGGCGGAGACCTGTGCTCCGAGGAGCACTTTTTCTAGTTTATTTTCATTTTATGCCTTTATTTAGAGAGGGATAGGGAAAGTAGGCTGGCATTGCAGCCTAGGGTGCCTGGACCGCCACACTACGGCCCAGGCCAATTCTCTTTATTCTTGATTATTGTTCGCTCAGTAATATCCTGGGGCACGGTAAGCAGAAGTCAAGTAAAAGTAATCTAAATTATTGTTATGTAAAGATGAACAGTGACACACTCAAATTAGTAGTGGGAAGTACTGCTTAATGTCTGAAAATGTGTGTAAAATTAAAAGCCTTGTCTGTGAAAGAATGCTGGAAAAACTGACAACTTGAGCCTTTAGTCCTGTCTGTTTCTTTCATTTTCCCTGCTGTGGCCAGACGGCGATTGGATGTGGAACAGCTAAAGATAGATAGATACTGTAGATAGATAGATAGATAGATAGATAGATAGAGTATAGATAGATAGAGTATAGATAGATAGATAGATAGATAGATAGATAGATAGATAGATAGATAGATAGATAGATACTATAGATAGATAGATAGATACCTTTATTGATCCCGTGGGGGAATTTCAGTCGCCCAGAGGCCGCACAGCAGTTAAGAGTTACAGAGTTACAGGTACAGAGTAAGGAAAGTTCTGTTGTATACAGCAATACAAAGGCAAGAAAACAATAAGAAGCATTGTATATATGTATATATATATTATATGTATATACAGTATACATATAATAGTACACACTTATGCAACAACTGTATTCTGCACTATGCAGAAAAACAACAACAACAACAACACAAGGTAACAGTGTCCTCACCACAGCCTGCCCCAAAACAAATAAAGTGTCCATTACAATCAGTGCAATGCCAATCAAATAAAGTGTCCCATTTCAATTAGTGCAATGCGAAAGAAAAGTGACAGTGTTCACAGTGTAATCAGTACAATAACCATACCCTAAAAGTGTCATTAGAGCCCTTGATACATCTATTATTCCAAGTTATGTTACAGTCGACCTGGCAGAGCGACCATTGTGTGTCTTGTTGTAAATCCTCATAGCTACTGGCACAAAGGACATGCCCAAGTCTCATACAGCTCCAACCCGGGTGTGAATCTTGATCTTCCTCTCCTGCTCAGATGCCCCACTATATCTACAGGTGGAGGGGTGGGAGGGGTTCTCCATGATGGCATCCAGCTTCCTCGCTATACGTACCTTAAGCTCTAGTGATGCGCGGGTCAGGTTTTTTCATAGCCCGCCCGTCCGTCCCGCACGGGAGCCCAACCCGCCCCAACCCGTCCCGCAAAAATTAATATAAATCAACTACCCAGCCCGTCCTGCAACCCGCAAACCCGCGGGGGGCTACGAGTCAGACTCGGCTCACACATCACTATTAAGCCGCCACCCCCTCCAGTGAGGTTCCCACGACGGAGAACGTCTTCCTCACCAGCCTGTTTAGGTTGAGAACACTGGCCATAACAGACTGGTAGAACATCTGTAGCATCCTGTTGCACACACCAAAAGATCAGAGCCTTCTCAGGAAAGGAAAGGAAAAGGCAAAGTATTCAAGATAGCGTGCTGATTGATAGTCTACACATTTAAAAAGTTTTTTTTTTATTATCACTCGATCACTTAATCCAATCACTTAATTTGGATTATGTAGAGTAGAAAAGGCTATAATATGCCAAAAGTTCAGCTGTGGATATTCATAGTATTTAATCACATACAGTACAGTACATCGTGGTGGCAAACGTGATTGTAATCAAATAGCATCAATGAGGCATTGTGCCATATTATAAAGCCAAACACATCATGAGAATAGAATGCAAAGACTCTCTGAAGTTTATGAATCTAAATTGGCAAAAATGGGACCAATATATACACATTCTTTTCACCCTAAGGGTCGGAGCAGTGAGTCAATTCACAGACTGTCTGCTTATGTTGTAAAGGCCCATGGTCTATAGCTGTATCTATAACTTTTTCATGTCAAGGACCCCCAAATTGATATGTATGTGGCCGCGGACCCCCACCTGAAAATATGTTGTGCCAGGGACCCCTAGCAGCAAAGATTTGTGTTCAAAATGTGCACTCTGTGCCGTGCTATGAGCTTGTATATCTGCTATTTGCCAGACCCAGAGGGTCGGCCTACATGAGGCTCTGCCCCCTTTCGTCCATACATGGGCGAAAAAGACCGGCTGTATAAAAGGGACCCTTTCTTCTCCATACATGGGCATAAAAGGGACACAGGCTGACACGTAATACGAAGTCCGTCATACGAAGTCCTTATAAAGTACTAGGAATTTATTCTGGGTCTGGCAGAACCAGGTCTCCTGGTCTTGTTTTGAATAGCCAAAGTATAAAATACGGATAAAGGGGTTAAAATGATTGTAAATTGACCCCTGCTTTATTAACTAATTTTGCTGGGGACCCCCCGGTAACCTCCCAAGGACCCCTGGCGGTCTCCGGACCCCACTTTGAGAACCAATGGTCTATAGCTTTATCCACTGGACCGGTCTCACCTTAGGATGGTTATGGCAGCAGAATCTCCTAAATCTCCTTTTACCTTCTTTCTACAATCTGCCTTCTCTGGAGGAGGCAAAGCTAATTACTGTAGTTTGGGAAATATTACTTTCTGAAGGACATCTAGATGTTGCTGTTCAGAGGGATAAATTGCGGTGGTTGTGGTTATGACGCACTGTATAATGATAATGTGAACTCTGGTGCTCCCAGCTCCCAGGCATGTGGCTCCTGTTAATTGCCGGTGATTAAGACTTTATAAGGAATAGCAGTCAGTCACCTAAAAATCGGTTAGAGTGTGTATATCCAGTGTTGTGTACCCTGAACCCCCTAAAAAAAACTGTCACGCTTGGCTCCCCCATACAGTCTATGGCCGCCGTCACATGATCAGTGTAGTCAAGACCTCTATTTATCTTTTGACACAGTGAAAAGGGACAAAGCCATGGCCACTGAGGGCAATGGCAAAAAAAAGGAAGTGTTGTAATTGTCATAATTTTCACATTTGCAGATTTTACACCTGTGACATGGCAAACAGAGTATCAGATTAAACATTTCAGCACAAAATAATTTCAGTTTTATGGCTGCTAATGGGACTTTCGCCCTACAACAAGATAATGGTGAACATCATGATAGTGTCCCTTTAACTACTTACAGTGTATGCCCCTATTATTGGATAAAGGATGAGGCCGCACAGCCTATTATTGGATAGAACATAGGATAAATAATACATTCCTATGACACAAAAATATCTTGATAATTTTATATACCCCCCCATATACCTAGTAGTTATAAATATACTGTAAGTTATCACCTGGGCATTTAATAATTTCATAGCCTTATTTATTCACGAAAAAGAAAATAGTATTTGATCAACACTTTCAGGTGTCATAACAGAAATACAATACAATACATACATACATACATACACACAGTACATACATACATACATACATACATACATACATACATACATACATACATACATACATACATACATACATACATACATACATACATACATACATACATACATACATACACACATACATACATACATACATACAGTAGATTACTGTCGGAACTGCCCTGGTAGTCCTGCTGGGATTTCCAGACCGTGTGGGAAGGGAGTTGGCTGATAACACAGCAGGTGCTGCTGGTAGGGCCTCACCCTTGTTGATACGCAGCCATTCTGTGAACTGTTGAAAGTTATTAGCCGTTTTTATGTTCTTTGTTTTAGATCCTGTGTTCTGGTTAATGGAGTGTTCCCTCCACAGCAAGGTGGATCACAGTGACAGTTCAGCACGTAGTGGCACGTTAGCCGTGGTGGACATAATACTCAACCCCCATTACTTGAGTCAAAGTATGGCTTTGACTTTTTACACGGTTCCAGTTCCGAATTGGAGCCACCTGTAAGTGCTCTTTTAAAACGGTTTTGAAGGAGAGTAAGGATTCACATTTTTTATGACTGTTGGTAGTGCATTCCACATTTTTGTGGCATAGCAGTAGAACAAATTTGATCCCTTGTTAGAGCCAAATCTGGGTTGAACGTGACAACCCTGAGACCCCCTGGACCCCACTTAGAGAACCACTGGTATAGATACTCCTGGTCAAATATTACTCAACTACAAGTGACAGTTGCTCTGTCAAATTTGTACTTGTAAAGATTTTATAGAAATGTAAAAAAATATAAGTAAGTAAGTAGGTCTGAGAGGCTTATTGTCGGTATCAGCTAGAGAGCAGGAGTCTATCCCTGTTTCTCAATGCGCTAGACTGGGAGATGGATTGCTGAGGTGGAGCTCAACGCCTATACAGCTCGCAGTACTTACCGCACGACTTGCCGCACCCAAGCCGTGTTACTCATACACTGAGTTGGCGGTGCCCGGGATCGAACCCATGACCTTGAGGCCAAAATGTGAGTGCTTTACCGACTGAGCTACCCAGACACATAGATAGTATAAAAGTGAAAATAGCAGATCTACAATCTCACACATTTTTCACTGTTTGAAATATGGCTTAAGTGGTTAATTCATAATGTATTTTTTCCCTTCCCAGAAATATAAAAACACAATATTTGTCTTTGAAATGTACTGGAGTGAAAGTCAGAAGTATCCAAAATTACAAATACCAAAGTACAGATACTCAAATAATGTACTTAAGTACAGTACTCAAGTAAATGTACTTCATTACTATGTCCACCACTGCAGCTACTACCATATCTGCCCTACGGCTGATGTTGTTGTCTGATACAGCTTCTCATCCTTTCTGTCCTTTCATCACTCCATTCACCAAGGGTAACAAAAAGACTGGGTATGTGACAAATACAGCTACAGTACAGTACACAGTTTGTTCCCTGCATGTTCTCTTCTCACTTTAATTTTGAAACTGTGAATTTAGAAAGAAAGCGCGAGAGAGAGAGAAAATGAGGGGCTGAAGTTCACTGAGGAGAGGTAGAAGGATAGATGTACTATTTAAATTATGGAAAATAACTATGTGGGAGAGGAGGTGTGTGTGTGTGTGTGTGTGTGTGTGTGTGTGTGTGTGTGTGTGTGTGTGTGTGTGTGTGTGTGTGTGTGTGTGTGTGTGTGTGTGTGTGTGGTGTGTGGTGTGGTGTGGTGTGTGCGTGTGTTTGTGTGTGTGCGTCTCTCAGTTCATGCGCGCGAGGAGCGCTGTGCACCTAAGTATTAGTGCACCTGTCTGATCAGAGGCTGGCAGAGAGAAAGAGACAGTGGTAGAGAGAAAGAGAGAGACATTGAGAGCATGGAGAGGGATGACTTAACATGAATGCGATAGAGAACCAGAAGTAGACACACTGCGATAGCAAGGAAGAATAAAATAAGAGAGAGAACATAACAGTCAGAATATTTAGCTACAAATGTAACAGGGTTATAATGTATCTCCCCCCAGAGGTGCTACTGTAGCGGCAATAAAAAGAGGAAAGGGCATGAAAGGAATGAAAAGAAAAAAGTTACAATATTATATTCCACAGTCCACACTGTTGCTGTCATTCTAGTCTGGAAACTGTATGACAACATGATATCCCAAAAATCGATTGAAATTTGGCTTGGTGAGAGTGGTTTAACGACCAAGTGTGATCGTTGACCTACAGGGCACCGGAGGTGAGATTGAAGTGTGGGCTGCTCCAGCCAGGCCCTGCAGGCCTTTACACTGTATCCCTCATTCATGGAAGGGTTTATTCCCTTACCGGATAATTCACTGCTTTAGGCACAGACTCGCAGACGGAAGTCAATAAGTGTTTTTGTTTAATGCTCACTACACTCTCGTCCCTTGATCCATGCAACCCCCCCCCCCCCCCCCCACCCATCCATCCTTTGCTCTGTTCATGCACTCCATGCAGACTATTAATGTTCGCTTTGTCTGACATCACGGCATAAAATCTATCCTTGCGTTTCTATCACCAGTAGCTGAGCCACACACGCACGCATGCATGCACCCACGACCGCAGGCACACTCGTGTGAGCACACTCGCTCTCGCGCGCGCGCACTCTCACACACACACACACACACACACACACACACACACACACACACACACACACACACACACACACACACACACACACACACACACACACACACACACACACACACACACACAAACTCCACTTATGGCATTCCCCTTTGTTCATTTCCCCTTGACGGGGTGGAGGTAAGCCCACATGACTATATTATGATTTCCAGCTGTCCTCACCTTTGACCTCCATCTAGATCGTACCTTGTTTCATTCCCGGCTTTCATTCTTCCAGGCGCTCCCATCAATCAAAATAAACAAAACCACTGTTGTTCAGCCCACTGTTGTGTCTGTTTATTTCTGTAAATACCTTGCCTTTTCTCTGCTACAGTTTCTCAATCTACTTGACCCACAGTAATAGCGTCGACACGTTTCCAGCATCTTTGTTTTCTGTTTCTCGGTTGTTCTGCGTGTCTCAACCTGTCGACTTGCTTCTCTTATAGATCATCGCGCCCGGCGGAAGAGCATCGCCGCCGCGATCAAGCAGCCGAGCATGGAGGTCCCTCCCGCCGCCCCCCCTCAACCCTTCCGACAATCCGTGAGTAACCCCCCCCGCTGGCCCCGCCCCCGCTCGCTGCCCCCGTCCCTCTCTTTGTCCCTCGCCCCGCCCTTCCCCTCCTCAACCCCGCAGCACACCTGCGGGCGCCGCTCGCGCAGAACCCCGCCTCTCCTCTCTCCCGCACTCCCCCTGACCGTCTCCCCTTGCCCGGCCCTCCCTCCGGGCATCCCATGCCGGTTGCCCAGAGGCTCCAAGAAGGGTCCCAGCACGCCCCCGCTGGCCCGCTCGTTGCCCCTCTCCCCCTCCCTGTCCCTCCCCCTGCCCCGTCACTCGCCCACCGCCTCCTCCGTCTCCTCCTCCTTCCCCCCTTTCTCATACTGGGGCGGAGGAGACTGGAGGGCCGCCATTCCGAGTCCAGTGGCGGGACCATACATCGCGTTCGCACCACTGCCCCCTGTTGAGGTACGTGACAAGCCCTCCTGGAGCAGAGTTCCTCTCCCAACCCCTGTGTGACCTCAGTTTTGTGTGGTTCACCGTGCTACAGACTTTTATGATTAGATGTTGCATACTTTTTTAAAACTGAAAGTGTCAGACAGACTGGATAATCAAGCCAGCATTAGTCATTCAGACCATTAGCATAGAACCAACAGATGGAGCCAAGTATTTAGTCATATCCCCAAGACAGGCTTCAAAGGCATTCGACTCATTCCAAATGACGGGGTGTCGTTTCCCTCTCATGATTCACCCACTAAAGTTTAAACAATGCTGATATGTATTGCTCTTGCAGTGCATCTTCTTGGTAAATGCTCTGATGTTCTTCTCAGAGGTTAAGCCAATAAAGTATTCAATCAATGGTCATTACATATTGACTGTGAATGCAACTTTTGCCATTTAGAAATTTTGTTTTAAGAAACCTGCAGGATTCCTAATGCTTTTGTTTTTCATTCTCACCTTCAACTCTTAATTGAAAGAAAAATGCCACCAATTCCATTTACAATTGTTCTTGTCTTAAACCGCTGTCGATATCATTGTAAAGCCATTCTGTCCTATCTAGGTTTAACATTCATTTGCTGATCACCCATTGAAATGCAAAGTATGGAGCCCCACATAGGACAAACTGTACAACCATTACTTTACCACAATGCAGATCATCTATCTACACTATGGTACACCGCTGCCCACTGTTGGCCACCTTATGACACTTCAGCATTCATAAACTCATAAACGGATGTGTGTAGGCGTACCCTTTTGTTGGACTATAATACACAAATCTTATTGGTTTCCTTCATCATGCACCACATTCCATGTGTGCCTGCTCACAGAATTTTCCTCAGGTTGCTTTTCATTTATCCATTTAACTATTGTGTTAATTTCTACTGCATTTCACACTGTCTTTTGTGGTCTCTATAATTTCGACTCTTTCTGGGACAAATGCACATCTGACATTTGCATCTTTTATTTATTTATTTAATCATGATCACAAAACCCACAAATCCATCTTTTCCCCCTGGGTTCATTCACCCACTTCCTCCTCTCCTCTCCATGCCACGTACTTTCAGTGGCGGACTGTAACTAAGTACAGTACATTTACTTGAGTAAGGCAAGTACATTCTTTGAGTATCTGCACTTTACTTGAGTATTTGTATTATTGGATACTTTAATACTTTATTTAATACCAAGCAAGTACTCCAGTACTTTAACTCAAGTACACATTTGACTGAGCAACTTTCAAAATAATAAATTACAAAGTACATTTTCTTTTTAATATCAAATTGCTGTATTAAAATCAATAGAATATCTATAGTATATAGTGAAAAGTGAGCTTGTACATCGGCTATTTTCATAACATTTGAAACAGAGCTTAAGTGATTAATTCATAATGTACCTTTTCCCTTCCTAGAAATGTAGTGGAGTCAAAAGTAATATTTGTTTTTAAAATGTAGTGGGAGTGAAAAGTCATAAGTATCCAAAAATACAAATACTCAAGTATAAGCACCGATACATTTTTTTTCTTTTTTTACTTGAGTACTCAAGTAAATATACTCAGTTACTGTCCACCACTGCTCATTGGTCCTCCTCTTCTCCTTCGTGTTCTAGAGTTTCCTCAGTAGAAGGTTGAAGGGCTCCATCAAGAGGGCTAAAAGTCAGCCCAAACTGGACCGCACCAGCAGCTTCCGCCACATGATCCTCCCCCGCTTCCGCAGTGCAGACCAAGACAGGTTAGTACAGCCCAGTGTTGATTTCGTCGACTAAAACTATGACGAAAAATGTTGGTTGATTACCTTTTTTTCACTGACGAAAACTAAATAAAAACTAAATAAAAACTAAGCTATGATGACTAAAACTATGACTAAATATATTGACAATTTCGTCGACAAATGAAAACTAGACTAAAATGTTAGTGAGGGACTAGTGGAGAAGAGATCCAGAACTAAAAGACAACTCATTTTTTGTTTGTTTGCGCTCAGAAGCTCACAACGCGAGCTCACAATGTGAGCTTGCAGATCGGCTATTTTCAGTATGCAACCAAGTGTAAAATCAGCCAATATGACGCCATTAAGGCACCGCCAAGATACATTTTAGTCGACTAAATCAACTGTAGATTTAGTCAACTATAATCTTCTGATATTTAGTCGACTAAAACTAGACTAACAGTAAAACATTTCAGATTACTAAAATATGACCAGATTGAATTAGATTCTAAAGATTAGGAATAAAACTAAATCTAAATTTGCTGTCAAAATCAACACTACTGTGAAGATTTTGCAAGTGGTAAAAGAAAGAAAAAATCACACCCTGTGTGAAGTGGGCGGTGTCTTGCTAGCTAATCACAATACTGAATGGAGTCAACCAATCATGTACAAAAGATAAATACATTTATTGAAACACTCTTTATGATGGAAGAAACCATAACTTTAAAAAAAAATATATATATGGGTTTTTTTAAGTTATGGTTTCTTATATAGGGCTATGCACATGTGTCATGTGACACTGGCCAATCATTTTTGGCCAATCACAGCGCAGGATTTGTTGTACAAATATCCAAACCTCACTTATAGGGGCGGTTTCACCGCCCAAAAATCTGCACACTGTCTTTGACGCTTTTTTCCCCGCTTTTTTTTTCATATCCTCCCCAATCCCCGTTATGCCAATTAATCCTTCCCCACACACTTGTGGGTTGTCACTGCTATTGTATCCTATACTGTACTCGCCTACCAGTGAGGCGCCCCCAACGGAAGGACGTAAGAGCCTTCGTCCTACCCCTCCCGCCCAACACTCCCCGCTGACAGGTGCCGCCCCAGCTTGTAGAAATCTGTGCGATTCCCGGTGTCACGATGCATCGTCCCGGGATATATCGCGATATTAAAACGTCATACTATATTGCGATATGTTTTTATAAAGTTGAAAGTGATATGAAATGTGAGCTTACCATAATCACAGTAATCATAATGTTTCTGCACTGTCAAATATATATATATATATCAAATATATATCTAATCTGGTCTAGAGATTTTTACAAGTAACCCTCTGTGAAATTACACTTTTTACTTGGTTGGTAAAGTCCAGATGACAACAATATGACTATGAGGTTGGTGGAATTTATACTTATTCAGTGTTTATATTATATGTGTTATTAGTGTCTATCTGTCCTTTGAAACAATGTGGTTTACAGTTAATGAGAATTTTCTTCACTTGTCTCTTAAGCTTGTATAATTCTATTTCTTTTTGTGTGTAAAGCACTTTGTAACTTTGTTTCTTTTTTAAGTGCTTTATAGATGATGGCCAATGTTGATGATCATTTGAAGAAAATTATAATGAAAAAATATATTAATATCGTATCGATATCGTGAGCCAAATATCATGTATCGTATCGTTAAATGTGTGTATCGTGACACCCCTGTGCGTGGTTGTGGATGTGTGCGTGCGTCCATCACTCACTGTTTATTTCACATTCATTCCTTCTAGTGGCACTCACACTTACAATAATTCAGTAGCGTTGCTGTCGTTCAACATGGAGATTTTGCACAGGCTGTGAAAAAAGACCCTGGCCTGGACTCTCCATGGCAACCAATAGACAGCCATGTGGCAGCTGTACAGCCCATAATAAGGCAGTGTGTGGGATATCTGCTTAATTATACCTCCTCTGTGTCATTGAGCTACAGCCATACTGGCATTCTTCACCACAGCAGCACAAGAGGTACATTCTTATTCATATTCTGTGTGATGTAAATTCATTGGATCCCTTTTATTTTGTGGTCTTGGTACTTGACTACTACTTTGGTACTTTGATTTGCTTTTTTTTGTAAAGGATCTTTCTTATGGGGGTGAATAACATGATTTAAAGTTTATAGATTTCCAAGTTATATAGTGTTGTTGACTATATGTATATTAGATTCAAACTCAACTATAGCCAGTGGTAAAAATATGAATAGTTTATGGAAATCTAGCTACTTTTTCACTGAGATATTATTGTTTTCAGGATTTTTCATTTTCCAGAATCTCACAAAAATGCATTTATGCAAGAGAATCTGTAGTCTTAGGTTCTGTGTCCACTGAGAACGTCTCTTGAGTTGCCAGTCTGCCATGCATTTCTTTGGTAAAGACGCACTGGTGCGATCCTCTTCCCAGTGCCCGAGCATCGTGACCTGGGCGCTTCAAGCTGGAAACAGTTCACCTTTTGATAATCCTGGTTGTGTCTGACAACCCGGTAATTTACGACCCGACGTTGAATCCTTTCCACACAACCATGTGAAGCCTGTTTACTTTGTTTCAGCTAAGCTATTTGTGCTAATAACATAGATCAGGACAGTTGAGCACAGCAATGGTTGATCGGTCTGAAGTTGTGGGTGTTAATAAACGCTGCATGCGAGCGCTCCACAGCTCAAAAGGCATTCTCAGTGGCCCCTTACTGGACAACACAGTAAAATCCAGTGTTCATTTATACATTTGTAACTGAAACTGTACTAATGTAACAAAATGGACCCATTACATTTGTACACTCAGAGTTAAATGAACACTGAGGATGTTACTGTGTGCAGACGCTGACCCTACTACAGCCAAGTCAACCTCTGACTTTGAAATGTTAACAAGGTCCTCTTGATATCCATGATAAGGGTCGAAAGTTCACCCAGGGTAGTGCGAAAACATTTTCCAGTCCAGGTGTCTGGCCAAGCTGTGCATCCAAATGATTTATTCATTTGGGAAGGTGCCGCGTGTCTATTATCCCCGGTTGGCCAGAGAGCAGACAAGGTCAAGCTGCTTGTGAAGGCGAGGTGTGTTTGCCAAGGCCCTCCCTACAGCATACAGCAACCTCTGGGCCAGCCACCATTTTGACTTTGGTTGTTTTCTTTCGTTGATGCAGAACCGATGCAGTACTTTTTTCCCTTTTTCTGATAATTTTTTCAGCATTATTTGAGAGTGACAGTGAGTAGAGAGACAAGAAAGGCGGTAGAGTGAGAGAGGGGGCATTCTCATACCGCATGTCTCATCTACTGTACCCTGCCATCCCTTCTTCTCAAAAGGATCCACAGTTTACATAACAGACAAACAACCTGATTTCCTCTGAGTGGTCCTTTCCCTTGCTCTCTCTCTCTCTCTCTCTCTCTCTCTCTCTCTCTCTCTCTCTCTCTCTCTCTCTCTCTCTCTCTCTCTGGTATCGGCTCCGCTCATGACCTCCCCCCACTCTCCATTTTCCTTTATTTCCCTCATTCTGACTCATTCCTTTGGGTGCTATTTTTATCTGTCTCTCTCTCTCTCTCTCTCTCTCTCTCTCTCTCTCTCTCTCTCTCTCTCTCTCTCTCTCTCTCTCTCTCTCTCTCTCTCTCTCGCTCCCCCGTTCTCATACATGTATACCCGGTGCTGCTGTGATGATTAGAGTTGTGATTAAACGTACAGTACATAAAGACAGTGTGAACGTGGAGGAGAAAGGACAGAGAAAGAAAGTCAGCTGCAACAGGGACTTCTTAGTAGGGAATTTATCCTTTCTTTTCTCTCTCTGTGTTTACCTCTCTTTTCTCTGTGGTCTGTGTCAATGCCCTTACCCCTGTCCTTCTCATTCCACTGTCTCTGTTCATGTCCAACATGGTGCTGGCTGCCTAGTATATACTTAATGTTTGCTGTGTGTGTGTGTGTGTGTGTGTGTGTGTGTGTGTGTGTGTGTGTGTGTGTGTGTGTGTGTGTGTGTGTGTGTGTGTGTGTGTGTGTGTGTGTGTGTGTGTGTGTGTGTGTGTGTGTGTGTGTGTGTGTGTGTGTGTCTGCCGAGCTCCATCTGCAGACATGCTTGAATATGAGTGATTGCGGGTCCATGAGAGTGAGTGTGTGTGTGCCTGCATGGATGTGTGTGTTCCTGGAAGGGAGTATGTGTGTGGGAGTACATAAGTGAGTGTAGGCAAGCATGACCGACAGGCTTTAGAGACAACCCGTATTCACATGTTGCTGTGTGCCTTGCAGTATCTACAGTTTTACAAAGTACAAGCTCATGTTCATTTCGGGGTACATTTGGTTACATTTGTAGTTGTGAATGGATAAAGAAAAACACTGAGGATTTACTTGCTGGTCTGGATGAATGAATGTGTCAGGTTAAGATGGAAATCATCGTTATCTAAACCTCTGACCCAAGAACAAGCCGGGTTTATTGAGCTGGTTTGACGAGAAATAAACTGTCATGATATAAAAAAATATATAAAAGTCATTTTATTATGTATCATTGTTTGAACTTCTCTCTTGACTGATGCAATAAAATCTTAATCTGTAGCTGACATTTCACACGTGCTAAGTATCAGTATGTGTGTTCAATACATTATCCTTAGGCGGCTAATGTACTGTACCAGGGACCTTCCGTCTGGGAATCGGAAGGTCCCTGGTTCGATGCTCACAATCCGAGCATCGAATCAGGCAACCTTTTTGTTGCCTGATTAAGTGTCCCAGAGCAAGACACTTAACTCCCAAATGCTCCCCTGTGCTCTCACTTGGAGCAAGCCACTACTGGGTCAATGCAGAGAAGTAATTTCCCCCCAGGGATAACTACAAATTCCCTTTATTACCTTTATTTACATGCTAAATGCTTGCTGAAATGTATTGCACACACATTCTGAGGTAGAGTTGTGGGATGTTGGTCAATTCATTCAAATATGGACACTGAAAATGAAAGGGTTATGTTATCCACTCTATTTACATGCAGAGAATGTACACTTTGTGTTGTCAGTGTCTAGCAAAGCACAATTTATGTTTCCTTTTTGTGTGGATGGAACTGCCAGCAGATTTGCCACAACAGTGTCCTTGTACTACATTTTATATTTTGAGTAAGCTATGCTCGCTCACTGTATCGATAATTCTGTGTCACCTTGTATGTATGCATGTGAGGTAGTGGTATTTATATTATTCTGTATTTATAATAAATACAGAATGTAAATACACAGGTCAAATTAAAGCAAGTTATTCCGCTTTAGCCCTACCTCTGTGTCTCTATATTATTTTTGCTTTAGCCCTACCTCTGTGTCTCTATATTATTATTTTCTTTTACAAATAAAATCTCTGTAGGTGTCGATTGTCCAATGAGAATCTCTCTGAGACCTCTCCCTTTCTCTCCCCCCCCCGCTCTCTGATTCTGATCACCAGGACACGTTTGATGCAGAGCTTCAAAGAGTCCCACTCCCATGAGTCTTTGCTGTCCCCCAGCAGTGCTGCTGAGGCCCTGGACCTCACCCTGGATGAAGATGCCGTCATCAAACCAGTCCACTCAAGTATCCTGGGACAGGAGTATTGCTTTGAGGTGGGACTTCACCTACCTACCCACCCAGCCACCCACCCACACCCACTCAAGAACAATCTTTACAAACAAAGTGAATCATTAAAAAACTCTGAATTAATTGAAAATGTTATGTTAAAAAATATATATATATATACACACATACTGTATATAATATAATTTTCAATTCATTCAGAGTTTTTATATATATGCCATATATATGGCACAAAAACAGCAGTTTTTGTGTTTAAAGTTCAAAATGTGCCCCCTGCCCCACCTTTTAATTTTCTGTCATTTTACAAAAACAAACAAAAGAAAAACATTTTATATCTTTTTGTTTTTTAAGTTGAACATACCAAAAGTTCTGACTGAAAAAACAGACATTGTAATAGCACCTTGGTTACAGTCTCCATAGATACTAATGGCTGTGGTTGTTGATGTTACCATTGGCTAACCTCAGGTGACTACGGCGTCGGGAACCAAGTGCTTTGCGTGTCGCTCAGCTGCAGAGAGAGACAAATGGATCGAGAACCTTCAGAGAGCTGTCAAGCCCAACAAGGTGAGGGGAGAGAAAGGGATGCGGTAGAGGAAAAAGGACGAGCCCTCCCTCTGTCTGTGTGTCTCTCTCTCTCCTCCCTGTCTCTCGTTGTTGTCTGTCATCAACAGGAGCGCACGGCTTCATTTTTGTGTGTGAATGCCATTCTTTGTCTATATGTGTTTTTCTTGGACAATAGCTGCCTCTACATTTTATTTATATGTATGTATATATATATATATATATATATATATATATATATATATATATATATATATATATATATATATATATATATATATATATATATATATATATATATATATATATATATATATATATATATATGTATGTATGTATGTATGTATACCCACACACACACACAGTATGTAGAGGCGGAATCTTTATTTCCACCCCCAAAGTACATAAACAGGAACATACAGGAACGTTGCCCTTTAGACATACCTGTATAATGACACAAACAAAATCAGTCTGGGATGAGGTTAGATAGATGGATGGATCTCACAGGTCTAGGGAGGAGACATACACATCCCAATTTTCTCTCAGATTCCAAAAAGAAATCCCCCCAAAAAATTAACAGTGCATTTTATGGCAACCAGTCGACCACAAGTTATAGAGCCAAACTGAGACAAAATGCCACCGGAGCTGAATGACTCATCCAGATGCTGAGGCCGTAGGGGTTCCTGGCTGAATCATGGTGCTTCAAGGACTCGATACAGGGGCTCTCGCAAACAGCAAGCATGTTGCATCCGAGACTAGATGCATCTGCAGATACGAGACTCACTGCAGAGGCAGGGATGCTCATTGTCATTAACTATCTCCCGGTTCAATTTTTTTCAAGGCAAACAGCCATAACTACATCCTCCAATATTTGATTACCATTTATATAGATGAGTGAAGAAAATCAGGAACATAAATGACATTGTGAGGACTTAAAGTCATGTGAAAGGACATGTCTGAGCTGCCAGATGTCCACTGCCGTTCAAAAGTTTGGAATCAGTGCCACATTGAGGTTGGCCTTGATGATCAAACACCACACATGTTGAGAACTTAAAGTGGGACTTTACAGATTTTGCACCCAAATCCTATATTAATGAAGTAGAGGACATAATACAACTGATTCTGTGTTTTTTGTGTTTTTTTTCTGTGCTTTATTTTTCCAAATCTGTGACATACTGTAACTGAATCTCAGTTCTTCCTGGACCATGTTTCCTGTAGTTCCAGTAAGCAGGCCCCTCCAACTGATGTCAATCACCTTGTTAAGACTGTCAATTACATTCAGGCTGTGTACCTACAGTACCAAGTGGTCAGGGAAGAGAGAGGGGTGTGGTTGAAGTATTTTTTTGTTGTTTGTTATGTTTGCTATTTCTTTAGTTCATTATGCATTTGTTTTAACCTGTATTACAGTAGTATTGTGTCTGCAAATATTTGAGGTTTTAGATGGTGATTACATATCTTCTAAAGTTATTGTGGGAGTCTCACAGTGCCCTTCACTTTAGAGGTGCTGGTAGAGGCTGAACTAAATATAGTGAAGCATGCGGCCGGTCTGACTTGAACTATAGTTTTAGACTTTCCTATAGTTCCAGTGAACTGAGATTCAAGTCTGTCATGTCACAAAAAAAAACCCCACAAAACACACTACAAAATCATCTTGTTATGTCCTCAACTTCATTAAAATGGAATTTGGGTGCAAAATCTGTGAAAAAATAAGGTGGGGGGGCAGTGGCTTAATTAGGAGGTAGAGCAACCGTCTTGGAACCGGAATGTTCCCATTCGATCCCCTGCTCCTCTCTGTTTCATGTAGAAGTGTTCTTGAGATACTGAACCCTGAACTGATCCCGATGAGCAGGCGCCCTGCATGTCTAACTCCGCCATTGGTATGTGAATGGGTAAATGTGTAGTACATTGTAAAGCGCTCAGGGGTCTACTACAGTAGTTGACTGGAAATGCCCTATATAAATGCAGACCATTTACCATTTACCACCATGTGGAGAATGGGGTTTGATTTCTCCATGGTGCCCCCACTGACAAAAAATTGTTCTCTGCAATCAACGCAGCACTCTCTACTCCCAAGGGGAATGTCAAATATAGCTGGGGCTTTGTGATCGTTCTCAGAAAATGCAGCTTTCTCCAGTAACATTACAAGTCATAAATCCATCCTGTGCCTCTCATCCTGGCAGCACATTCATTGTGTCACTGGCTTCTTTTCATACGCAGATGGATTCTTTTTTTCCTTTTTTTTACCCACTGGGACCATTTCTTCTCTTATCTTTCTCCCTGTCTCTTATTTCCTCTTGTTGTTTCATCATCTTGCCTTCATCTCTGTCAGTACGTAGGTCCAGACTGCAGACCTATTTATTACTCTGTACCTTACAGTCTGCTTTAATGCCCAACTTATCAGCTCTTATTTTTCCTTTCTTCTACTTCCCAGCTACAGTATGACTGGTGCTCCTATATTCACACAAACATAATGCACACACACATACACAAACCCGCACAAACACATTCCAAGATGCACAAGCTCTGGCCCTATATCTCAGAGTTTGCTATATTTTTGTGTGTTCTTATCATTTATTTTCATTTTAAATTCTACAGTACCTATTTGTGACACACCCAGTTTGTTAAGTACTTCACGAATAAGTTTGACTTCACAGGACAACAGCCGGAGGGTAGACAATGTGCTCAAACTCTGGATCATAGAGGCCCGTGAGCTTCCAGCCAAAAAGCGCTACTACTGCGAACTTTGCCTGGATGACATGCTGTATGCACGCACCACCAGCAAACCCCGCACTGACACAGTCTTCTGGGGCGAGCACTTTGAATTCAACAACCTTCCAGCTGTCCGCAACCTACGCCTTCATCTATACAAGGAGACAGACAAGAAAAGACGCAAGGTGAGGGAGATTATGTAATGTGGGAATCTGATTGTTTTGGTGTTTTTTTTTTTATAAAATGAATGAAGTATTAATTTTGCAACTTAAATTGCTACTCAAAGTAGATTTATATTCAGTCATGGGTAATAGTCTCACCAGTGTTATGCTAAATACCCCTCTGAGACCAAGTGAACCGATTGTGGTTATATGTTTTTTTGTGTGCAAATGATAATAGCATAGCATAATAGTGGTATATCTATATCCTATCGTAAGACTACACATTGTCTGTAGCCTACGGTATCTCCCCACATAAATAGACAAATCACAGCTCACGCCATACATGCATGATGTCGCGTTATTGGTCTAGGATAAGGATAATTCCTTTTAACAGGTCGTTCATGAAAGTCCTTGCGGTCTTGTTTCCAATGAGAACCTGTGAGAAATTGGGGTTAAGAGTCTTGCTCAGGGACAAATTTCATATCATCGGCACATATGCTGGGATAGCCTGGAATCGAACCTGGGGCAACCAGGGCCAGCTGGCTCACTAACCACTCAGCTATGGCCGCCCCGTCTCTGGCCTCTATTTTTAGGGTGGTAAAATGCAGGGTAGGTAAGATGATGCGCTCGGCTGATAACCCAGCCCAGCGCTTCCTCTGAGTTCAGAAATCTCCTGTCAGCGCCTATGTTTCCAAGTATGAGTTTAAACCGGCACCATGGATGTGGTATTCCTGATGTGGATGTGTCAGCAATAGTACGCTGACAATGTACAAGTTTGACTAATGACAGCCATATCTAAACCGTACAAAAATATGACGTCCTTCTTCCCCATTATTAGGAAAAGCATGTACTGTAGAGTTCAGTCAGGAACACTCACTTCATTAAGTAGATTATTGCAACAAATGGACTACAGTTAAATTTGGCGTTAATGGCTCTGCTCTTAAGATGTTCCCTACATTTTGCTAAGCAGCATGCTATGCAAAATTAGGGAACGCAGACCACAGATTGTGGTTATTATATACCTGTATTTGTCCTATAGTATATACAGTGTAATTATATAATATGAATTGCAAAACAAAATGCAATAAAAGCCAGGGTTCTTGTGGCCAGTTGTGCCTTTTACCTCCACCTTTTTAATTGTTTTATGATTCATCCTTTGCTTTTAAGGAAAAGAGCACATACTTAGGGCTGGTCAGCATCCCCATCTCAAGCATCACCGGCCGACAGTTCGTTGAGCAGTGGTACCCTGTCATCCAGCCGAGCGTCCTCACTAAGGGAGCTGGTGGAGGAGGAGGAAAGGTCATCAACGCATCCATACGCCTCAAATCCCGCTACCAGACCATGAGCATACTGCCCATGGAGCTGTACAAGGAGTTTGCAGAGTATGTCACCAATAACTATCGAACCCTGTGCGCTGTTCTGGAGCCTGTGCTGAGTGTCAAGAGCAAAGAGGAGGTGGCCTGTGCACTGGTGCACATATTGCAGAGCACAGGGAAAGCTAAGGTACAGCACATTGATTCCTCTAAGAGGCAGATCCCATCTGATTTCTTTTTTTTAACAACATTTCTTTTTTTTATATCGATTTTAGACATAATACTAAATTGTGCATATTAAGCATATTACACCAGCAGTACTTTACAAGTGACCTTTTTTGTGTGACCTTTTCTGCATAATGATACACAGCATTAGGTTGAACCAATGAAAATTGGCCAGATGGCCTGAGAAATCAAAACTTAGTTGTGATTTTTGCCTTTTGATTTTTAAACACAAACAACAAATGTGACAGAGCAGCAATATTTATTATTTTACATACTCTAATGCTTCCGTTTTTACAGGATTTCCTGTCAGACATGGCAATGTGTGAGGTAGACCGATTCATCGACCGAGAACACCTTATCTTCAGAGAGAACACCCTGGCCACCAAAGCCATAGAAGAGTACCTCAAACTGATCGGACATAAGTACCTCAAGGATGCTATAGGTATAAGTTGGGGGATTTAGCTCCTTCAATTATAATTAAGTGTGCCTGCCATGCAATGGCAGTGGCACACTTGTTGCATTCCGCCATATTTATTAATACAAGTTTATTTCACGCCGCAAAAGTTCGATCAGCCATAACAGCCGCACGCTTTACACTACCGCAACAATAAATACATCAAAACGTGCGGCCAGCTCGGGAATGATGTGCTCGGAAACGAATTTCCGTCACGCGTTACCATGGCGACGTTATTAGCGAAAAACAGCGAAACTCCGCCCCTTTTGGCCGCACGTACCGCGAAAAAAGTTTCTCCTCCCACACGGTTTACTCGTTAGTGTCAATGTATACATCAAAACGTGCGGGACGACCGGGCCACTTACCGCATTACTTTTCTCACCGTTTCGCGTTACCATGGCGACGTTATAGGCGAAACAACGGAGCCACGCCCCCTTTTCAGTCCAAAATTCAGACTTTTTCTACAAACCTACCCTTCATCATCATCATCCTCATCTAGGATGATGATGTAATGAACCTTTTACATTGAAATGGACCACGATCTCTTCTCCTCTCATCGGTCACATGGCCAACTGCTTATCAATGAGTTTGGCTGTTGGGGGTCCGGGGACCCCCAACCACATAGCCACGCCCCCACCCACGTAGCCACGCCCCCACCCACGTAGCCACGCCCCCTTACAGTCCCCCATTCAAACCCATGTTAACGGTTACAGATCCGGTTAAGACTGCAGGTTGATAGGTGGACATGTTTGGGGGTTGGGGGTCCGGGGACCCCCAACCACGTAGCCACGCCCCCACCCACGTAGCCACGCCCCCTTATAGTCCCCCATGCAAACCCATGTTAACGGTTACAGATCCGGTTAAGAGTGCAGGTTGATGGGTGGACATATTTTTGGGTGGACCATATTTTTAATTTTTCAAAAAAATTTTTTTCCGAACTTTTTTTTTCGAACTTTTTTTTTTCCGATAATTTTTTTTTTTTTTCCAAACTTTTTTTTTCCCGATATTTTTTTTTTTTTTTTTTTTTTTTACACCAAAACACTCTCTGAGGAGTATGTAGCTCAATGGTCCAACCGAGACTTGGACCTCTTCACTTCCAGTTTGAAAAGTGCCCAAAATGCTCCGAAACTTCGCCTACCCCCCCTAAATAGGGGTCTGCGAACACATGCGTCACAACAGGAAGTGGATTTATCACTTCCGGTTTTGAAAAGTGCCCGAAATGCTCCGAAACTTCGCCTACCCCCCCTAAATAGGGGTCTGCAAACAAATGTATAATGGTCAGTTTTTGTGTCAGACCTTCAGAAGTGGGTGAAACAAGCACTTCAAACCATTTGAGTAATTGTTTATATATTAAAATAAATTATTAGATTTTTTTCAAACATTGTTTTAGATGCCCATTTTTACCTTAAATTTTTCGTTTTTTTAATTTTCCTTTATTGAGTTTCGGTTTATTTTGTATTGATTTTATAATCATTATTTTGCTGTTTTTTTCTTGACTTTTTTGGCCGCCCGGGGGGATCAAAATGCTACTCCTCCCACACGGTTGACACGCCCCTGCCAATGTATACATCAAAACGTGCGCAACGACCGGGCCGACCAGGCTATTACTTTTTTTCGCTACCACGGCAACAAAGCCCCTCAGCCAACTCCTCAGCCAACGCAGGCACACTTAAATTTTCGTAGGAAATTTGTTTCTAGTCAATCAAATTTCATTTCAAATGTACGAACTACATTTTGATTGAAATTCTGAAGAGAGAAAGTTATGTGGCATGTATGCCCTTGTCCTTGTGCAGGTTACCAATTTCGAAATGACACTAGCAATAATTACTAGTAAATAGTTTTCATGCATAAAAAACACCAGTGACACCATGAAAGAAACTAAAATGATCTTCCAATATCAGTAATAATAATAATAAGTATTATTATTATAGAAATCATCATCATCATCATCATCATCATCATCATCATCGTCGTCGTCATCGTCATTATTATCAACATCATCATCATATTTAGTTAAGTTCACTTTGAAGGGTGTAGTAACATTCAATTCAACATTTTGCCCGTGAGCGTGTAATTACCTCAATTGAATTTAAACTGACCTTGTTTGATATGTACAGCTTTGTTCTTCATCATGTTCTTTCACAGGGGAGTTCATAAGGGCCTTGTATGAATCAGAGGAGAACTGTGAGGTGGATCCCATGAGGACCCCGCCCTCAGTGCTCCCAGACCACCAAGCCAATCTCCGCATGTGCTGTGAACTGGCGCTCTGCAAGATTGTCAACTCCCATTGGTCAGTAGTCAGCAAATGCAATGCAATTTAGTGTGATTTGTTGCATTGTGCTTCCATGGGACTTAGAGCAACTTAACACTAAATGACTGTTTTGAGTTACTAAATAATGCTAGCTGGTCCCAATCTTGAGGGTATGATTTGTTTTATTATTTTTTTCGGCATTCAGTCAATAAAATTACACATCAAATTATTCAAATAGAGGATCAGAATTATTAAGAGAATAATAACTGGATAACACATTAAGCTGGTCAGGCCTGGCTTATCCAGGTGGCGCTGGGGTACTCTCCCTCCACCATGGAGACTGGGGTCTGATTCTAAAACTTGTGTTTGCATTTAGGAAGTCGGCAGGTAGGGGATTGTGTTATTTATTGCTGCAGTACTGACTGGAGGGATAGCATATTCATCTGTAAACGTTATGCCCTACCAGTGAAACTCCTCACTTTCAGGTAGTTCCCAAACGGTGTGCTGAGGCACACTGGTGTGAAAACACATTATTGCAATATACAATTATACAAAATGTTATGATTATTTTTGTACTTTGTACACATTTCCCAATACAAATTTGATACCTTAAAAATACATATTTAAAACATTTTATTTGGCAATAGTAAATAAATAAAAAGTGATCAGAGTGAGAACATGTTATAGAGGCTATTTTGCAAGAATATATGAATACACATGTGCCTTGAGATTTTGAATTGCCGTTTGAAAATCATTGGTCTACAGACCTTCCTCAGACCAACTGTGGTGCTTGGCAGTGACAGAGCCCATGTGGTATTGCTCATTTTTCAAGAGGAATTGGCAAACTAAATTGTACCCCTAGTCATGTACCCAATCATCGAAGAAGTCCTCGACTTCAAATGCATCATTTGAATTTGTGAAGGATTCAGTGTTCAAGCTCCAATGGGCTATTGAATATCTTATGACTATAATATATTTATTTTGGTTTTGCGATGAATTGGATCTGCTTTTAGGTACTCTGAGAAAGCACATTACATTTCCCTACCAATAGGGACTCAGAATCCCCAGTATGAGTACATAAAAGTAGATCCAAAACGACAGGTGGTAGCTGGGGTGGTGAATGGTGAGCAGCAGTTTTAAATCAGCAGCAGCAAGCATCAGCAGCACAGCTACCCTGAGACTCTTGAATTCTAATTTCGTTTCACACCATTATTCAGTCTGAAAGTCCTCTCAGTGCAGCCGTTTTATGAGGTGGGGGCGTCGCCAAAGTGCGACTCTTTGGCGATTGGTTCATGCTGGATTATCCCGATCCTGATTGTGCCAGTTAGATTTTTAACCGAGGAAACCCTGCCTTTCTACAGCGTCACCAGACCCTGAATGTGAGGCGAGCGATTCAGGGGGCTGGAGCCAGGCTACAGTGCAAAAGTTGCTATCTTCGGACACCAGCCTTGTCCCTAAAACACCTGCGCTAACCGTTACATTATGCATAGGTGTGGTTTGGGCGTCACAGTAATAAAACCAATCACCGTGCCAGATGCCATTGCCTTTAAGAGAAGACAAGCCATTATCCCAAATGCAATCTTACGCTCTCTCCCCCTCTGCCCATTGAAGAGCGGTGTTGCCTTGGAATAAAATGTTATTTCATACACAGAATTATCACTCACTCATTGCTGGTTATAGAGAACTTAACATTACAGCAATCTGTTGTGTTCTGGATTAATTAAACAAAATGGTCTGGTGTGGTTATAGCAAACGCAGATCAAACGACATTGTATTAGTCTTTGATAAGCTTAACTGGCAACTGCTGATAAAAACACAATTTATTGACACAAGGAATTAACAGTCACAGTTGTGGATTACAGTAAAATTGTGACAATCACATTCACAATCACTTAATTCCGACATGAACTCATTACTGATCATAGAGAATTTTATATTATTGTAATCCATTCATTATTTCCTGTGCAATGGATAAATAAAACTGTAAATAAAAAAGTGTGTAATTTGGAGAGCATGGCATCGCGCGCAGCACAAATTGTCTTCTTTGAATAGACTATCATCTTATATAAATATAATTGACACAAGGAATTGACACTCTCACTTCTGCTGATTATAGGAAAATTTGAGATCAGAGATTCTTTGACAATTAGGAGAGAGGGAGACCTCGAATGTTGTGTCGTTGTGCACCCCGGCCATGTCCATTGCAGACGCGCTCTATTTGGCATAGAGGGTGGTTTTAGAATCCGCTATGCGCTTTCCCAAACGTGTGTGGGCAAGATAGCAATTTTAGGGAAAGCGCAACAACACACCCACGGGCACACCTCCAGGCGCAAATAACGGAGTCGGCATAATGAATAGCGGGTTTAGGGACAGTGCCAGCTCCCTTGTGCCTAATTCACAGGTAAGGCATCGGCCAAAATAGGGCCCCTAGATCTACAAGCTCTCAATGCAAGCTTGTATCAGCTATAAAAAAAATAAAACTATTTTGAAAGAATTGGATTTAGTTTTGTTATTGAAAACAGGGCTTAAAGGGATAGTTCCCCCTCAAAATGCCTCATTTTCTATCGATTAGTCACTCATATTTATTTATTTTTGTCGCATTCCTAAGCCAAACAATTTGATGACCAGCGGACCGGTAGGCAGTGGTTCCGGTAGGAGATACAAAGGAGACTCTTTGTGTCTTCTACCGGAACCGCTGCTGGTCATCAAATTATTGGCTTAGGAATATGATAAAAACTAAAAAGTATCCATGAGGTGACTAATCAATAGAAAAAAAGTTATTTTGGGGGTGAACTATCCCTTTAAGAGATTAAGATCCTTTCACACAGTAATTAAGAAAATCTGTCCATGAGTGTGGTAGCCAACGCATTTCATTTGCTATATTTATCTCAATAGTGTGTTTCCACGAGAGCTCAAGGAAGTCTTCGCCTCCTGGAGAGTGCGCTGTGCCGAAAGGGGGAGAGAAGACATTGCTGATCGCCTCATCAGCGGCTCCCTTTTCCTGCGCTTCCTGTGTCCTGCCGTCATGTCTCCCTCACTCTTCAACCTCACCCAGGAGTACCCCGACGAGCAGACGTCACGCACCCTCACCCTTATCGCTAAAGTGGTGCAGAACCTGGCTAACTTCTCCAAGTCAGTTCCTTTGAATTACTGCTGTGAATGTATGCTTTTGTTTATGCAGTTAAATGTCAATGGCTGGGTTTCCCAAAGAGATTCTGCATAGGGAGTTACGTGCTGTCCTTACGAAGGCTCCGGTAAGAAGGCTGCCATAAAAGGATCCCTGGCTAATAAGCCTTATATGCCTTAATACATTGTAATTGCTCTATAACTCAAATTTATAATTAAAAACACCTTAAATATTGTATTTATTTTAGAAATAGTAATCTTTTAATCAGATGGGACAATGCCGGTCGCAAGTTGATGATGTCATTTGTCCTTGTGTGTGGTCTAGCCCTATAGAATTTCTGGAATGCATGTGCAAATAAAAAACGACTTAATACTTCCTACGGTAAATATGAGCATCAAATCATGAGAAGGCTTTCGAGAAACGTGTTTGCTTCTAAGTTACGTCTTCCAGGAGTGTAGTGTTTCCCGAAGCCAGTTAAGTAGACACATAACGCTGTGCTCTTGAGAACCAACTGAAGTAGTGTCTCCCGAAGCCAGTTAAGTACCACGTAGTAGTAAGTAGCACGTACTGTAACTTAAAGTACTGCGTAGGCTCTGAAGGCTTTCTGGAAACGCGTTTGCTGCTACGCACTACCTAAGGAGGCTTTTACGTAGTGCATAACGCTACGCACTACGTGAAATCACTTTGAGAAACCCGGAAAATGTCTTGTTAATTTGATATGGTATACCCACGGATAATTTGATCTATTTCTAACTACAGTATGATTATTGTTATAGATTGATTTGTGTCTATATTTATTCTGTAGTTGCTTTTGTTGTGTGCAAGGCAGGGCTGTAAAAGAGCATGGCTGTAAAAGAGCATACCTGCTTTGCAAATCTTCTAAAACTCATCATAATTTTGAAATGTTAAATTTGGTGGCTTAATTGTTGTAAGTGTTTCTGCCCCTCAAATAATTGTGTCATTCTTATCCACTCACCATTCACTTCCCCCTCTTACATCCGCCCTCCTTCCACTGTTTTCCCTCCTACCCACAGGTTTGGCAGTAAAGAGGAGTACATGGGCTTTATGAATGAGTTTCTAGAAATAGAATGGGGCTCCATGCAGCAGTTCCTGTATGAGATCTCCAACCTAGACAGTGTTAGCAATGCAGGGGGTTTCGAGGGCTACATCGACCTGGGCAGGGAACTGTCAATACTGCACAGTCTCCTCTGGGAGGTCATGGCCCAGCTCAGCAAGGTAAGACACAGACATGCCTACAACTCATCACCACTAATCACATAACCATCAATACATCTCGTTAAAATGTAATCCTTTATACTTCATTGACTGTGGTCCCCCAGGGGGCTATACTTGGCCCCTCCCTTTTCCCCCTAACCTAACCCTAACCCAAAAGTTAAACTGAATGTTAAACTGAAATTCATGTGTGCTTGGCTCTAAAGTTAAACTTAAATTCAGTGTTGTATAGCCTTAAAGTTAAGCTGCAATTCAAGTTTGATGACTCAAGTGAAACCGATTAATACTTGCTATGGGCCCACTCTAGTATACCTATGGGGGGGGGTTTTGCTGATTTTTCTTAGCATGCTGCTTAGCTAAAATTGGGGAACATCTTGAGCCATCAACGCCAAGTATAACTGTATTTCATTTGTTGCAATAAATGGTTAAATCTATTATGACTTGAGTGGTCCTGACCAAAATAGATATACAGTAGATATAAGATACTAGAGGTTTGGGCCGTTATCTACACGGCCCTCACATCTAGAGTTCGGGCCCCTCACACCTACGTCGCACTGCCGATCTGACTGACATATGCCCACATATGATCTCTGTATCTGTCAGTCCTTGTCCCTTTTATGCCCATATATGGAGATCCCTGATGTCATCAGTATATGCTCATATATGGGCATGCCCCCTTTTGTGGCCATATATGGAGCTGACTGATTTGTTTGCTGATGCCATGACGACACATTGAGGTTAGACAACACACTCCATATTTGGGGCGTAGCTCCATTGAGAAGTCCTTATAGGGTTATGGCTAAGTCATGGTGACATGAGTCTGACATCAGAGGTCCGGCCGGGCCGACTGGTCCTCCCTTAAGCCAATTTTAATATAAAGGATGGAGTATTGGCTGTGTAATATGTGAAATAAGTATGTCATTGTCAAAATTCAATTTATTTTCCCTCTAACTTTAGGATGCCATCATCAAACTGGGTCCGCTGCCCCGCCTCTTGAATGACATCAGCATGGCCTTGCGCAACCCCCACCTCCAGAGGCAGCCCAGCCACCAGACAGACAGGGTTCAGGAGAGACAGACAGAAAGGCTGCTGTCACGACCCAGCTTTAACAGGGGTGTGTCCTCTGAGTTTCAGAACCTCATGATGAGGGATCTCAATAGGTATGTGGCTCTTGTTTTGTGACTGAATAACAGCTTCAATGAGCACCCATGCTTTTATAATGCCATTCTGTCATTAGATGCCTTCAAATAAATTCAAAACATCAAATAAATAATTATACATGATGCTCATATTCTTCTTAAAGGGATATTTCACTTTCAAACATGTTTGGGGTAATTTTAAGGTCTATTTGGGCTTTTGTGATCACCCCAGACAGTTTTTAAGTTGCTTGATTCAGTATTTGGATATTTGATATTCATTCTAACAGAAACGCCCCCTTCCTATACAAACCCATTGTAACTTCAAACTCCATTTTAACCATGCTAGATTCATTGAAAACACCCATCCTTGGTTCTGGTGACTGTATTGACCTTCTAATGCGTGTTTTTTCAACAACAAAAAAACATTTTTTGGGGGGGAAATGAAAAAATGAAAAAATTAAGTAACATAAATGAAAGAATTAATTGAAAAAACACGGCCTCTACACACGGTCTCCTTTTATTTATTTTTTTAAATGCATTGTTTTTTTGTTGTATTTTTTGTTGTTTTACTGATTTGAGTTTAATTCATTGTACAGCACTTTGGTCAGTTTTTGTTGTTTTTAAATGTGCTTCATTAATAAACTGGCTTGACTTGACATCGCTTCATAGCCATCCCCTCCAGCTATTCTATGATTGACGTATTGCCTTTCTCCAGCTCCATAGATATCACTCGCTTGCCTTCCCCTACCTCTGGGGTGACCAGTGGAGGGGTCATGCCATCCCGCACCCAGCTGAGTTTCCAGGAACGTGACCATCTCCATCGAGCCGCCTCCAAAGACGTTTTCTATGTTTCCCGCCCTCCACTGGCCCGATCCAGCCCAGCCTACTGTACAAGCAGCTCTGACATTACAGACCCGGACCCCAAGGTGAGTTCTATCACATTGAGTTGAGAAATGACCATCCCATTGAGTAGGTCTGTCAAATCACTGAGCCAAAGGGAACTTAAGGTGATCCCGCATAGGGGCCACGCTTAATAGCCTTTTCCAGTGAATAATATAAGACTGTAGATCATGACATCTTGTTTTTTTTTCACTCGCGCGATTCATTTCTAGCGGTATTTCCTGGGAAATACAATTCAGGCATTCCAATGTCGAGGCCTCTATAGGTACAGTAAAAGCACCCCACCACTACCCTCACCCATATATCATTCGTGGCCACGCAACGTAATGACGGCATAGTGGGCACGCCAGCCTCTTATAATCCCTTATTACGTAGGCTCTTAGTGTCAATAAAAACGTATCTATAAATGGACCTTCGGATTCCCGAATGAACACCGTGTCTAACCTGCAGTCGGTGGACATGCTCAACTCCTCCCAGGCCTCCATCGCCGGAATGGGCAGCTTCGGTGGGCTGAGCAGCGGGGGCGGTGGCGGCCTGGGCTCGGGCCTGAGCAGCCAGCTGCGGGCCGGCGGGCGACTGTCGGCCGGCTCTGGCGGGTCGAGCATTTCGGGCGGTCTCCGGCTGAGCCAGCTGAGCCAGATGGGTACCACCACCGACTCACTGTCCCAGCAGCAACAACAGCAGGCTGCCGCCATGCGCTACCCGCTTTCCTTCCAGAACCCCCTGTTCCATCTGGCCACGGCGGACGGGCCGCAGCAGTCACAGCTCCACCACCAGCATAGCCGGGCCCAGCCGCCGCCGCCGCCTCTGCTACTGGCCCCGGAACAAGACGGCTCCCACCAGGCCTACGTCCCCCAGTTCGCCCACGGAGGGTTCTCCCGCAGCGAGGACCTGTCCACCCTCAGGACCAGGGACGGTCATCTGGGCCCACCCAGCATCATCCACTCACACAGCTACAGCGATGACTACAGCAGGGCCGATTATGGACGGAGGCAGATGTCCATAATGCAGGTACGTACACAGTATACAGTATATACTACTACCTGCTATACTACACAGGATGTTCTCATGGCATCAAACACAACCCCATGAATTAGTCTTGCCTGCTATCTGTTCATTTATTTGTTTAATCTGAGGAACTGAAAAGGCTAAATTGAATGTGTTCTATTTAGGACAACCTGGGCATGGCCTCCCAGACGGGTACGTCCCACTCATCCCTGGCCACTCCGCCATCCACAGTGCAACCTGTGCGCCAGAGTTCTGTTGCCCCGCCTCCCACTCAACGTGTCAAATCCCAGACCTCCCATCAGCTGTCTGTCAGTTCCGCCGCGGCGCCCGCCGCTCCACCAAAAACGCGACCGCAGAGCGGGAATCTCCTCCAGTCGCCAGAGTCAGGCTACGCTGGCAAACAGCAGGGGTCCCGGCAGCTGTCTGTGAAGGACAACACGGCCCCGGGCCTGCCCCACCAACAGAGCTCTGTCAGAGAGAGCCAAAGTCCGCAGGGAACCACCAATCAGAGCACTCAACAGTCACCACAGCAACAGCAGCAGCAGCAGCAGCAGCAGCAGCAGCAGCAGCAGCAGCAGCAGCAGCAGCAGCAGCAGCAGCAGCAGCAGCAGCAGCAGCCACAGACACAGCCACAACAGCAACATCTGCTCAAACCCACCATTAGCAAACAGGTGATTCAGAAATCCCTTCATATCTGAATCCATGATCCATTCTGTGTCTTTGCTTTTTGTTTTAGAGTCTATGATTGAAATATCCCTTGTTTTGTTTTGTTTCAGTGTCTATGATTTAAAGTTTCCTTGGTTTGTTTCACTGTCTATGTTTGAAAGTTTACTTGGTTTGTTCAGGGTCTATGTTTCCTTCGTTTAAATCAGGGGTCTTCAACGATTTTCCACGCCAAGGACCCCTTAGCTGAGAGAGAGATGAAGCAGGGACCCCCCAGGCCCCCACAACATATCCTATATTAAAGATACAGAGCATATCGGTCTCATCGGTGACCAAAAAAAAAAAAAAGAAAAAAAAAAAAAGGAATGATTTAGGTGTGAGGGCCGCGTAGCCGCCCGAACTCTGGACCTCTAGTTGTTTAAAATTGTGTTGCAGATTAAACTTTTTTGTAGATTTCATAGATAGTTTCTTAGACTTGTTTGACAGCACTATTATCAGTGTTGTGTAAATTAATGTTTGTTTGTTTGTTTGTTTTGTTTTGTGTGAGCTTGTAGATGTGCTATTTTTTGGGGAAGAGTTGGCAGATCCCTGTAGTTACTCTGAGGACCCCTTAGAGGTCCCGGATCCCCTGTTGAAGACCCCTGGTTTAAATGCATGTCTTGTATAAAGTTATTTTTATCTGGCTTTCCATTCATAGATTAGAGGTTCAAGTGTAAATAAATGCTAAAAGATCATGGAACATTCACTGGACAAACATATCACATAATGAATACTACTATTCACACAATTCACTTTCACATTGTTTTGTTCTCCCAGGGATCCCAGACTCCCTCTACCCTCAATCCTCCAACCCCAGCCAACGAGAGGACAGTGGCCTGGGTCTCCAACATGCCTCACCTCTCTGCTGACATTGCTGCAAGCTCTCGGATTGACCGTGAAGAATTCAAACTGAAGGAGTACTCAAAGAGCATGGATGAGTCCCGCATGGACAGGGTACGTATCATACGTATTCAAATACTATTCATCGTTTCAGTAGGAGAGTGTGAATAGTCAATAAATTACTCAGTATTTCAGAATTATTGATACGTTTTTTTTTGTTAACCTTTTTAGATAGTTAATACCTTTGATGATATGTCAGAATGACATTCAAATAGGTGTCACCTTTTTCATTTTGGAATGAAACCCTTGATATTCCTCACTGTGGAGGAACATCAAGTCATGTCTATTGATACTGAACAGATGGTGCTGAAACACTGAGGTTTGGTCTTACCAAATACTGTTAAAACTTTGATGTCTCTGATCTACTAGCATCTTGTGGAAGGTAACAAACCTGTGGCTGGTTAATACATGGATGTGGCCAGGGGATTTTCAAATCCATCAGCCAATGTGGTCAGCTCAGCGCACAAGAAATGTGCATCTTCTCACCCTGGTATCAGTGTGTACAGTCTCTGGACACTGTCCTTATTATACAACCCTCGACCTATTTGAACCTACAGTACCAGAACATCTAAGTTTGCTCTCTGTGTGTGCGTTTGTTGTTCTGTCTCCGACTGCTCTGCCTCAGGTGCGCGAGTACGAGGACGAGATCCACTCCTTGAAGGAACGCCTGATTATGTCCCACAAAAAGCTGGAGGAGTACGAGAGGAGGCTCCTCTCACAGGAGCAGACGACCAATAAAATCCTCCTGCAGTACCAGAATCGCCTTGATGACAGTGAGAGGAGGCTACATCGACAGCAAACGGAGAAAGACTCCCAAATTAAAGGAATAATTAGCAGGTAAATGGAGGTTGTTGTTGGGAAGGAGGGCCCATGAAAGCTGAGCCATCATACCACATGTGATTTTTGTATTTATTTTTAGGGGGACCATGGGCAGCTTTATTCACATGTCTTTACTGTGGTAATGACTGAGCTGACTGGACTTCCCAGTAAAGTCCTCAGTGTTAAGGCCTGAATCTGATTATACTTTGCACGTCTGTGTAGCGACGAGGGTCTGCGTACAGCGGACGCATACGTGGTTCTGTACGCACGACATGTTGGTGTCTGCAGGTGCGGACGTGTTCCACACATGCACACTACAAATCTGAATCAGTCTTGCAGATATACTGCCACTTCTTCCTGCACACACACAGGCATCAGGGCAATCTCTCTCCGAGAATTGAAGCACGTTTGGTTGTCTTTCTAGTGTTCTATTGATGAGTTATAGAGACGCAGGTTGGAATGGATATCCTCACTTGATCTCTCCTAAAACAGAGCTTCCATTGTGCTTTTCTAGTGCTTTTCTAGTGCATGTACCCCCAGTGTAGATGTCCGTGCACATGTGGATGTCCACGCGGACATGAGGTGGTGACAAAATTTACGTCATGTGGAACCTTGTGCCTACATGGACAATTTGGGCTTTACGTTAATTCCGAGTTTCATTGCAAAACATTATATATGTCATTTGAGAAAGTGACATTTACTATATTGGTGGAAAACTGAAGCACCTGATTCTTTGAGATTATACTGTAGGTAAGTCTTTGGCTGACCGAACATTTAGGCTATGCACTGAATTCTTTATATTTAAGAGACATTGCAAGATGGGTGTAAGGTACAGCATCCATTTATTTTCTTGCCAAAATGGATATATTGGCATAGAGCTGTATTTAGATGTTTTCAATGAATACATGGAGGGTAGATGTTGGAGTTCATTATTTTCAGCGCTACACTCCGGGAAAGATTAGAAGGAGATGTATATCACAGGCCAAAGCTTTAGAATGGATATGACATTTTAAAAAGGGTCTACCGTATATATGACCATAGACAATTGAGTCTTTTAGTGAAAAACATGACACACTGGTAGCAAATCTACTATCCACTTTTCATTGCAAGGCATACTGGATTCTTAGGAATATCATGTATGAAGGACTGCAATGAACTCCGGTTGACTTGCAATTTTAGTGAAAATAAGATGCTGCAGTTTTTGGGAGGAGTGATTAGTTCTTATTGACCGTCTTCAAAATGAGGTCGTTGATGGAGAAAGTGTTCAACTGATTGTATCACGGCTGTACTCAGGGCCTAGAGCCAACTGTTCAACTGTCTTAAATATGAAATGCTCAGTGAACATTTTACTTGTGAGTGCACATTGGCAATCATACTCTATTCTGCTATGCTGCTGAGAGATCAGTTAATGGGCACTGTGAGGAAAGGAGTCAAATCATTTCTTGTCCATGTACAATAGTTTTCTCCCTGCAACTGAAGGGCAGATATCTATGACAGAGAATATTGCTTCTTCCACTCCAGGGAAGAAGAAATGAAATGAAGACAGAGACACTTCTGGTCACCTTGTATGGATCGGTAATGCCCTAGCTTTGTACATAATACCGTCCACAACATACAGTACCTTTATCCTTGATTCCTTTGTACTGTTGCACCCTTCAGTGACCGTTTTCTATCAACAAATAGAAACATGCTGGTGGGGTTTTAACTGCATCCCGGGATCATTTGAGATGATTCAAATTAACTTTTAACTAAATTAACGTCAACTGAATCTTCCACCACACTGAACACTAAAAGCACAAGAGGATTGAAAGTTTGATATCCTGGATTATAGAGACTTGTTGTCTGTACGTTTGACAGACTATTATACAGTTTGCACAAAGCGTTGTATGGGACCTTCAATCAAAAGACCCTGGACGTATGTGCCATAAAGTTGGCTCTTCCATTTTAGCTGGAACACTCAGCAGTGTTCGCTGAAGGACATGATATACTGTATTCTTCTGTGGAATGAAGCGGCCAAAAGTATTGCACAAGAGAGGCATATTTTTTAATCCACAGTCGTAGGTGGTGGTTATCCTTGTCATTTGCTCATTTCATCCCTTTTATCATGCCATCACACCATTCAAAATTAACGGGGCAGGTCTGAATGCTTAGATTTGGCTTGTATTTCCGCTAGATAATCCCAATCACATGTGGATGTGGTTGTATTACAAATTCTATATTCTAAGCACAATTCTGCCAAAATGTGGACAGTCCAATCTAAAACAAATCTACTTGGAATGACAAGTGTAACTATATGATATTGTCATTGTATACTAACAACCTCTATTTATTATTTGATTTAGCAAATTCAATGTTAAAAGGGGTAAAACATAAGTGATATGTTTTGTTAGCTAGCTCTATTTTCCCATAGTAATAATTGCTATATAGAGTGTTTGTTCAGTAATGGGGGTCTCTGCATCTATCCAGCTATTTAGTACAGTAAATATATTTTCAGGTTGGGATACTAAATTCATCCAATCGAGAGCTCATACAGGATACAGGATAAACAAGTGAAATTGGAAGTGATTTAACAAAAACAAAAAATATATATAATTATAATTATACTTACTTATAATTATAATTATAAGTAAAACTGATAAATGTGTTCTCTCTCCTGATTGGATGAAATTGGTTTATTAAAGACCTCGAGAGACGGTGAGACCCCTGTTACCGAGCAAACACTCTATAGCAACAATTACTATCAGAACATACTGTAGAGCTTTAACTTTTTTACCAAATATTTGTGTTGTAACCAAAAATATCACTTACAGCACCTTTACCATTTCCCATTCTAAAATATACATGATGCTGAGACTCTGGGATCTGCAAATTAGTTACAGTATATATTATAAATAACATTGTTAAATTCATGGCTGCTTCTGTAGGCTTTAAGAAAGGTTGATACATTGCTATCAAATAATAATAACACACCAATGCCATGTTAATCTGTTGTCATGGGCTAATATGCAGCTACTAGCTAGTGATGTGATTCATCTACTGTAGCATTCCTCTTATTTTGAATTGAAACCTGTTCTGTGGATGAAATATACTTTAAACTCAATCTGCTAGCTGCCATGAGCCCAGACGGGATAAGGAATGGTTTCAGATATTAAAAACTGACTATAAACCAAAGGCAAATATGAACACATACTCAGTGGAGCACTTCAATAATTTCATTGATTCATATTTTTTAGGAATGGGGGGGATATTGTTTTTTGATATCAGTATAACATTAAAGCACTTACATGAGCTTACATCAATATTTTATTTCTATGGGATAGGTTCCCATCAGCTAGCTAAGGCTGTCTTTTATCAGTTTATCAAGTGATCTGAAAAGGTTTTAATTTGAAGATAAACATTCGTCTTCTTTAAGCTGCTCTGAACTGACCAACAGTATAACATGAGCTTGGATGCTCGGGAGCTGCAGTGAGTTTGCAGCAATGTTTCTTGACTGTAGCACTGACAGTAGGGTGGATCAGTTTGCACGAAAATACCCATGATGCATTTATAATAATTTTAATTATAATAATAGTAATTATTATTATTATTATTATTATCATCGCAGGAACAGCCGGACGTTTGAGTTTAGGCATTCGTTTAGAGATGTTTAGACATGGGTTTGGTGTGGTTAAGGTTGGTAAGTATTTGGGAGGTGCGTTAGCAACTGAGATTGTGCTTTGTTCAGCTCCACTGTGTAATGCATGCTGGGTATTGTCCTACTAACCTATCCATTCTAATCATGATTCTAATGCCCACTATTTCTTGAGGATTAGTTTACAGAGTATAGTGTACATTTGATAGTGATACATTTTTAACTGTTATCTATAGCATATTGAAATCAGTGATGTAAGAGCCATAGCATAATAATGGAGGCCTAATGGATATACTATATATATATATATAAATATTGAATTCTTATGTCTCAATTACATTATAGCTGTAATTAAATTAACCTTGCAATAGTTAATGTATTGGTAAGAGATGTGCAATAATACAATTAGATATTATTATTTATCAATATATCCACAGGTACTGTGTGTGCAAAGGCACATACAGCGTCAAGATATTGGTATATTTTACCCAGTGTATGTGAAGTACAGTTACCCCCTGCCTTCAAAATATTTTACCAGGTGCTATACTATATATCAATAGTACACAAATCAATAGCACTAGCAAACAATACTGTACGTCCATAATATTAGAGATATGGTATGTTGACTATGATCCACAATTTATTCCTAATTTATGAGTTTGTATATTTTTGGTGAATTTATTAACATTTAAGAATGAAAGACTAAGATTTATATTGATGCTATTTATGAAAATGATCCAATTTCTCTTTCTGTATGATTTCGCTGTAAATGCTTGGTTTAAGTTTTGATCTGCAGTTTGTCATTGGTGCTGTCCAGTGACATGGTGGTCAGTACAGTTGTTTAAGAAAGTTGGAATTTTTACAATTACCGTTTACACAGTTATGGTACAATATGATTTAAATATTATTATCAAAAAGTGTGTGTGTGTGTGTGTGTGTGTGTGTGTGTGTGTGTGTGTGTGTGTGTGTGTGAGTGTGAGTGTGTGCGCGCGTGTGCGTGTGTGTGTGTGCGCGTGTACGTGTGTCTGGGTCTGTGACAATGTTAACACAAGTCTAGAGGTTTTCTCTTTCAAATCTTTCTTCCAGAAATATTGATATATTGATATGAATATTCCTGTCAGTATGTCTGCCTCTCGTTTTGTAGCAAGCATATATGGATAGGCTGTATAAATTGAACTACTGTACATCCAAAATGATGTTGAACCCTTGCAAATACGCAGATCCAATAATTGTGAACCTTTTGTGGACTAATGTGTTTGTGATCACATGGCTTGAAGTTGTATAATGTGGGTGGGATTTATTGTACCATGATAAGTCAGACACCATCAAGGACGTCAGTCACAAAGATGTTATTATACATTTGAAATTATTTCTTGTTTGTCTAAAATTGATCGCTTATTGCAGTAGTTCTCAAGGTATTTGGCCGTGGACCCCCATAGAAGATTTGTGTTTAAAAAATATTCTGTTTTTCAAGATCGTTTTGAAAATAGCAGATCTACAAGATCACAACGTGTCCCATCGCGGCGCGTTGTGAGCTTGTAGATCGGTTATTTCAAATAGCTAGTGCATAAAATAGGGTTAAAGTGGTTCAACAGATTTTCATGCCATATTAACACATTTCGCTGGGGACCCCCCTGGAACCCCCCCAAGGACCCCATGGGGATCCTCGGACCCCACTTTGAGAACCACTGGCTTATTGTATTGTCATATGCAGTAAACCCCACCCCTCTACCAAGGCAGGGTCAGGTCATAAAAGTATTTTCAAAAACGATTTGGTCCAGTTTATCTCTAGTATTTTGCCTTCTTTCTCTGTAGCAAAATATTCAGACCTCATGTTGACAGATATTCATATTATTCTGAATGGATGGAAGGCTTTACCTCCAAAACACACAATCTGAAAAGTAAATGTACAAGCATTATTCTGTTTCTCCTTTTTGTTTTGTACCATCACTTTCATGAATCACTGTCTGAATTTTAAAGTCATTTCAGAAACATAATGCTGTACACCCATGTTTACATTCCATTGTTTTTGGAGACAGTTTTAATGTTTCTGTCAATGCTTATGATTGAGTCTTTGTTTTCTCTATAATCATTTGTAAGATACCCCTGCATTGTTCATTATTTTCCGTCCATAATAAAACATCCAAACACTTCTGTTTGAAACTTCATATGTGGATTTTCGTTCTTTGTTAATGTGAAAAATCAGCTGAGCTTCCATGTGTTTCAAATAAAGATTTATAAAGAAAAGGCAATAATAATGAGGTAGTAATGACTAAAGATACTGTATGATAGATTAGACAATAACAGCAGCTAAATGGTGCTATAATTTGTTTTACATTAACAAAATAAAAGGATTGTAGTGCTTAGGTAAATTGTATTAAAAATGTATTCATGTCCCTTAATCAATCAATTTATCAGTGACAATCTTGCTGGTCCGATTGCCCATGTGCATCATACTTTGCTAACCCTAACCCTCTACTGTCAAATTGCCCTTGTGTCAGCAATCTTTCGCTAGATGACATAGTATCACAGGTTCATTCAGTTTGTCAGAATGTGCCCAGACATGAATTTAAAATCCTGTCACAACGCCTGGAAAGGGATTGTAATGAAATGCAATGGCAATTAACGTTACAATGGTCAAGACAACAAGGGTATTATGCCAATCAGAAATCTTTTTTGATGGAAAACGATGGCTGTCAGCTACTTGATTTATGTGGAGTATACAGTATACTGTATAATGTATTCATTTGACATCAAATCCCTAAATGACCCTGACTATAAGCCAGGTCAGCATTAAATTGCAAATGAAACCCTATGCTTAACATTGAGAGATAGGGAAACTGCACTGTTCACTAGCCCGTGAAATCAGCTAATAAGCTCCCTCATACTGGCCTGTGGAACCTTTGAAGTGACGATCACAAGGACTGGCAATGGATGCCATGGACATCTGTGTGTTGCATCGTGTCAGTGATTCCCTAGGGAAATTGGTGGATCTCCTTCATCTAACCATTCAGTTAATTAAACAATCTGACATAATTGGCTGTGGTTATTGCATTTTTCAAAACGCCACAAATCAGACAAAAATACCACAACAAAACCTCATAGGCACATGCAAAAAAAATAGCCTCAATAGTGCCTCACAAAGCCTAACTTTTGCGCAGGGTTTGTGGACACTGGCATGGTCTTGAATGGCCTACGTTTCCCAACAGGCGTTCAGATTTGAGATGTGAGATACAGTAGGTATAACTGGTGCCCACTTGACAAGCTAATTAGGCAATTTTGCCATTGTAAATGTTGCAGTTGCATGGATAACTTCTAAAGCTTTCATAATGTATCTTGAACTCAATGCTCTCTCTCTCTCTCTCTCCTTCACCATCTCTCTCTATCTCTCTCTCTCTTATTCTGTATCTGTCTCTGTCAACCCTCACCCCTCTTTCTTCTAAGACTCATGGCTGTGGAGGATGAGATCCACAGGGGAGGACCCGTCATTGAGCCAAAAACCAGGATGTTCGCTGATCAGGTCTGTGAGACGTATGGTGGCCTGTGCCTCTCCCTGAGTGTCTCTGTCCTTCTTTCTCCTTTTCTTATCCTCCATCTCCTTAGTTATTATTTTGTCTTCCCTCTGTGTGCTGGTCCCTTCCGTTTGTCTTGCACCGTCCTTGACCTTTATTCCGTCTTTGAATTTTGACTGCCATCTGTCTGCCGACATATCAGGAGGGTGCTTTGAATATCAAAGAATGTCCATTTCCATTACTTAGTTCAAAACTGTACCTAAAGTTGTTTGTGCGAGCATGCGTGCATGCATGTGCGTGTGTGTGTGTGTGTGTGTGTGTGTGTGTGTGTGTGTGTGTGTGTGTGTGTGTGTGTGTGTGTGTGTGTGTGTGTGTGTGTCTGGGCCTGTCACAATGTTGACACAAGTCTACAGGTTTTCCCTTTCAAATCTTTCTGCGGAGCATGTCCGTGTTTAGCTCTTTAAACAGCTTCACGGGTGGGATGCCAGGCTTACGGGTTAGGGTGCTGAACAACTGAACACCAAATCACTGCTCACCATTCCATCTCATGACCCCCCCCCCCCTCCCCCACTGCGTTTCTGCAGGCACACTGAACTAGGCCACCTTCGAGCATGAGTCATGCTTTAAATATGGTGTGCGTGTGTGTGTGTGTGTGTGTGTGTGTGTGTGCGTGCGTGCGTGTGTGCGTGCACGTGCGTGCATTTATGGAGTTACATTTAAAAGGGATAATTGGAGGAATCTCTACTGAAGCCTCCATGGTAGAGCATCATGCATTCATGATATTCATGGTAGCCTCTTTTTTTGTGTTATTTTGTATATTTTAATTAAGTTCTTGTTAAATAAACATTTTGAGCACACAAATGTTTGCTCATATCAAGTGAATCATCCAAATCAGATCTACTTCACAGCTAGTTCCTTGGTTTGGTGTTTGTTTGGATGTGGTGATCCTGTCTCTGTTGCATGACAAGTTTTCAGGGGTTTCTTTGTGTTCTAAAGATGCACAAGACAATTAATTAGGCAACATACTCAACCATGATGATATGATTGCAGTACATGGTAACCGCTTGTTGCTTTAATTTAGCCTATTTACTGTATTTCACCCCATCTCACTTAACTGAAGAGGACATAATTGTGTCCTCACAGGATGATTGCCATTGCATATGTATCATATTCATATTTCTTAATTCCTGCTTCAACAGATAATTTCACTCTCAAGCCAAAGCCAGTTGCAGTGCATGAGGTCATTTGTCTTTTGGCAGAAATTATTGCAAACCTTGTCAATGCCATTTTCAGGAAAAGACTCCCTCTTTGCCTTCCCTCCACGCTTTGTTTCACCTTGTTTAAACACTGCATCAAATCATCTCTGCATAAGCAAACTGCTGTTGAGTGTCAGCAGATAGACATTGTACAATAATGTAGGATACATCCTCTTCCAGAAAAAAAAAGTGGCATTCTCAACAGCTGCAATGCAGCTGAATAACCTGACATGTACAGTCATTTTACATTGCGGTCACAATCTGAAACCCAAAACACCACGGCTTGTAGGTGCTTTCAATTGTTTATCGCATATAGTGCAGCTTTAAGCTCCATCAGTTTTCTGTCAGAATGTATTTCTGGAAATGCTGTGGCTCACTCTGCATAGTGCAGAGATATGAGTCAGACATACCTGTATGCTTCAGATAATTCTTCACAGGCTCAGAGGTTAGGGTCAGTATTCACAACACAAACTGCCTTTGATACCTCAGTGGTCTCATTTGAACTCTGACCACTGGTGTTCTGCTTAACTCAACAAGACTAGGTCAAAACCTAGGATACGACTGGACCGCTACTCTTTTTGTCTCCGCCAGGCCGAAGACTATGTTTTGCACCCTGTCCGTCCGTCCGTGTGTCCGTCCGTCCATCTGTGTCTCCGTCTGTCTGCGAGCAGCTAATCTCTGGCACCGTTGGCCCGATGGCAGCGAAACTGTGCACGCACATTCCTGGGTGCCAAAGCAGAACCTCTGCCCCAAATTCTTCAGGTCGGCCTGTTATAGCGCCACCAGGAGGCTGATTTTTGCAACAAAAAAAGAGATGTATTACTCCTACAGATTTTATCCATACATCACGCAAATGGGTACACACAGTATCTCTATAGTCATGTGATCAAGACGGATCTGTCCGATTTTTCATATTCCATCCTGATTGGCTAAAATTGGCTTCCAAAGTTTGCAGGATTAGTCAGTTTTTAACAAAATGCCTCAAATGATAAACGCAGCGTGCGATTTCCGAGAAATTTTGCACGCACATTCCCACTAGGTCGAGGAAGAAATGCCCTCGAAGTTTTTCAAATCAGCCTCATGGTGCCGCTATAACAGGCCGATTCGCTTTTTTACCTATAACTGCACCGATCTGTGTGAAACTTTGCACGCACATTCCCTAGAGGCCAAGGAAAAACCTCTGCCCTG
>NC_137605.1:29453777-29701277 GCF_963280865.1 Gymnoscopelus braueri
GCAGACCAAACTACCCCTCTACAAAGCAGCTCTTTCCTATCTTTGCCCTCTCCAACACTTCATTCCATCCATACAACAGTACTCCTTCATACTTCCTTCCAAATGTGTGTACGGTGAAACCAAATTAACCATGGGTTAAAATCCTCCATTGCATATTTTCACCTTACGTAAGATTGCTCGCACATGTATGTTAAGTGAAACTGACCCCCTGTAGTCATGCCTTGACACTACACCAACAGATGTGTGAAGCAATCAAGTGCATCATAATTGTTTCAAGAGGCATTTCTACCCAGCCCACGTAGATTCCAACATTCAAACTGCTTGTACACAGTAAAATCCAGAATGTTCATTTAACTCTGAGAGTGGTCCAAACACTCTAGATTTTCTGTGTAAACTGACGCCATCTTATGTCAGCTGTTGGGCAAATTAAATACCATTATCTCAGATATCCTCATAGTTGTATATTGGCCCAATAACCCAACTGTTTTCTCTTCCCACTGCTCCTACACAGACTACAGTGAACCAGACTGGATATGAAGGCTTGTGCACAGACGTTGATAAATCAAATAACTGAAATGAATCTGATATTTGCGTTGATGTTATTCTGCGCCAATGTAGGTAAGGATAGATGGCAAACCCAAACTTTGACTTAATCACTAATCAAAAGTTCTAACTCAGTATATACACAGATGCAGCCTTTTTTTCTTCTTCATCTTTAATAGAACTCATTGCCTTGTCATCAATGGGACTGGGTTAGATATTTTGGCTTGTGATTTTGACACAGTTTTGGATTTCATCCCATAGGGAAATAAAATGCAACTTTATCTTGCTTTTCAATTTGGCGCTGAGCTCCACGTGGCTTTTGAGTTTTGTGCATGTTTTTCTTGGTGTCCTGGTAGGCCTAATGCTATGCGCTGCTATCATCCATTGGAAACCATTATTTAATGTAAGGTATATGCAACTCAAGCGAGCCTATTTGCATAGAAGCATAGTGGTTATTGAACAGGATTTGTAATCATTGGCGAAGAATGACTGACTTGAATTCCAGACGTTTTCTGACACCCGTCAAACAATAAACACTCCTTGCAACTCAACAAGAGGATCAAGACTCTCTGACCTCAAGAGTTTTAATTCCTTCCATCCCTTCTTTGTCTGTGTCCTCCTTCCTATACTGCCATTTTTATTGGTGTGTGTCATACATCGATTCTGTGACTCATTTGCCTCTCTCTCTCTCTCTCTCTCTGTCTCTCTTTCTCTGTTTGTCCTCCCATCTCTTATGTCTTTCATTTTCTAATCCTGCCTCACGTGTTTCTGCCATGGCTTACATACATGCTCATTCCTTAAATACATCTTTCTCTACTTCCTGGTTGTTGTTGTTTTCAACTTGATCCGTAATTCCTCCTGCCCTCCCCTCTTGGCACTCCCAAACTATTTCCTTCATGTCACATGCTTCTGTTATTCTCTTATTGTCTTTCTTTCGCTATACTATTCTCTCATAACTCCTTACTATACATCCATTGTTTGCCTTGTGTATTTCTCGTTACATACCACCCGAATGGATCATCTTTGCATCTTTCACCCTCTCTCATCCCTCCCATTGTCCACTGAATGGCCTTTTCTCCTTCGAACCATCACTCCTCCTCCCCCTTCCCTCTCTCTCTGTCTCGCTAGGAAGCCCAGCTTTCCTCCCTGGGTTCAGCAAACCCCGGTGTGAACACAGAAGGTGGAGGGGGAGGTGTTGGTCAAAGAGGAGAAGTGAGCAGCCATCACGGCCACAGAGTATCTCCCTCAGCCGTCTCCTCCGACAGCTCCCCCCACAATGGAGATCTCCCCCAAACCTTCGACCCTCCCTCTCTGCCCGCTACACATCAGTCACCTAGACAGAATGGAGAGCTCCGTGGCAACCAAACATCCTCCCCCATGACAACCTCAAAGGCAACAGGAACCCCAGCAACGGCAACGGCAGGCATAGCAGAAGCAGGGGGAGTAGGTCAAACACAACACTAAAGCCAAATCAGAGAGAGATGACACAATTAGAAGGAAAATGCTGCTCCCGCAAACCCTCCCCATCCCATTTAACGAGACAATATTGCTGACATACTATTTGGCCAAACAAGAGAGAGAAGAAAAGTGTGTGGGAAAGAGATAGTTATTGTACGTGCATTGCACATTAACACACCACAAAGGGCTCTTTATCAGACACTTGTCTTTTTGATGCTTAAACCGAGCTTGGTCAGTATCACTCTTGCAGGACAAGATATGGTACCCCTTCACATACTGTATACTGTTTGAATAAGCAGTTGACATACAGGTACATAGTTGCCAAACCAAGCCGATATGTGAACATCTGCTTTATGTCGCTCATCGCCTGTTTGTGGTCCATGAATAAGAATAAATGTGAGGAACAAGCACTATAGAATGTCTTGCACCCCAAAGACTTCTCAGTAGCCATTAGCCATAAAAGTGCTACGAGCCAGCTCACTGGATCCCTTGATTCCCAAGGATGCGGGCGAATCATTATTTATCTTTGTCCTGAATATGCCAGCTTGCAAATAGAGGCCTGACATCAGTGGCTATGAGGAACACCCTGTCGCGGTGGGGCAGTGACAGTCAACGAAGAATGCAACATTGTCACCTTTTACTTCCCGATCTTTTATTCTGACTTTATTTCTATATTATCATTTTGGCAACCTGCCGTGGCAGGAATGTTAGACCTTATCATTGTTTTGCAAGGGGGACTGGGTGATAAGATTGCTGTAGTTCCATTTGTTGTCACTCCTCCAACTCGATGGCATGATGTCCCTTTAGCCTGATTTATGCGTCGGCGACAAAGTGCCACACGACTCATCACTCCACAGAAATAACGAGGCGCTGCGTCAATGCTTTTTTTCAGTTGAAACTGTGTTTTTTTTGTCAAGCAACACGTCACACAATACTTGTCACAGAAGCATAGATCAAGCTTCATAACCACTGATAACAACTCTCCAAAACATTGTGTGTGACGGGTCTCTGTAGAGATGTGATTAATGTCGTCTGGCTTCCTTAGTGCCTTTGAGTGTATTTCAACAGGGTCTTAAAAAACAAAAACGTATAGAGGTATCAAAGGGAATCCAACTTAGCATTTCTTGTAAGCTGGACAAAAAGGCTGAAAGTGTGATAGAATTTTGAAGGACAAAATGTATGGAAAAACGCATAGACATTTTGAGGTTTCTTTTTTAATCTAAGGGACTTGTTATTGGACTGAGCTTGTGCAGTTTTTCTCTTCTCAATCTCAGAACCGATATGTGATCTACTGGTGCTAAACAGAAACAAATGGTGCCATTTCCAATGTCAAATGTCTGTGTCAAACATAGCACTGCCTCTTTCATTCTTCACTCACTTTCTTTCTCCAGCTGTCTGTCTTTGCCAAGGCATTGTTTTCAATATGTCTGTGTCTACATGTTTGTTATTTGTGCTCCCCTCTCTGTTGTTGTGTGTCTAATGGGGTAGTGGGGTCTACACATTTAGGTTTGTTAAAAAAAAGAATGACAGAGAGAAAGAAAGCAACAATCTCGGACTTGATATACAATAATCTCTAAAAAAAAGCCTGTAGTGTGGCCTGGAAATTGAAGGATATGTCATTGCAAATAACTGTCACTGAGTTATTTCAATTATGCAGTAAACAATTTTATTTTCCCTTAATGTGTATTACTTTTATTTTCTTTGGCATTATTTAGTGTCAGTTACACTTGCCATGGCATAGCTCTCAGTTATAAAAACAGGGCTGATTTTTGGAGATAGAACCAAGCTTCTTTGAATGAAATGGAGAAAGTTATGTGTTTTCAGGTACTGTATTGAGATAATTTCCCATTTAAAAGGTGTTGGTGTCAATTGTGTTGAGGGTACAGGAGATATGTAATCACAGGATTAGCACTTTATTCGGGATAAGCCTCCAGGATGACATTTACTGACAATACTACAATCTATAGTTTGAGTAACTTGGTTGTAAACTACATTATGTAATGCTTGCTAAATTGTGGTTCTGTACCATTATCTTTTATTTTGGGTAGTTACCACATATTTCAAATCATATTAGAGCAGTTGTATCCCAAGGACACTTTTTTTTTATTGTTTCTCATACAACATGTTATTTTGAACAAACATCTGTAATGGTATCTCTAAGGAGAGGACTGTTTATTTTTTGCTGTCGCCAGTAATTCTAGCCATCGAGTGCCTGGAATTCGGACTTGTAATAGCCTTTGGCCAATTAGACTAGCCAGTCATCCTACAGATCTCCAGGAGACACCAATTATCTTCACAGAATATAGCTCACAATGCGTCACGTTATGAGCTTGTGGATTGGCTATTTTTGTTCATCCCAGAATAGGGACACATAAGAATATAAGGCCCTTGGATATACAGTACAAAAAGCGCATTGCTTTTTGCATTTGGGAATAGCTGAACTGTGATTCCAATCAAGCGTTTGAATAAAAACGACACCTACGGTAACACAAGTATTTATAACACAAAATAAGAACAAATTTGGCCATTTTTGAAGGATAAGTTATTTGTTGACAAAGGATAACGCTCATACCATAAAGAATGAATTCTCTATATATTGAACAGGAAACTTCAGGTAATCAATTTCATTTCAACATGGATATAACATTTCGAAAATGAATTCTTAAACTAGTCATATGTCAGCTGCTGAAACATCAGTCTTTGAATTATTTGTAATGTGTTGTCATATCCCTTCATTTTGTGTATGAACTGTCCACTGTAAACTTTGTTTGGATGTGAATCTGTTTTCGTCTTTGTAGCCTCACACTGGTGGCATCCTGCAACAAGTTATTTGTTTAGATTTGTAACTGGAATCAAGAACCGTAGAAGATCTTCATCATATCTTCGGCCATTTCTCTTTTGAGAAAATTAATCACTGACTGTGGAGGGTCAAAATGGCCAGCACTAGTGTTTCGTACATACAGGTCATGGTAGGTCAGTGAGAGGTTTGATTAAGCACTTATGAAGAAGAAATGGTGACATTCCCAGAGTGAACAATATACCGCTGAACCACCAAATCTTAATGTTAGCAGTTCTACACAGGGAAAGTTTCTTTTTTTTTTGTCTTCTATTTTGTCATGACAGCTTTTATAGGGCTAAAGTTTTTCTTGTGAAAGCACTTGTGTCATTAATAAACACTGAATAAATCATCAGGCTAGATTTGAACATCACTGTATTGTGGTAGGGATATGAGATGACAGGAGTCATGATTGAGAAATTAATATTGCTATGAAAATACCTCAGTGACATCAAATTGAAAGACTCAGGTATATAAGCAGTTGCCTCAGAGCTGAACACAGAACTGACAAAGATAACTCCAGCTTTGGAAAGACTATACCATCATTATAGTTGGACTGACTGGAATGAAATCTCTTAGCTATGCTTCAGTAATACCTGATCAAGCACCTGCCCCGATCCTTCTCTCTCTGTCTCCCTGTTTTTCTCCCCTTAGCCACTCACAAAGCTTCGTGGAGGACAATCTGGAACCTAATTGGCTGAACCGCCACGGGAAATCCAAATCCACCGGGTGGCACGGTCAAATATCAAGAGCCCTCTCTCGTGACGCGATTGGCTGACAAAGGGAGAACTTGGGGCATTCGTCCCGTTCTGTTTGCATAAAGGATGGTGCAGAGCCCCAGTGAACCATGTAAGGATATGCTGGGCTTTTTTTTTTAACCTTCTTAACTTGGGCCCTCTCTCTCTGATTGGAAAACTGGATTTTTAAGAGTTTACGCCTTCTGATTAGATGTACAATATTCTTTTTGAAGATAGGCCCAACAATGTAATAGTATTTGTTGGCCTGTCAAGCATGCGAAGAAGCTATGCAGAACGTTCAATCAATAGAATGGAAGAACACAGAAGCAAAGGAAGGCACATTGCTCCAGAAAGAGAGGGAGTTATGTTGTACTGTAGGTAAGGTGTATTTCAAAGGTGCTTGACTTCTTTTCCTTATTTTTTCAATAGAAGCCCATTTATTTTTAACCACTTAAACCCTGGCATTCCAATTTTGGCATTCCAATTTTGAAAATGTAAAGATTTTCTAACACTTTTCAAAAATAGACAATCTACAACCTTGTGCGCTCGTAGATCAGCTATTTCCGAAATAATTTAGAAAACTGTTATGGTTAAGGGGTTCAGCGATTAAGTGGTTAAAGCATTTAATTTCCTCTCATAGTCTCTCCACACTACAATATGATTGCTGTTCATCCATTTAGTCCTTATCTTTCTATGAATTGTAAAGCATTATTTGATCACCTCCCTTTCAGATTTTCAATAATTTCTCAATTTATAGTTTTAGCTGTTTTATTTTAATCTCTTTTGGACTTTTATTTAAAGAATACTAAATATGCACAGCCTATACAAGTGAAACTGCTTAAAAAATCTTAATTCATTGAAAACTTTGAAAACTGGACAGAATGTTGATATTTATATTTATATGATACTGTTTATTGTTACCATAGTAGAAGAAATACTCTACATCAGAAATCTTCCGGAGCATATATTTATTTCTTGATAAAGATAGAACCGTCTATCTAAAGGAAGTTCATAAACCCATTTTATATGAACCAAGTTTTTCTTATTAAGACAATCTTATGGAACTTTGAGGAGAATCATTGTTCTAGGACTGTGACAAAAGGGATTAACTTGTGTTTTACCTGCTCCCCTTACAACGTTTTGCACGTTGCTGTGACTTGTGCTCTTGACTACTTGCATATAACTATTCTAAGATTGGATAAGAAAAGAAAAACGTGGATGGACGATGTTTTTCGCCCAACAATCGCCATGGAGCTCTCCATTTATGGACGATCTGAAACCCTTTGGATGAGGACATTCTTACCATCTGATTTGTATCTCAAATCTACTATCAGTCTACAGCTTAATGAGCAGTGATTAACTGATGGATTATTGGTTTCAGTGTGACCATTTGACAGAATTCTGGAGTTAACTTGTTATGAAACTCCTTGTTGATTTCTCTGAATGGACTCCACTGATCCCAACCTGAGTTGATAATCCCTGCCATTTCCATCGCTACATAGTAAAATCCTCAGTGTTCATTTATCCATTTGTAACTTAGAGAGTGTACAAATCAGGGTCCACTTTGTTCCATTTGCACACTGTCAGAGTTAACTAACTAACACAGAGGATTTTACAGCGTAATCACTTGGATATGACAGAGAGAGAGAGATATATTAGAGGTTCTGTTTAAATGAGTGAATGTGTTGTGTATATAAGTGTGTGTATCAGATACATCTTTGTGTATATACTGGGTAAATGTGTATATACTGTATGGTATGTCTATGTGTATATACTGTTTGATTGTATATGCAGAGTGTACAGTTATTTTTTTCCTCTAATGTTTCTCTCTCTGGAAATAGGTTTCCTCAATTACCAACATTGAGGCATGGATAGGTTTTAAGCGTATGGACAGCTATCAGGCACTTTCTGCACAGACTCACAAAATATCAGCAAGGTCTGTCAGTTATCGTATCTGTATTCTTGAAGCTCTCATACAAGAACCAACTCACATAATACTTAAGCTTGCACTCATTTTCTGTCCAACTAAAAGCTTTTTTTAAAGTAGATTTGAGTGGCCGAGCAATGTTTGTACATATATAGAATAAGACAATATTTCCAGAAACCTCCATCTGCATTTCTTTGAAATTCTTGAACTGTTTAAGTTCTTGCAGTATCTGATTTCAGTTTAGGTTCCTACAATATATGTTTGCAGCGGTTGTCTTTCAGAGTTATATATTTATTCTGACAGCCCTTATATATTCCTTGAAATTTAGTTCCCCAAATTCTGCCTATCATGGAGTCCTCTAACCTCTTGTCAGCTGAAGATTTGGTTAAGATGGCTATCCTTCCATGATGATACAGTCATTGTTTGCCATTGCTTGTTTTCGTATACAGCCTAATTTATACTTTGTCGTAGGACTGCATCGCACACTGAAAATATCTGGTTTTCCAGTGACAATCAGTTAACGTGAAAATCAGCTATTTTCCTGCGAGTGATGTGATCATATGACAAAGTATAAATTGGGCTTTAGTCCTAATTAAGTAAATGTGCCTCCCCTTATACCCTTCACTAACCTTAGACCTGTCAACTCTGCTGGTCAATCATTTACATACCTGTTGACAAGCCATAGCCCGCCTAACCCAAACTCCTCTGTTGTTGTTTTGAAAAGGACAGACATTTGGGGATTTTGTGTATATTAATGGAAGAGTGATGTTGAAGAGTGTATTACAGTTGTATATGGATTTGTTATGAATGTGGATATTCTGATCAACAAATTATTATTGTAATAATGATAATGATTATTGCCACTTTGATTTTGTTGATTAATTCCTTTGATGCAGTTGATGAAAATTCCATCATTTCTTTTTTTTGAATAAACCGGAATTTATATTTTTCGGGTGGGTGAATCTTGGACATAGAAATACGTAAATAAATTAATAAATAAACAATTACATTCTTAATTTGTTGTGAAACATTGTAATGTAATGTATATAATGTAAGGTAGTGTCTTCCAAGCCAAAGCATTTCTCTAGGAACAGTGGACTCTTAAGTATTGCCATGGAATTGCCAGTGCACCTTCATGTTGATGAACATACTGATTATGGTGACCCCATGACCTTTCCTTTAGTTCTACCCTGCAGGCCCTCAGGTCAATTTCCACTTGCCCACAAGATATCTCAAAATCAAATAGTCAAATAGTCACGAAACTTGCTGAGTGAATTCATGCTCACATATTAACTCTAACTCTCATTTTAGTGGCACCATGACGTCTCATCTAGCGCCACCCTAAGGCCAAAGTGACAACTTTGCACACAAGATATCTCATACAGGCAGATTGCAGGTTGAAAACAAATTTTGGTGACCCTGTATCTTTTTAAGTATGTTTATTTTATTTTGCTTTGAAGCTTTTGCTGTCATTTACAATATATCTTAATCATTCAGTGAATATCCAATATACCACCTCTCATGGCACTAATAATATATTTAAATGTTACTCCTTACTTTTCTGTTTCAGCCCTTAAAAGAGCACAGTGCAGGGCTCTAAAGAATGGCAATGTTGGTCGGTTAAACTACTTTGATCTGCTGCTAGTGTGGGGCTATTAGATTCCTCTATCTAGATTCTAAAGGCAGACAGACAAACTGGCAGTATAGTTTATTGATCCCTGGAGTAGCATGACATCACTCTTACAGACGCCACAAGTCAAGCAAGTAACAAACAAAGCAACTTCCACGTGTATCAGCTACTGCATCTTTTAATTATTAAATACCACTTAAACATAATATAATGTTATAAATTTAGAGCTTGCCCACCTTTTCCCAAGGTTATTAAATGAACATTTTCTGAAGGAAATCTGGCTTCCTGGAAAGTTAAAAATCATTATATAGCATTGTTACTGAAACACAAGAATAGAACTTCACACACACGCACACACTACACATCAACACAACTGATATCCTGTGTGGAAAGCAAACGCCTTGAGATGTAGATGAGATGTTGATCATAGTTTGTGTGAAGGAACCAATTCCCAAGTGTTCATGAATTGTTATTTTCCCCTGGATCATAGTGAAATTGACTATAAATTGTTTTTTAGAGTATAGTTGACCTTTATGGAAGTCGTTATAGTGCGAGATTTCTAAGACACTTACTAGTCCCACATAAAATGTATTGTTCAAGGTGTGTCTAGAGACTATTAAGAACTGAATTGTTTGAGTCTGTTAATATGGCTCCATAGTCCCTGCTGTGTGTGTGTGTGTGTGTGTGCGTGTGTGTGTGTGTGTGTGTGTGTGTGTGTGTCACACGCACGCGCGCACACACGCACGCGCGCGCACGCACGCACGCACGCACACACACACACACACACACACACACACACACACACACACACACACACACACGCACACACACACACACACACACACACACACAGAAGCCTTGGCAACCCAGTACTGCAGATCACAAAGCCATGGTGACTCGGTTTATCTCGTCAATATGACCTGTAATCTCGCGGTAGTTCAGGCTGGTCACTGCCTCCTGGAAATGATGGCCGCCTTCGTAGCAATGGCTGGAGCGGGGAACAACATAGGAAACATATCGGAGCGTTTTAGCTGACCAGGAACAGCGTTAAGTACGTGGTGCACCCCCGTCCTCCCCGGTGTCAGAGCGGATGGGTAGAGGGGGTCTTGCCAAAGGACACAAGAGACGAAAAAGACTTAAAAGTTAGGCGGGCATAGAGGAGGAAAGCTAACGTTAGCCGGTTAGCTAACGCTAGCTGGGCTATCAACACGGTTGTCACTGCCGGGGAGAAGCGACCCGAGCAGAGCCGTGACAACTGTGGGTCGAGGAGGTGTGTGGGGGTACCGTACCGTATCATACCGTACCGTACCGCCGACCTAACGCTGGAGCGTCTGATCAAATAACCTGCTACTTGCTAATATGAGTGGACCCGGGCAAGACAGTGAACCAGAGGCAAAAGTCCTGCTCATCAAGAGGCTTTACAGGTGAGTTTAAGGCCATGTTGCCCCCAAAACGCCACTATGTTGGCTAACGTTGGCATTGCTTCTTGTGGATACAGGATAGGTGGGCACTAGAGGGACATCTGGGCACTTCGATGTAAAATGGCTGTTTTTTTTACCAAAATGTTAAAAAATACAATATTTGAAAAATGGTCTTAAGTGTTATAAAGTAAAAGTATACACGATGTGAACATGCACGGTACATCCTTATTAGACTTAATTTGATCCTTCAACTTCTTTTTTTTATGCCCCAAAATGACTGGACATACAGGTTTTGTAACAATTGTAGAAATATTAGACCTTAGAATTATCGAATGTTTAGCATAGCTGCTGACACCTAGTTGTAAACAGGTACATCAGGTCTAGACATTGTTATTATCATCTTAGTCTGTTGGATAGTTATTGAATCCAAACTTAATAGTGTCATGGTGTATCATTAATTAATTGACGCCTGCTATAGGCTTGGAATCGCGACTAGGAAGGAAGATTTTTTTAAAACATGAATAACCTTATCGATTTAATAAATATGAATATTATTTTCCCTCACCAAGGGCTGTGGTGGAGTCTGTGCATAAGCTGGATGTCATCATTGGCAGCAAAGCATCCTACAGAGAGGTCTTCAAGCCGGAAAACATCAGCCTCCGAAACAAGTAAACTATTCCATCTAATATATACAATTGGCAAGTGTGGCTGTGTGTCTGTCTGTCTAGCCTCGTTCCCAGCCTCACTCATCTGCGAAGAGAAGAGCCTGGTCACGACCTAAAGCAGAGAGTGTCTATAGGGCAGGACTTCCGTCGTACGTGTTTCCCCCGGAAACGATCTTTTTCGATCAATCACAACACTCGTTTCATTCACAGAGAATGTAAACAGATTTGTAAAGCATCAACGTCATTTCCTTGGGCGGTACTTCCGCCAAATTCAACCATTTCCGGTTGTCACTTCCTAGACAACCAACAGCCCAGGTCTTGCCCAGCGTGGTGTCTGTCTGGGTCTCCAAAAAGTTAGGTTTCGCTTTCGGTTTGCGTGTTGCCAAATCATGTGCGAGAAACAAGCACCGGTGTTGCAATGAACGTCTACACGCTCTACTGTCTCTATCTCCGGTGTGCGGGCCAGGCTACTAGACGGTAGGCCCGCGTTGTGGCCCGAACCTCTAGTTCCATACATAGGCAACGTCATAGGATGTCATTATTACAAATTGTTTTAAAATGCATTGTTATAGAGTACAGAAGTCCTGACGTCACTCGTCCATCCCCTGGTTTGTAAAAGTAATTTCGCTATGGAGAATAACATTGGGTCATCTTAGAATCGTCTCATATAAGAATTGTGGTCCAAAAATAAACAAACTGTCTTGGCGATATTGTCAGGGGAGGTGGCTCTGTATCGTTTATGATAGTCAGTCACTCATATTTGAAACGGTCTGTTTCTGGCGAAAATCTAACTAATTCGTCGGAAGTAACATTAGCGTTTTCTCACCGTCAGTTGATGGTTCATATCCATAAGAGTAAAACCGCCGGGGTCATTTGTTTATTTTTGGAACACAGTTCTTATTTGACGCGATATTAAACACGTCTATGGGAATTCAGAACGGGGGGGAAAAAACGCGACCCAGGTAGGATTTGTAAATTATGTCAGACTTCGGTGCTCTATAGCAGTGTTTATCAACCTTTTTTGTGCCAAGGCACACCTGGCATAGCCAAAAGATCCCAGGGCACACCTAGATATACGGTATATATAAATATACACACACACACTAGGGGTGTGCCGATTAATTTCACTAATTTCACGAAACGATACGATACGATATTGGGCACACAACTTCGATACGATTTCGATACGATACGATGCATTATTCAGACATGCAAACTTGTAGCTTTTCAGCTTCCACTAGCCGTTTTGAATCCAAATAGGGCAATAGTGTGACACCTGACCCGAAAAAAAAACACTGTTGTCACCCTTTTCACCTCGGGGCTGTTGGCATGCCTGATTATTATTATTAAAAAAAAAAGAAAGAAAAAAAAAAAAAAAAAAAAAAAATTTCAAACCATCTTCAAACGGCGCGGCACACCTCAGCAGTAGCACCGGCCCAAAATTGGGACGTTTGCCAGGGTTGATAAACACTGCTCTATAGAACTACATTTGAAGCTGTTGGAATTCACATTAGCCTCTGTTGTGGCTTGCACAGCTTTTAAGACTATCATGATTTCACATAAGGTAAAGGGGCCATACGAGCATCAATACATGTAGACCTATTGTCTATTCACAGCTTCTTAACCCATTAAAACTGGGAAAGCATCCGTCATTTAAAATGTTTGCGTTGGCTATTCTAAAATAGAAGATATACAAGCTCACAGAACGTCACTTCGTGCCGCGCTGCGAGCTTGTACATCTGCTATTTTTTTTACATTTTTGAAAAATCTTGAAGTGTGACAACTACTGGTTTAGAAGGCGTTTGTAGAATTGACCTCAGGTCTTAATGCAGAAGAATGCCAGCACTCAAGGAAGTGTCCTTCAGGACCTTTTTCATTAGGTAGGCAGACTAGGCACGTGAAATGCGTTTCGGCCGAGCCTTCCTCATGACCAGACTCTCCTGATGTGCGTTTGTGTGTTGTTGCCTGTGCCTACAAAAATGAAAACGTACCTGAAGGACAGTTCTGTGTGTGGTGGATTTTATTGAACTCTCTTGAGGCAAGCCGGACCCCCAGCGAATGCTTCGCGCGGGAACGTGTGAATCTGCGTGCTAGTGCTATGAAGATGATATCCAAAGCGCCCTCCGGCTCATAAAACTCAGTGTGTGTGAACACAGGGCATAAATGAAAGTCCTTTTTCACAAAGGCTTGTGGCAGTGGCCATGGTCGGCACTCGGCTGCCGTAACTCAACGCATGCGCAGTTCGATCATCCCATAGCTTGCGGCGCTGTAACCATGGCGTCAACAGATCACAAGTGTCCCATAGCCTGAACGCAGCTGTTTACCATAGACTGTAGGTGTTTACACAAAAACGCTAATAAACTGCTTACATTTTGGGAAAGTGAAAAACAGGCGTTGCAGTTCTGTACATATGCTAATGGTCAATGCCCGTGTTTGAATTCAGATCAATTGGTCAAGACACTGAGGAGAAACCCCTGCTTAACAGGTTTTGATGACAGAATTCTTTGACAGTTTCCCTTTGATGAGAGGTTTGCTTAATTATAGTAGGATATAAAGAAATGTGTATTGCAAAAATAGGTATCCTGGTGGCACTATAACAGGCTGATAATTGGGGCAGAGGTTCTGCTCTGGCTTCTAGGGAGTGTGCGGGAGTTTCAAGCCGAACGGTTCAACTGTGCCGGAGATTAGCTGCTCACGGAAAGACGGACACACAAACACACACGGGAGAAAACACAGTCTCGGCCACGCCTTCGGCCTGGCAGAGACAATAAATCGTGTACCTTAGTTTGAATTTAGTTGGTAAATCTTTTTCGGCTAGGAATATTTCAGTTTTGCTCCCAATCTAGACTTTTCACATCGATCTGTGCTTTAAAATGCACAATATTGGAAGGTTGACACAAAAAAGAACTGCTCAATGATATTTGTTGTTTGTTTGATTTTCTATCTCAAGCATGTTTTGAGTTTATGCAAGTTGATTTTCATAAAAAAATGAAATGAATGGAATCCAGTGGATTCCCTGACAATCAAAACAAACTACACTATGCTTTGGAAAGTTGTCTGCAGTAATGTCAAGTTCACTGTGAGTCGCAGTCAGTGGGCAAAACATGCCAGACCAGTGCTATCTTGCTTTAACCTTATGACCAACAGTTCACTATCCTCTCATGAATAATAAAACAAAACAAAAAACCTGCATGACTTGTAGACTAATGCAAACCCAAGACACCATGTAATTTACTGTATTGCTGCCTTAAAATGTATGATTGATGTGATGATAAGGAGAGAGGAGGATATGATCCCATCATGGCTCTCACATATCCTTTAATTCTGGGGTATGATACCATCTGCTGTTAAGAGTGGTCTGCTGTTTATAGAGCTAGATGGGAGTGCACTCTTGTGCCATATGTGTCATACACCAAGCCAGGCTTTGGTGACGCTGCCTCTCTGGATACACATTGGCGGTTGATGCCATTGTCAGCAACTTTTCACTAACCTCAATCCTAGGCTTTTTTGCAAGAAAGAGAAAGCATAGCGTAACTCTCAACAGAAGCGATAAAGAGAAATGCATTAAGCACACAGATACATTTATATATTCTCAAAAGTGCTGATACAAATGTAGCAGCAAAAGGGGATAAATGAAATGGGATCATCATCTTATAAGCTTCTGCATTGTTTGTATGTTTAAATTGGGTACTTGTAGGGTGCAGCTCAAGGGTTATTTAAACGTAGTTACACACCGGTGTTGCACAAGGAAATATAGCTGATCTGCAAGCTCACAATCCGTAGTATGACTTGCTGTGAGCTTGTAGATCTGCAATTTTGGGTGAGTGACATCGGCACACAACTAAGTATAATGGGGTTTAACTCTGGCAATGCTACCACTCTCCCCATGTCCTATTATAGGGCTGCAACTATCAATTATCTTCTATTGATTATTTGTTTCAATTGATCGAATAAATAAGACGCGATACGTTTTTATATATAGTACAATAGTACATGTTATGAATTAGAATTAACGTATTGTCACATCAGGTTTTACAGGTGTAAAGAAGTGGGTGAAAAAATGTAGTACTTTTACTGGGTAGAAACGGTAAACAAATCTAAAAGATATATAAATGTATACAGATAAGCATCTATAGTAGCAGGTTCTAGACATGAGCATTATCATATGCAGGTGTGCCTGATGGGAGATAAAATAAATAGAGTATATGAATGTATGTACTGTATATGCATTTAGTTTTTAATTTATTGATATATAGCAACATCAAAAAAAGTCTAATAATTTTTTTATAATCAACTAAATCGATTAGTAAAGCTCGTTTTTTTACGTGTTGCGCAAAATTGGTAAATCTACAAGCTCACAACATATCACATTGTGATTTGTGACACAGCATATAGATTTGATCTTTTGGAATCAATAATTTCATTACAACAGATTATCTTTTGTAATTGATCAGATCTATTATTTCGATTAAATGTTAAAAAACCCTAGTCCTTCCGCATTGCAAATTTATGAACCCTTTACAATTTTATAATCTGTCTACAATGGAGACAATTTTATGAACAGGGAAAACAAGATCCAGTTTAGACTGCATCTGTGAGAAGGGAAAGAGGTACCACAAAGTTGAACTCCGCTAGTTATGAAGATCTCTCTCACTTCCTAGGGGAAGTGATTCTCCACCAGCCGCCATACTGATAATTAAACTATTCCTGACCTGTTTGTGTGTCCATATGTATGTCTTGTGTTTAGGTTGAGGGAGCTCTGTGTGAAGCTGATGTTCCTCCACCCAGTGGACTATGGCCGTAAGGCCGAAGAGCTGCTCTGGAGGAAGGTCTACTATGAGGTCATCCAGGTCATTAAGACCAACAAGAAGGTAAAGTAATCTGGTAGCTGGCCTAAAGAAGAAAAACACAAAGGTGCATTGTTGAAGCATGTATTTAATTGTAGACACATTATAGAGAAAACAACAATACAATATTGAGATAAATTGAATGTCAGTGCTTGCTTGGTCTTTAAATGTTGTGTTTCCAGCTCTACGGTAGTTATATGCTGTCATCACAAGGGTCTTCTCAAGAGAAGCAGGCAAGACATGAATGTTTCTGCAGAGAGGGAGAGAGAGCGCACACAGATGCTGGTCTGTCTTGACACAATCACTACTCCCGCTTTCTCGTTGGTTGATTATATTAACCATAGTGTAAAACTGTGTGATAAAAGTAAGCCTCGCCGAGCCCTGAGGCCCATAGGGCAGGAGCCTATCTCCTGTTTCCTTAGCGTGAGGCAGCTTGATGTACAAGTACATCCCCCTGGACATGACGCTAGTATGTCGCAGGGACTTACCCCAATCCAACCCTTGATGCTGAGTGCCAAGCAGGGAGGCACTGGGTACCATTTTTAGAGTCTTTGGTATGACCCGACCGGGGATTGAACTCCGACCTCCCAGTCTCGGGGCAGACACTCTAACCACACGGCCACTGAGCTGGGCGAAAACTGTGCGATAAGCTCCTGCATTATAAGTTGCACATTTGCAGGAATGAAAAACAAATTTGCATTTCCTGCAATACCACGCAGAAATTCAGTCCAAGCTAAAATAAGTATGCCTTAATTTGTCCACTTGCCAAAGTGGACACATTTTTGTGGACTAGTATTGGGTTATAATCATTGCACCAATGGGCATGGTGACATTTTGTAGTGTATACATCATAAAACATTGAACTTGTGGGACGGACGATACATCTATCATAACAAAAAAAAAATTAACCCTTGCCTTCAAAATGGCCTTAAGTGCAATTTATATACTTTTTGTTAAGCAAAGGGATAGGTGACATTTGAAGTATAAATACAATTTAGGGTTTTTATTTTATAGTATGAACATGCACATTTTCAGCATAGGTAAAATGGATCCCCAAACACTGGCGTCATGCTTTACCTGTGGAGCTATGCTGATCTCTTATCAAATCATATCGCCACGTGTGAAAAAGGATTAGAGAAGGTTGCCATATATAGAGGGATCAGTGTAATTATGCTGACCAACAATTCACTGTCACATGTTGTAGATGAAATAATTTTTCACAGGACAATTTTCCACACCATAAATACTGTTGCATTTTCAGATGCCTTTCCGACTAAAAACCTTTCTCCATATAATCAGAACCTCTCACTGAACAGAATGGGACTTAAGGCAGGTACAGACTGCAAGACCTTAAAGTGGTCGGGGGGTCATCTGATCGTTAAGCATAACACACTGCAGGAGTTTATTTCTTGAAATCGGCTGTCATAATATCGTTGTGGTCTTCACAACAGGATTGATCCCCGACAAGGGCTGACACACTGCAGGATAGTTCACTAGGATGCTATCTCCAGAGTCAGACCCAATACATACATTTGAGTTTATTCCAATTCATTTTAATCGACGTATCCCGTGATATGCCTCTCTCCCTCTCCCTCTCCCCCCTCTCTCGCTCTTTCTCTCTCTCTCTCTCTCTCTCACACGTCAAGTGCGCAGAAGCGGTCAGTGACAGCGTTGCCATGTCCGCTTATTATAAGCGACTTTGGGCTTGTTTTTCTGTAGAGTTGCTTGTAAATATTGGTTGTTGCGGGGTGCATTTTTTGGGCTTATTTGTGTAGTTGCTTATTTGGCCTTGTTTCCTAATGTTGTTTAAACAACACATAATATGTATTTGTCCACAGACCCCCCTTCTGTAAATATGTTGTGCCATCATAGACCCCCATACAAGATTTGTGTGGATTTGGAAAATATTCCACAATTTTCTCAAGATTTTTCTTTGAAAATAGCTGCGATGCGTTGTGAGCTTGTAGATCGGCTATTTTCAAATATCCAATGTATTTGTAAATAGGTTTAAAGTGCTAAGTGGCCTTTTCTTGGGCTTGTTTTCATAGACCTGGTTGCTTATTTCTCTCGCAACATCTGGCAACGCTGTTCAGAAACAGCGTGCACACACACACACACACACACACACAAGTCTCGCTCTCACTCTCTGTCTCTCTCTCTCTCTCTCTCTGTACAATTCCTCTAAAATAAACAGCCCACCAGGCTCGCTCACTCTCTCATTTTGTTTTATAATGTTAACTTAATACAGGACTGGACGGTAATATTGCGGTAGGGACTGTTTGTTGTGGTCAGATCCAGCGACGCTCCCCTGGCCACGGTGGCTGTAATGTGCTCTCATTGGCTGTAGCGTGGATCTCCTCGCAGACCCTTTCATAATGTATGATACTGTCCGATCTCCTGTCTGCGACAGAGCTGAATATCTAACATGGTAGTTATCTGAAAACGGTCGGAAAGCCGTCGCAGAGCGGATAATCGCGGCCACATCGTCTCGCGGTGCCTTTCACACACAGCGAGCATTATCTCGCAGATCAAAGGCCGATCTGCGTCAGATCGGGAGGTTTTGTCGGCGAGCGCCAAAAAATGTCGGCGACAGCAATCTCGGACCAAATCTCCTGCAGTGTGTATGAGCCCTTAAGGAATGGTCAAACAGGCGGTAGGATGTTCTAATGGTCATGGAGACAGGCCTGCAACTAGATGGTCACAGATTCGATTGGTAACAGCTCTGTATTCAAGTGCCCTCGAGCAAGACCACAAACATTTAACTGCCTGTAACTGTAATTCAGCAGTTCAGTGGTTAATATTGTAAACTTAACATCTCTCATCACAAGGTTAGTTTTGCTCCTATAAGTTCACTCACTCTCAAATAAAGCATTAATGGGTGATATTTGATCAATATTGTCAGCTGAGAGACCCTTGGCTTCTTTGGTTTGGTGGTATCCTCTACAGGCATTAAACCAGATGTACTGGTTTAATGTTTTTTTTTTTGGGTTTCCCAGCTACTACACATTTCTGAAGGATATTCCTTCAGGTTTTCCTGCTTTTGCTCTTTTTCCTCCTTTTTTTGTTTTGTTCCCTTTCCTGTGCTACTTTTTAAAACATATATACATTTGGCTGTTTTTTTTTCTCCCAAATTAGTCTTTACGCCAGTTAATCCTCCGCACACTGATGAAGGCTGGATAGGTGAAACGTTTGGCATCTTGTCAATACGAAGCATATGGAACAATACAAAATATGGACTTTTATTTCTGAGTGCAACCCTCCATGGTTTGATTTGTTGAACGCACCAGAGTGGTCAGCGTTAAGTTTGCCAATTTGTCCTCCCCACACATTTTTGTATTCAATTCAGAAATGTGTGGCCAGTGGCAATAATTGCCACTGCTGTTACCCTAGCCCTAACCTCGCGTCACCAGTCTTTCCACCTCGGAGGAAACAAGCCTGGTATGAGTTACTAAAGACCCATATGATCCGGTCTAGGCCACGCCTACTGAAAAAAAAGAGAAAAGAATCCTCTTTCCGGATTCTGCCCATCCGGAATTTCCCCGTTTGATAATACAGACGCTAAATAGTCTCCGGATAGTGCACGCACATTTATATTTAAAAAATAAGCTAAACTATGCCGCATCAAGGATTTTATTAGGACGGACCTATTTTGGGGTGAGTCAGGGTGAGGTCTTTCCGGCTCTGCCCATCCGGCCGCTTGATGACGCGCCTGGTGACGTAGAGTTAGACCGGATCATAGACCCAAAAAGATATGCTGCCCAGGCTACCCTAGCCCAGGGCTACTAAACTTAAGATGGATCAGGGGCCACTCAGAAAAATACCAAAAGTCCAAGGGCCGCAAGCTAAAAATGTCGGTCCTATTTTGGATTTTTTGATTTTGTAACACACTACTACACATTGTTATTGTTATAAGAAAATGTACATTTTGACATCATATTCTTTTCACTGTAGCTGTTTATTTTTTGTGTATATCCAGTGGCATCAGTTCAGCAAAAGCTAAGGTATGGCAAGGTTAGGGTTGCCAACTCCCAGAGATTGAAATAAAAATTGGGGGTCAAACCCCCCAAAAACCCCGAAATGCATAGAAAACTATGCATTATACCTGTAACAATTTGTTTTTGAAAAAAAATTAAGCAACCCATATATTTGAACGGAAATGTATATTTTTATCCTGTGCTTGAAAAATAAATAAAGAATAAGCGGGTTGAGTAGCGCTGCCCTAGCCTGTAGGAGTTGCAGCAACAAAGACCTGGCTTCCCTCCTCTGAAAACAGCCAATTGTGTTCGTACCAGCCAGATGCACCGTAGTGGATTCGAACCTCTTTGTTGGTACTTTATCCTTGCACCACCCTTTTCCTTTCTTCTAATTCTTTCATCCCTCTCTCTCTCACTCTCGCACTCTGTAGCACATCCATAGTCGCAGTGCCCTGGAGTGCGCCTACAGGACCCATCTGATTGCTGGTGTGGGCTTCTACCAGCACCTGTTGCTGTACATCCAGTCCCACTACCAGCTGGAACTGCAGGACTGCATTGACTGGACCCATGTCACAGACCCGCTCATTGGTTAGTGCCAGAGACGGATCATACACACATGGCATAAGTGTCTGTTCTCTCACTCTCTCTCTCTCTCTCGCACGCGCATACCCATGCTCTCACAACACAAAATGTGTCCAACACACCAGACATTTATAACATTTGAACTAATCCTATAAATCAATGTCATCCATCCATGATTCAGTCCTAAGAGACATCAAATCAGTAGACGTGTAATGATCCATCAATCTATTGATTCCACAGGCCACAATCCAATGTAATTGAGGGAAAGACAAAATATCAATTCCGATCATAAATGTATTTCAAAATGTAATTTTATTCTGCGGAAATGCACGAAAATCCAACAGCGGTTGTGGCTTGTCGGTGCTAAACGTCCTTCAATTTCCGTAAGTGCACAAGGATCCTTATTTTCTCTGAGTAATATCTTTATGGCAGCCATCATACAGTTTGCAGCTTTTAAAGTGGTAGATCCCTCACAGCCTCTCCTTAGAGGAAAAGCACCTTCCCCAACAAAAATACAGGCAGCATGGATGATGTGGGAATGTTAACCCTTCTCTGGATCACACTTTCATTAAGCAAAGTTAATCATGGTTTATGGATTTCACGGGAGAAAGACATTGATGTACTAATTGTTGGATTAGCTGGCAAACTGTAAAACGACGTCTAGTAATTAAACGATTCATGGCTCCATGCAAATAAAGTGGCCTAAACGCAAAGCTCCACATAGCAGTTCATATATTATCAGAGGAAACTGTCAATTCTGAAGCAAAATAATTGTACCTGTCAAAACGAAGGAGACCTAATCAGCATGTTTATAAAATTCCACGTCTGTAAATAAATTAATTCATATACTCATTGTTGATAGAATGTTGATAGACCATGCATATATCCATGCTTATACTCTTTGTTGATGGACCATATATTCATTCATATAATCACTGTTGATGGCTGTATATTCATTCATGTATTCATTTATATTTATTGATGACTACATGTGTTCCCTCATATGTCCAGTCCTAAATCTATTGAGGGTTGGTTGACCACTGTCTCTTTGAGGGACCAGGGACCTGTTGGGTGGGGTCTGTCACCAGATGTTTGTTTGGGACATACTTGGACTCCCATTCCTTTATCCAAGCCGATTGGGTGGTGAAGTCGGCTGGTGGGGTTTTCCTTTAAAATTGGTTGTCTAGATGGAAGTTGAGCAGTGGGTTGGTTGAAGACGTCTGCATTGATTGGTAGATGGGTGTGTCTTTGGTGTTTGAAGCATCCTTTTGAGTTTCTCGCCACCCCACCACTCGATATGTGGTGGGGTTTATTTGCTAGATAGTCATAGCTCCAAATAAGATACAATGATAAACAATAAAATTATTACATTTCAGTATGTTGGTGAGCTGATTTAAATGTAACATAAAAGTGTTAGACCCCCAAGTAATATGCCCCTGAATCAAATTGTTATCGTATATTGGCCAAATCATGTGCAAATCAGGGAATCAAAAATGAATCAAGAATCAAGGAACCAGAGCTCTATTTCACTGACCTTTTCACTCTGTACTCCGTTATAATGTTGAACGTCCAGGAATGTAACCCCATGTTCTGTTGTCAATCACAATTTTCTCCAGATAAGTGTCAGTTACATGTTTCCCAAAATAAACGACACTCATACAAAGCATCTGCATTCGGCAGTGTTTTTAATGAGCTAAAAAAGATGATGCATGTTGCTGCAGTTCATTAATAAAGAAACAAACGTTTCCCTGCAGGCCGAAAGAAACCGGTGACTGCCACCCCCAAGGAGATGGAGTGGGCACAGATGGCCTGTCATCGCTGTTTGGTTAACCTAGGAGATCTATGTATGTAATATGAAATTAATCTAATCTGTCTGTAACCCAGTTTGTGGTGAATTGAGAGAATCGTGAGTGTGTGTGTGTGTGTGCATGTGTGTCTCTCAATTAGCCTAGAATAGTTTGGTAACGTAATAGAAACTGTACTGGTGAAATGGCTATTGCATGGTTTCGTGCACTGCAGAGAGACTATAGAGTGGTATAGAACATTTTTGCTTATATTTCATGGCCAATCCTAATGGATCAAATGCTCAGTTAGTTTGTCTTCTTGTTTTGGCTTTGATTTGGGCCTTAAGCTCAAAAGTCATACACATCTGTAGTGTGAATGAAGACCAATATCTACGCCCTTCATTCCAATCTTTATCCACCATTTACAGTCCTCTAGTCATATTGGTTTCGTGAGATTCTAACAAGCTTTTCTCTTGAATGTTTGTCATGTCATAGCCCGTTATCAGAATGAATTGGCCGGGGTGGAGGCTGAACAGCTTGCCGAGAGGTTCTACCACCAGGCCTTGTCGGTTACTCCACATGTAGGTGAGTGACTGTGACCTAAAACCTCGTCCCACGACGCACTGCATCGGTTATGGGACACCTGAAAAGCGGTATTGTGTACTTTAAGGGTTGGTGTTTTACCAGGCCAGGAGAAGTTGAAGGAAAGTGTATGCTTGTTTACGTACTGTATGTACAAATATAATTCTATAAATTAGAATTGTGATGCAACAAACTACTTCTGTTTACCAGAAGAGGGCAGTGTTTTTGCCCTGATGACTTGGCGATGAACTCAATGGCTAGTGTTAGAATATAAATTAGTTATTGCAGATTCACACCACTATTATACATCAGTAGTGCAACATTTAAATGTATGAAATATTACAGAGTTTCATTTGAAAATAAGATATCACATGATTTGGAGGAACTGATCTCTGCTCTTACATAACATTTTTATTATTGCTATGTTATCTCAATAATAGCACTGCAAAAATACTGGTGTGTGTAATGTCCTACAGTACATTCTGGAAAGTTAGGCTATGAATACTACTTCACTTAATTTTAGTTTGGATTTAAACCCAGTTGTTTTTAACTCGTTCTGAACACATTGACTGCCAATCGCGTAGATCTACGTGAACCTATTTAAAGCCGCCACGTGCCAATCGCGTAGATTTCACAAAAAGTGCACTTTCTGAAAATTTTTATCCACTTCCGTTTCCGGTAGCACCACCGGAAACGGAATTATTCGTGTTCCGTTTTTTTCGATCGTATCCGCTTCCTGTCTGGGATCCTGTCTAAAACTCGATTATCTCGGTTGTTTTTTTTCTCCTCGCTGATCACTGTTTAGCGTTCACCGCTGTATCTTCAAGATGGCGGCTCGGATTTGGAAAGGGTTTTCGCTGGCCGTTTCACACAGATCCCCTGTGTGTTTAGAACCAAATGAACGCGCACTTTTAACTTATTTAGCAAGGTCTGTGGCGACATGAAAAAAACAAAAAACAACAATAAAACGCTGGCACTGTTGAGTACATTATGATATTAACCTCTGGCATGGAATCTGTTAAAAGTGTTCTTAAAATGTTTTATCTGCAGGAATGCCTTTTAATCAGCTGGGCACGCTGGCAGGGAGTAAGTTCTACAATGTTGAAGCAACATACTACTACCTACGCTGGTGAGAAATGATTTAGTTATAATTAAAGCAAGCACTATATACATCCTGTTTCAAGTATGGCATTGATAATGATAATAATGATAAACATGGAAAACAGAAAACCAATAGCCATCAGTTTAATTTAACCAAAATGGGAGTGTCTTTGTCCTAGTGGAACCTTGTTGGGCCTTATCAGGTTATTGTGTATTAAATACATTTTAAGATGTTTTTGGAATATAGTATTGTGGGTTCTACATTTACTATTTCTTGAGAAATAATGTCAGTCATTAATTAAAGCAGGTGGGTCCCATAAATGAAGAAACTAATGCTCCCTGTTTTCCATCAGTATCCAATCAGAGACCCCTTTTGAGGGTGCCTATGGCAACCTAAAGCGCCTCTTTGACAAAGCTGCCAAGATGTATCACCAGGTCAAGAAGCAAGAGATGAAAAAACTGTCACCTTCCCGACAAAGGTAAGGGTACACTTAACCAGATTCTTTTCCCAATATTTGATATAACCAGCACACTGATCGCCTCAGGCTCACGTAGCCAGTCTGGGGAATCGGAGGCTGTTAACTTTCCACCGTTCTAATGGATTGGTTTCCAGGGGTAGGGAAACATCTCAGATGTAGCTCTTCACTTTGTTTACTGGCCAATGTTTCTCTGAAATAATGTCCTTATATCCAAAGAGCTTCATGTCCATATCTGTGTACTAAAGGAACCAAATGGACCTGTACACTAACACTGAGGATTGTATTAGTAGACCTCTGTGCGTAAATGCAGGACAACCATCTGCGAGTCTAAGCCTGTGCCTCCCAGCGTGTGCTTAAAATAATGATATCTCCCCCATTATCTTATATACTACAATTAGAAAAGGGTGGATTTTGTTGTGGGGGCAGTCTAATCGTTGAGATCCCTAAAACTGTTTTTCAAAACAATCTCAGATCTTTCTTAGATTTTTGTGCTGTGTACATGACAAATATCCTAGCAGAACCTAAAATGAGGGTGGGGAATGTTATTTGGGGATGCTTTGAACCTTATAACGGTGTTTCACTAGTAGTGACAGATGGATGGTTTGCCATAACATCTATTACTATTATGTTCTGTTCAGATCTAAAGATATTAAGCGACTCCTGGTAAGCTTCATGTACCTCCAGAGTTTACTACAGCCCAAGAACAGGTAAGGGCTTACTTATTTTTCTCTGTGTATAATAAATAAATAACAGTCAGGTCCACTTTGTCTGTGGTTCTCAATCTGTGCTACGGGACCCCCAGGGGGGTCTCCACATGATTTTGGGGGGGTCCCCAGATTCACATATTTATCTGTGGATATGAGTCAAACAAAGTGTAATGCCTCAACTCTTACATTCTACGTGTTTGTGTGGGGTCCCCAGTTCAAATATGATTATTTTGGGGGATTGCTGCCTGAAAAGGTTGAGAGCCTTTCATGAGAAGAATGTTAGCAAAACTATACATCTTTGGAATCTTCAGAACGCGGGGAATCTATCATCTATCTTTGCATTTGCACAGACACCTGCTTGGCTGACATTTTGGATGTTCATAATGGCCACCATAAAATACATAATTTGCTTGGCTTCTAGACGAGCTAGAAACTTAAATTAGCCAATTCTATGTTTTCTGGGTCAAGGAATCCAATAAAAACCTCAAACATGTGCTCAGCATCTTGCAGTGTCGCCCCTAAGGGCACCCTGAAAAGAATGATATTATGCTTCTAACTGATATATTATATTAGGTACTATTCATTTAAATTAATAATGTATTCCGTAGATTTGTTCTTAATAGCTCATATGAATGAAAATAAATGCTCCCCCTGTCTGCTGTAATATATAATTTGATGTAATATATCTGTCACAAAGAGTGAGATAACATTTCATTGGCACAGACCATGCATACATTTTATTTGTGGATTCCACATGCTCTAAAGATTCCAAAAATGTTGAACAAAAATACATAGTGAACCTGACTATAAATAAAGATAACATTACCTAGAACAGTTTTTGATGCACCTGTTTAAGCTGCTTGCTTCAATGCATTGCTGCTAATTTGCTCTAAACAAGTACATTTGCATGACATTTTCTGAACTTTTGCCCATCTCCATTGAAGGTAAAGAGTTTATATGCATCTTCATGTAATCCTTTATCCTTTACACACAAATTAAAACACTTGTCGGTTTATAAAGACCGAAGCCACCAACAATGTACAGAAATGATTCACAAGGTTTAATAAAGCATGATATCATGTGAGAGAGTGCAATATATAACGACAAGCTCAGGTATCAGTAATCCGTTTTCTGAAGTCCGGGAGAGAACAGAGTGAGTTTGCCAGATCAACATCAAGAATCAGGCTCAGACAGTTAGTCCTAAATACTACTAGGAATCTCATCTACAGCCGTTCTTGACCCGAGGTGAAACTTTCAACCAGGGATGAACGAACCCTGCTTGGGACGAGGGTGTCTTGCAACATAACATAACAACACATAACAAATACTTTCTTCTCCTCCCCGGACTACTTGGCTAACGACTATCTATTAACGCTGGCTAAAGGACAATGTTTAGGCCGATTTTGTCTGACAAATTAAAATACACCAATCAATTAACATCTGGCTAACAGAACATATATACCACAGCCCGACGGAATGACACAGAACAAGTGTTCTCTCCGATGCCAAGTGCTGGTTATAAGCAGACCGCATCTCGGTGCTGTGAGACTCAAAACAAGAATATGTGACAAGACTTTTCTATAGATTTGTATTGAGCAGTTCCATTGGGATCTCCTCCAGGCCAAAGGGCCAGGATAGCAGATTATGTCCCCTGTGGGTGTCAATCCGGGGTGTAACCAGTTATCAGGTTGGCAATTCACACCTAACTGCTTGTCTGTTCAACGTGCGTTGAAAATACAACGTATGAAACATCAATGCCCACCACAGGTTATGTGACCTGAGATAATGGTATGAAAGCACTGTTTCTATACACTGTTTAGGTGCCATAACATGTCTGGAGCATCCAGAGACACCCGTACTGACAGAAAGTAGTTTACAAATCTTATGCGTCACCTTTTTGTTCTTGTAGATAAAGTACAATAACGATAGGCTGACGCATGGACCACCATACGACAGAGTTCCCTGATAGTTCATAGGCCTGTTAGAATTATTACATAATCGCCTAATAGCATTTATTTATTATTTTATCGTTTTGTTCATTGGTATAAATTGATATGTTTTTCATAAATATCCAAACGTTTTTAAAAAATGCGGAAATTGCAGATCATGTGTCGCGATGACCTTGTAGATAAGCTATTTCCGCATTTTTCTTAGTTTTTTGAAAGTATAAAGTTATTAAATATGGCCAAAACTAGGCCATATTTACATTATTGTAATGATTATTGCTACCGGTCATTGTCCATCATTTCATTGCATATTTATTTAGTTATTTGCTATAAATGCCCGGTACAATGTTTGTTTACAAAGCTTAATAGGCAAACCAAAATGTCATCAAATGTTCAATGTCAAAAACACATTTCAATCGTAAAATTGCAATTATTTAAATGACAATGATTTGTTTGTGACGGCCCTAATAGTTTCGCCTCAAAATCGTTTCGCTAGTCGCGTCACATTTCAGCTGTTTCCCTCCTCTCCCCTGCAGCACGATGGAGACAGAGCTGACGTCACTGTGCCAGTCGGTGCTGGAAGATTTCAACCTGGTGCTTTTCTACCTGCCGCTGCCGGCGCCCAGCGGTGCTCACCACTCCCCCAGTGAGGAGGACGAGGAGCCACACGCCGACAACACTTGCCCCGTCCTACCCGACGCCCTGGTCTTCAAAATGGTGGTCACATGCCTCATGGTGGTGCACAGCCTGAAGAGAGGAGGTCAGTGTTTCGGCAGCTGGTTAAGACGGCACTGCCTGTCACTATAGTGATTACTGATCCAGGGATGTCACCCATTTTTCAACCAAGTGGTCCTCACTAATGTTGTAAGATGGCACCATATCCGTCTACTCGCTCTGTGTCTCAGAAGTGGGCTATATGAACAGCTCAGAAAACTGCCTAACAATTTCATCATCGGTGGGGATTCCAAGCTAAACCACAGGCTTCATCTTCCTGGATAAAAAAAAGATCTCATTTGAAATGATCAAACCTTCCTACCGATGAAGTCATTCGTAGATTTGCGGTTTGAATCCTCCGGTGCCTTGGGCTTGGCTGAGGGTTCCAAACAACACCGTTGGCCGTGTTTGAGGGTGGGAGGCTCGGTGGGGGAGGTTAATCTCTGTCGCTTCGCTAGCGGCTCCTACCAGTTGGTCAGGGCACCTGTTCAGCAGGGCTCAGAACTTGGGTCGGATAGTGTGTTTCTTTGCATGTGTTACGTCCTCCCAGTGAAACTCGTCACTTGTCTGCTGAAAAGAAATGGCGGTGACTTAATGTGTGTTAGAGGAGATGCTTGTTTACACCCTCCCACATGACCTACAGTAAATAGAGAATTGGCATAACGACTAAATTGGGAGAAAAAGGAAAAAAGCCATTTGTTAAAATGCAAATGTTACATTAAAACCTTTTGTGGGTATAGAAAAAAAGAGACGAAAATGGTCATTTGAAATAGTTAGAGAAAATATACCATTACCATTTAAAATTCTCACTCTGGTATAATAGAATAGTTCCAGACAAGATTTTCAAATGAAAGCCTTTTTCCCTGTTCATTTCATTTTAATAAAGTGTGACTCTTTCTTGCTGTAGGTTCGAAGCAGTACAGCGCTTCCATAGCTTTCACGCTGGCCCTGTTCTCCCACCTGGTCAACCATGTTAACATCCGCCTGCAGGCTGAACTGGAGGAAGGAGAGAGCCAGGTGCCTCCACTGCACACAGACAACGCAGGTGGGCAGGCAAATCTAATTTTCCACGCTTAGGGTCTGTTCACACCGTCTGCCTGTTATGAAGAAAAAGTGCTGCCTGAGGTGATTTTTCTGCTGAAAATGAAAGACACAGCATCCTCCAGCCCCGACAATGGTACAGGACATATCACAACCTCGTGCACGAGCTCTGTCTGGACAAAGCTTGTTTTAAAGTTGACTTCAGGTTAAGCAAAAGGAAATTGGAAAGAGGGTTGAGCCAGCAAACCCGAGACAATTTATCGTGATTTGTCAGCTGATACAAAATGGGCCACGTCATACACACAAATTGAAATTGGAACGAATGAAATTAAAGCTGATAAATGGGTTCTCTCTGATCGGATGAAATTGGTGTCCTTCCTGAAAATGAAAAAAAAGAGCCGGGGAGACCCCTATTACTGAACAATCTCAGTAATATAGAGACGGACATTGTGCTAGGAATTATTGCTGAATAGAGAATTATTTTTGTAACCATAGACTTTGTTTTAACCCCCCAAAAATATCACTTACAGTACCTTTTAAATGTAAAAAGGCGCAGTGCCTATTTTTTCTACGGACGGTGTGAACATACTCTTTAACATGGACCACTTCAAATGGTTGTAGTGGTAGAATAAGCTTCTCTTCCTGGAGCCACAACATTTCAATCAACCAACAGCTTGAGCTGCAAATGTCTGAGAGTGGCCTCAAAAAGTAGATGTGACAAAAAATGATCACGTTGGAGAGAAGTACTAAAAGACACCAGGATTAAGAGCTGAAGAGAGGGAAGAAGGTTAATATATTTCTCTTAGTCTATCCCTCTCTCTCTATCTGTCAAGAGTGCACTGCATAGTGGTATTAAAGGAGGAATGGATTGGAAGTAAAATGCTCTAAAATTATATTTATTATCACCACATACATGAACATAAATATTAACATAAAGAAAATGTTTTGTTTGTTTATAATTAATATCTTGCTCATCTGTAATAATATTCCAGATCAAATATTATTTACGTGTGAGATGTGTAGTCAAATAAATTGATTCGACAGGCTTCCTGACCTGAAAAAGTCATCAACACACTAAATTCATTCTCTGATAAACCCTTTACATATGGTACATTGACACATTAATGTTTATTGCAAACCCTGATGTGGGTCAGTTAGTATAAATGTTAGAGCAGAACTGTCTGGTTTATTATATTTGATTAAATGATTAAAAACAAATACAGAGAATAAATGATATGCCACATGAAGCAGCTGATCAAAAAAAGCAGACCAGTTATCCGTTACCCTGGTTTGCTGTTGGGCTCATATGACTTCCTGTTCTTATAAAACAACATACACATGGATTAAAGGTTTTCTACGGAAGCATGTCATCTACAAGCTTACAGTACGTAGCGCTACGACGCGTTGTAAGCTTGTAGAGAACCTGTTTTCGGTTATTAGTTTAAAGAGTATTCGGTCACACCAGCAATGGAATAATGTTATAATAATAATGTTCAAGCCTCCGGAAAACCCAAATGATCTTGGATGTTAAAACCTCAATCAACAATTTCTTCAACTGGTTTGGCTGTATTGCTACTAAAACATTATAATTGCACATATTGTGCTAAATGTTTATGAAACATGGTGCTAGTGTGTGGGGGGCCCTTTCACGCCGTTTCATAAATCACAGATTAGGCCAAACAAAAGTCGTGAGATTTTATTTTGCTTTAATCCATGCATACAACCTTTGTCCCCCCAGACGAACTGGAGGCGAGGGACCCGTCAGCCCCACCAGCAGCAGGCGGCCATGACGAGAGGCCGCTGCACAACGGCTCGCTGGAGAAGGAAGATGAAGATGACGAGCAGAAGGAGGGAGATGCCTCTGGGAGGGGCGGGGCCAAGAAAAACGACAGTGGTGGTGACATGGCTGAGCAGCGTAAACTGGAGGAGGAGAAACGGAGGCAGAAGAAGAAGTACGGCCGCCTGTCCCGACTCCGCAGGCGCCGCTGCGCCCGCAAGGGTGGCCGCCCGGAGGACGAGAGCGATCTGAGCGAGGGCTTTGAGAGTGACGAAGACGAGGATGACGACGAAAGGAGGGGCCGTGTGGACTCGTCAAGAGGCACCTCGTCTTCCAGACTTCCACTCGACACCACCACCTCCTCCCTCGGCAAGGAGCGCAAGAGGGACCCAATGGGTGAGGAGGGCAGCTGGGGAAGCGGGTCAGAAGAAGAGGAAGAAGAGGAGGAGGGGGGGACAGCTTTCGACGTGGAGACTGACTCCGACATGAACAGCCAGGAGTCGCGCTCGGACCTGGAAGACATTGAAGACGCGGACAGCTCAGAAAACCCAGAGGGTCAGGCGCGGGAGCAGCAGCACACGGATGAGGAAGAACGGGCAAAAGAGGAGGAAGATCGGGAGGGTGACATCCCTCCAACCACCAACGGCCCCCTGCTGCCTGCCTGCAGTGACCCCAGCATCAGCAGTAATCTCCAGGCCATGTCCTCGCAGCTCTTCCAGGCCAAGCGCTGCTTCCGCCTGGCGCCCACCTTCAGCAACGTGCTGCTGAGGCCTCAGGCTCCGTCTTCCTCAGGCAACCCCACCCCGACCCCCACCGATGCCTCCGCCACCCCCTCCCAAGAAACACCTCCTCTTCCTGGGGACTCTCCCTGCGACATGAGTCCTGGTACTGCCAATGGAACCAATGAAAATGGTACGGTACCATTTCCTTTACTTGAAAATAATAAAGACTGACCCTTGGGTTAGTGTAATTTCATTTACCTGCAATTTTGCCTGCAATCTAATTTACTAGTATATTAAATGTTGGCGTCCTGTGGGAACAGGCGCCGATTTCGAATGCCGGTATATTTCGTACCGTCACTATTATGTCCCCCTAACCTGTCAGAATACAGGTAGAAAACCTTTACCGGTACCATAATTACAGTGCGTCTTGAAAGTGCTTACATAACACACGTTAGACACGTTACTGTACCCATTGTGTTCATCTCACGTCACATGACGGTACACATGAAGGACTCTCTTGCTGCCTATGCTGCACTTTATGTAAATGTTTTACCCAGCATTGTTGAGAAATTCAGACCGTACTCAAAATGTCAACTGGTCGCTCCTTATGACTGATTTACCTCTATTTCTAGACTTGGACTCAGAGTCGGAAGGTAGCCAACATAGCAACCAATCGTTACACAGCGAAAAGACGCTGTCAGAGAAGTTGGAGATCCTGACCAATCAGGGGCTCATCAGGGTTGTGAAGGTCTTTGTCGATTGGCTAAGGACAAACACAGACATTATTCTAATGTGTGCACAGGTAAGGGCATGGCATCTCATTTTGTCCATCTAACAATGACCTTCATTATTTTTTCTTTTGGTTAAAGTCTAATCCATTATCCTTTTTACAGAGTTCTCAGAGCTTGTGGAACCGACTCTCAGTGCTACTAAACCTGCTACCAGATGGCAGTAAAATGCTTGAAGCAGGTGAGTAACCAGTAGACAGTTACAGTGAGACATATAATAGGAGATGTATACCTATTATTTGTTGCGCTTTTGACATCTGCTCTATCACTGTAACCCAGTGATAGAGCTGAATGATGACGAATTAAATTGTTTTTTATCCATGGTATATATTGTCCACCTTGAAAATCAATACTAACTGCTTTTTCGCTACCCATCTCTGTTGTCTTTCTCTGCCACTTGTGAGAAAAATACAAATTAAAGTACTTTTCTGCCAGTAGGCTTTTATTATATTATAAAGAATCCGAAGGAAAATATAATTTCCACTGTATTCTGCACACAAACCATAACAGAGGCCAAGACCGTGACTGATGTGGAACTAAAGCTATGTTTGCCCCGCGTACCACTGCGACATAAAGGACTATAAATAAAGGAAATAAATAAAAACAGACCTCCGCAGAAATAAAATGGATAATTGAAGGTCACCACCATGTATGTGTTGTAGAACTGGGCTTGAGCTCTGAGGTGACGGAGCTGCTGAATCAGTGCGAGCAACCCAACTTAGTCCAGAGTCTGCTGCTGCCCGAGGATCTGGCACTACGCCACCTGCCTGCCCTCAGCCTGGCACACCGTCGCTTTGACTTCACTCGACACAGACCCACCCTCAGCCCCTTGCAGGAGGTATTCACACACTTCTCTCACACATGCCAGATTGTCATTATCTCAGACCGATAACGCTTGTTTCCTGACAGACATTGCCAGACATTCAGTTTGGTTTTAGGTTTGGTCTGTAAGGTAACCTATAAGGAAATAGCTTTGCTTCTCACCAGGCAAACCATTGTTTGCAACTGCAACAACTGTTTTGTTACATGACCATGTCACTCGGAAGAGTTAAATTTTTAAAGTGTCAACGCAAATGACGTTGATGCTTTTTTCAGAAAAATGCATAGCTTTTTATTTCAACATTGCATTTTCGCTTTCACAGCCATCACCAACGCAATGATCAATTCCCTCATTGTGTCATCTTTTCTCTTAACACTTCTTTGAATCTCTCTTCAATGGTTTACTTTGTATGGTGCTTAGTACCTCTTCTTCCCCCTCTATCTCTCAGTGTGTGGTACGGGTGTGCTGCATCCGCAGTTTTGGCCACTTCCTCACCAATCTCCAGGGCAATGTGCTGCATTTCAACCCGGAGGCAGGCATCTTCACCAGCATCAGCCAATCGGAACAAGACAACCTGGTGCAGCAAGCCAAGGCACAGTTCCGCATGGTGAGTGACCGTCAAATAGGCCAATTAGGCGTGGCCACAGGTTACCCATATTTATTTGAAATTGTCTTTTATTACACTTGTGTGAGAGAGTGGTTGTGCCATCTCTGACAATGGAGTCTCCTTCCTTATTTTCCAGGCTGAAGAGGAGGCTCGTCGAAATCGCCTGATGAGGGACATGGCTCAACTTCGACTGCAGGTCAGACATTAACCAAGTGCTGTGGTGTTCAAATACATTGCCCCCATTGTACCAACACCTCCACCAATGCAGTGTTTGTAGTTATTGCAGTATCTCATATAATCCACTTAACGGTGTGCCCTGGTATCCACGTTAGTAGATCTAACTATCATGAGCTAATGAAAAAACATATATATATATATATATATATATATATATATATATATATATATATATATATATATATATATATATATATATATATATATATAGTCTGGTCTGGTCTGGGAGATTGAAACAACTGTTGAATAAGTGTAACATTGTTAGATGGCTACAAATAAATGGCAGTCACGGAAGTCGTTAAATCTCATGTTTGGTGTAGTGCCTAAATGTATGCTCCATCGCACGATGGTGTCCCGTATAGAAAATGGCAGATCTGCAAGCTCACAAGACGCCGCCGACACATTGTGAGATTTTAGATCTGCTATTTCCGGTGCAGGACACTGTCCTACGGCCACTTATAAATCAGGCCTTTATCTCCCCATCCCTGGTTCCTTGCAGCTGGAGGTGTCCCAGCTAGAGGGTAGCCTGCAGCAGCCCAAAGCCCAGTCGTCTATGTCGCCCTACCTGGTGCCAGACACAGCCGCCCTCTGCCAGCACCTGAACCTCATCAGACAGTTGGCCAGCAGTGGCTGCTTCATTATCATCATTCCGCGCACAGGTTTGTGTCTTGTACCTGTCTCACCATATCCTACCATGCCTGTATCCTGTAATGTTTAATTAGTTTAATGGGGTTTACTTTACCTTCTTTTTTTTTTAAATAATTTTTATCCCTCGATTTTTGTAACCCTTTTTTTTCACCCGATGCCAAAGTGATCCTGGGCACTACACTCCCCCTACCAGCCTAGGGAGCCCAGGGCCAAGCTCATGCCTCCTTCAATGCATGAGAGCCAACTGACCTTCTTCGTCACCTGACAGGGGGGAGTGTCCCTGGTTGGACGTAGCGCGTGGAAGGAACACGTTATTCCAACCAGTTCCCTTCCCCTCCATCAGGCGCCCCGGCTGACCAGGGGGAGGCAGTATAGTGACCAGGATTACATGTTTTTGTGAGGGTATTAACTACTCTAGGAGACACGGGGAGAACATGCAAACTCTACTTTACCTTCTTTAAAAAAGTACTTTTTAAATAATAAGCCTGATTTATTCTTCGGCTAATGGGGGTTCGGCTCAAAATACGTTATTGTTGCTGAGCGACACACTGCATGACGAATAAATCAGGCACTAGCATTGCGTTTTAGTGTCATTAGATTACATTTTCTGTAAGACGCAGAACTTAAAATTGTTATTGCATTATTTGAATAATTTAAATGTAAAAAGTCATTTTTCTAGTGAAGTTCCACTCAAATTCCCCCTAGCTGAATTTGGAGCTTCATCAAGGCTTTTTAGAAGAACAACCAGCACAGTTGTGTGAAAATGGATGCACTTGGGAAATATGCAACGGTAGTTTTAAATTATTTTACTTTTTAAATGGAATTTCGGGATTTCCTAAGTAACGGGCATCAGTAGGTAAATTCATCTCGGAAGGTCCAGTAGTCGTCTTCTTACATACAGCTTTTCACCATGATATCAGTTTGGGTACACGGTCAACAATAAAGGCAAATTAATCCATAAAACTGTGCCAAATTGTAAGAGATGCCATGAATACGTCAATTTGATGAAACATCTATCAGGCACTCAGGCAGACACCCAGCCTCTTCAAGGTTGACTGCATCAGAAATTAACTGTACGCAATCATGAATACAAGCATGAACACAAGTCATCTCATACAGGGATATTCTACCTTTCCCCCGCCCCAGTCCCATGAGGTACATTTCATCATTGATCCACCTTTAGTAGAGCATTACTATGTATGTAATTAAAACCGCCTGTACAGAATCTGTGCTTGTCTTTCTTTTCTTTACATATTTAGAAGGATTGGTTCTTATTATTATTACCATCGTTTGATTTGACAGGTTTGCCATTTTTTAAAAATTTTAATCTGAAGTTTTTATCTAATTTCATGTCATAGTGATTGATGGACTTGACATGTTGAAGAAGGAAAATCCTGGTGCTAGGGACGGCATCCGCTTTCTCGAGTCTGAATTCCGCAAAGGAAATAGGTAAGTGTCGTTTTTGATTGGCCAGATTTGTTTTTATTTCGTTTTTTAACATAATGTTGCCATGCCGCTAAAAATCGCTGAGGTGGTGTTATGTTTGTGCCCCATTCCAACAGTTTTTTGTGGAATTAGATGGCCAGATTGTCATAGAACATGGTGGATTATCTCTTGGGTCGAAAAGATCACGGTCAAAATTAAGAACAGATGGGTGGATTTCCATGAGATTTGATGAGAAGGATCATTAGGCTATACCAAAAAGATTATTTGGGTCTCGGTTCAGGCTCAAAATCGAACGGATAGGCACTAGATAGACACTTAGTGAGAAAATCATCAGTAGGATGCCCTGAAGAAATTATTAACTTTAGATCAAAAACGTTAAGGTAAAAATTACATAATCGGTCATATCATGAGAGGTCAATTGCATAGCATTGGTAGAGGTAGGGGCGGCATTGGCTCAGGTGGTAGAGCGGCCACTTGGGAATTGGATGGTTCGCTGGTTTCGTGTTGAAGTGTCCTTGAGCAAGACACTGAACCTTAACTTGTCCCGATGAGTAGGTTGGATAAAAACGCTATATAAATGCAACATTTACCATTGTAGGTATGCATTCTACTCAGTGCAATCATTCTAATTTGTACATAAAATAGCCATAATGTGACATTACTTTTTCCCAACCTTGCTTCATTTTTTGTTTGGATCTCTTCCCTGTTACATCTGTTTAAATATTTAACTTGTTATTGTGTGAAGGTACATTCGATGCCAGAAAGAGTCAGGGCGGAGTTTTGAGAGAGACAAACTGAAACGGCAGGATATCGAAGCCTGGTGAGTCCTGACATGCTCAAACTGTGGTGTAATGTAACTTTGACCCATTAAAACCGGAAAAGCATCTGTCATCTGCGGCCAAATACATACATATGATTTTGGGGGTCTTTGTCTTGACATGAAAAAGTTTGAAAACCACTGATATAGCAATGTAACAATGAGAAAACTGTTAGGATTTAGAAGACATTTTTTTTAATCGAAATCAGGTCTTAATGTATTAAGAAAATTGCTATAGAAATATAGTTCTCATGAAACGAGTCTGTGGTTTATTCTCAGGCATCTATACAAGATGGTGGACAGCTGCCGTCAACTTACGGTATCCCAGAGCAACGGAGATGAAGACACAGCCGGCATGGTGACCATCCTGACCGGCCACTTAGTGGAAGAGCTGTGTAACCGGAATGCACCTATGAAGGTCTGTCACTAATCATAGTTGGAGTACTTGTGCAAAGTTCTTAACACTATAAATAAGTTGTAACTTGTAACAGTTTGTAACACTGATCTGACTACATTCACCAAGAGATGAGATTACCTAAGTGATACATGCAGATAGGTTTTCAAACAAACAATTGTATCGTTACCCTAGACCGACCTACATTTCGAGAATACATTTTTAAAATACAAAATTAACCAGTGAGTGTTATGTGCGCGCCTTGCCACCTACCTCTAAAGAACCAAAAGTTATAGAAGCTATTTTGTATTTCTGTCTGTTTGGTAGCAGTATATGTATACGTACCAGACCGTTTCGGTATAGGACTTTCTGTACAGTGCAGATGTGTTCCGATCCGAATGCAAAGTAGTTTGCGGATGGAACATAGGCTACTTAAAATCTGAGTTCCCATACGAACATATTAAGTGACGGCCCGGAAAACTGGAGCGCACAGCAATGACATTTGTTATTGCTCTGGCCCGATCTGAATTACCAAGCAAAAGAATATGTGGGGCTGCATTTGCACCACAGTGTTTTTTACCCGCTTAGCGAAAGCTGCGGGTCTATGAAGAGGCAGACCTACGACTCATCATTCGACAAATTTGCATTCGACAGATAAATTTGCATTCGACAGATTTGTTCGACAGATTTGCGTCATTGGCTGTCGTTTAAGCCAATGGGATACTTTCCCATACTCTGAACGGGCGGCCTCGTCCTCCCAAGCTATGGGACTATGCAGTCCTCCGACCGCTAGCCGAATTTGGCTAATAGTTAGCTTGTATGATGTTACTAACTAACTGTTTTTAGCCAAGCGCGCTAATGTCCGCTCCCCATTAGTTATCGACGCAATTCGCGTTATTACTCTCGTAATTTTCATGTATTGTACATCCCAAAATAAAATGTATTAACCATGTTATGGTGCTGTAATGACTTTATATTTTCTCAACATAATACTGTCTTTCACACGGGCCTTGGAAAAGAGGATCACTTCCGCCATTTTCTTCTTCGTTGGTGTAAACAATGACACGGTTGCCAGATTTTGAGAGAAAAATAAGCAACCAGGTCAATGAAAACAAGCCCAAAGACTTAAGTGACTATTAGGCTACATGAGCACTTCAAACCTATATGCATCGGCTATTTGATAATAGACGACTTGGCAATAGCCGATCTACAAGCTCACAACAAAATAATAACAAATAACAAGCAACTACCTACATTTACAAGCAACTTCACAGAAAACAAGGTCGCTTGTAATTAGTATACATGGCAACACTAGTACGAGTACTTCTCCCACCACTGTTGCTGTTTTTAACATGACTGCCCTGTTTACAAATGAATGAATACACACTACAACCAAGGTTACTGTAGCAACATTTTTCATGTAAGGTATGACGCTAAAATCAGCTGCATTTCATCAGAAAAAAGCAGATCTACAAGCTCACAACGCATTGCTGCCTTGTGAGCTTGTAGATCTGCTATTTTTTATTATGACGTTTTATTGAATACTTCATTTACAAAAGACATTAATGAAACCAAATGGACCCATTTGGGTTTTTCTTTCATGTAAGCCAGTAGTGAAAAGGGCAAACTTGCAGTTATGCATTACAACTCAAGCCTAGCTGTTTCAAACAGTGAAATCAAAAGACAAGTTGTGAGCTTCACTTTTATAAAGGGTTAGGGTTACATTGCAGTATTGATACTTTTACTTAAGTAAAACATTACAGTACTTTTTCCACCACTGTTGATGTTTTTAACATGACTGCCCTTACGCTACCTGTATTCTATGGACTCACTTCGTTTATTGTGAAAATAGTTTCTTTCTTTCATACATAAATGAATACTAACTGGTCACCACCGGTCTTTTGTCCAGGAACAATGCATACAACACTATCAACCAGTCCTCCTGGGTGTGTGTGTGTGTGTGTGTGTCTTCATTTTTGTTGTTCATACATTTCTAAGTGAAACACTGTAGTTTTGACTTGGGTAAGGGTAGGCTACATTATGAAGTAACTATATCAGCTGGTGAAAATAGCAGATCTGTGAGATTGTAGATCAATTATTTTCACTATCATTGATATTGTACACACACACACACACACACACACACACACACACACACACACACACACACACACACACACACACACACACACACACACTTTATATTGGCAGCCAACCAATGAACCTCTGTGGAGTTATTTTTGTTGCATTCGAATGGCTGAGATTTTATTTTAATGACAACTTTTACATTTTGTACTGCAGATTGGGGCAAAAATAGCCTGCCGCAAGCGGGTATATTATGACTTTGTCATTTCTTGTTTTTACTAGCAGCAGTGATATTCACATTTGTGTGGTGCAGTTTCAAATGAGTTAACAACATTGATGTTTTCTACCTAACCATGCATGTTGTGTACCTTTACCACCCCTACAGTATGGTGAAAGTAATTGGATGACCTCACTGCATCCATTACTTCAGTCAGGCATTTTGAAAAAGATGATTATTTTATGTCCTTCCTCGCCGTTTCATGTTAGTGATGAACCATATGCAAAACGTTTGAGAGTACGTTTGAGAGTACTACTATTTATTGCATAATGATGAACAGGTAACACTAGGCTTTTTCTTAAGATGAATTACATAATGATGATTTTGTTTAAAACAACTGTTGAAAACATAATTCAATGAATACATTGATAAGAATAGTTGAATAATAAGTTTAGTTTTTAGTTAAAACCCATGTGCAATTAGCATGGATGTACTAAACTCTGGATGTGGTATAGAAGACTTTTCATGAAAAATAAATCTTCTCACCCACTGCAAATGCTGAAAAGGTTTCTAGACTTTCTACCATGGATGTATAGAGGGAAGGGAACGTGTATACCTAACGCCATCTGCTGGTTGTGTTCAAAACTTTTTAAATCACCAATCATTTCCCAATAGTGAATTTTTTAACAGATCCAAAGTATTTATCATGTCAGCTGGTGGATATAAGCACTTTCCTAACACTTTGTTGGTTGTGATAGTGGCATCTTCTACAGCACAGCCTTTCTGGTCCGTTTTGGAATTTTCCTTTTTACTGTATAATTTGAAATGCCAACATGGTGTCCAATATGTCTGTCCATTGATTAGGTGCCCACCTCCTGCTTTACGTTCCTGCCCGATAGTCCCGACTACATATGTGCACAATACGAAGCATGTTCAGTGGGGATTTTGCATACTTTCATGATGCTTTTATCAAATCAAATACATTTAAATTAAAAGACTAAATTATCTACTATCATGGTCCATCTAGAAACATGTGAATATTTTTCTGGTCAGTCCCTTTTACTCCATGTATTGGATGCTTAAAATAATGTGTGATCTAGTATTTTCAGTGTATTGTACTTACATTCTCTGTCATGGACTCAAGGGGAAGAGGTTTGCTCAAAATGTTATGTTTTTTCATGTTATATTTCGCAAAGCGAGGAGAGCTTTATTGATTTAATTATCTATTCATTCATTGATTCCCTCCTTCATTTTCCCATGATAACCAGGCGGCCATCCAAGCAGTGGGCGTGGCCGGGATGGAGCTGAAGAACATTGTGGACTTCTACCGGCAGTGGAAGGAGATAGGCTGAGAGGTCCGAAGGAACAAGGTCGGCATGGCGGACAGCTGATAAGTCGCAACAGTCGCTCCCTCTCTCTCTCTCTCCCCCCTCTCTCTCTCTCTGTGTCTCTGTCTCTCTCCCACTTCCACTCTTCGGCTCTGTGTGCATCTGCATATCCAAGGGGGAAAAAATCAACTCAGAGAAAAGAAAGATGGAAGCGACAAACGAGTTGAGGCTTAGCTGAGGAGGAAAAGTTAATACAATGGAGGATAAGGAAAAAAAGCAAAGAGACGTGGGCGAAAACGGGGCTATGAGAAACGGAAGATCTTTCCGCCTCTACCCCCTATCCCACACATAAAAGAGTAACCCCTAGCGGTCTGGATGAGGAAATCACAGGGATGTTAATGAAACTTAAGTGCCCCTGGTTCTCATCTTTAGCCAGGCGTATACTGTATGTTAGCAAATGAGTACATATGTGTCGAGAAAAACTGCATCTGCGTAGGTGCACACACACACACACACACACACACACACACACACACACACATCACGTACACATTCATGCTCAGATAAGTCCATATGAATATATAGAGCAGTGTTTTTAGGTTTCCGTCCCTTCCTCCCTTTTTCCCCTCTTGTCTGTTTGAGAGCGGGTCACAAGGTCGACGGACTCTGGCTGGGGCAGGTTTGGAAAGGGCAAGGGTCATAATATGAAGAAAAACCATTGAGAGAGAGAGAGAAAAAATATACAAGTCTTCATCTGACACCTTGGCTTACCAAGCTTCCAGCCTTACGATACAACAAGGGTCTCCTAACTCAGAGTAGAGTTGCAGAAAGGGTTGAGGACGATGCATCTACACTTCTCCGGATTTGTTCATTTCCTATATGGCTAATCTTTTTGTTTTCTTTTTTCCTTTATTTGCGGTGTACTTTTGGTGACCAGTGACTAATGTATTGTGTTAATCTGTGTATGAGAAGAAAAAAAAATAAGACAACATGACGGGTTTGTCCTGTTTGTTTGTAATTTGGATTTTATTTTTGTACTCAAATGTACTTTATTTTGCGTTTTTGTAAGCTGTTGCTGAATGAAATGCAGAGGAATGTTTAGGGAAAGGGAGGGGATTGCCATTGTGTATTGTTCCACTAAACCAGGCCTTCAGTTCTCGGAATGAAAGAAAAGAATAATACTTATAGTAACCCAGACTTTTTATCATGGTGTCATTTTAGGAAGATGTTGAGTAGCATCAGTATCATGCCATTGGTAGTCAACAAGGAGAGAGGGGCCTGTTGCTTCCCCAGAGGAAAGCAGACACTTGTGTTTGGGACCCCTGTGAACTCCTAGAATATATATCCAATCTACCATCACTCTCCATAGTAACTGTCCCTTCATGCACAGTGTGAAGGAAAACCAATATATTTGTGGCCACGCATTCAACAATAAAGATAAAAAAATATATTGAATCTGTCAGCTTCTTTGTTTTAATGGTATTAATTATTACTTTGCTGGAACTGTTTTGTATTCAAGGTAACTAGTTAGTACATTTTATTTTGTATCTCGATTTTCCCAGTATCTGTCAAAAAGAAATGTGACTTACAGTACCATTGTTAACATTTTTGAATTAAACTTATTTAGGATATTTGGATTTCCAGCAACATAGACAAATGATAAAGTAACTTGATGTGTGTACTATAATCATTATAATACTATAAAACTGTCTATATCACCAGATTGTCAATGTATTACCGAACAAAACAAGTTTTATACGAGCAGATGAGGGAACAAAGTGAGATTCAGACCAATGTGTGCATGCATGTCGGGTAAGAACAGCAAACAAATGGCCTACAACAGAGAAACGTATACAAGTTCCCCTACCCCCTCACTAAAAGAAAGTCCTACTATAATTTTAACACACAAATCTCATCCAGTATTTATATTGGCAACATGTAATGGCCTTTTCTGCAGTCTTTAGTTACAAATGTTGAATTTACAAGTCTGTCAATGTCTTAAAGAGTGCAAATCTTCAAGGAGCCATTTGGGGTCCTAGTGTGTGACGTCACAACCATATACCCAGGCCGCAACTGTTCCTGCTTCTCCACGCTCATGCTGAAAAGGTAAGTGGTCTCATGGATGAGAAGAGTCACGTTATGCTCCACTTAAGTAACAGAAATTAAAGGGGCAGATCGTATTCGGCAATACAGATTTTCTTGCCAGCAACTGTCCACCCCCCTTTTCTCAGACCAGGTCAGTGGTAAATTAATAAGACTGGCTATGCCAACTCAAATACAGCCCCAAAGGCACGATGCCAGCACTATTTGACCCCACTGATTGCGAAAACAGAAATTAAAGGAGGCGGACTGTTTTCGGGCAATACAGATTTGCTTGGCAGGAAGTGTCTGCCCCTGGTCTAGATGCTAGAGTCTAGCACTACCCTGATCAGAGGGCAGATCAGATTGGGTAGATCAGGTTGGGCTTCTATAGATCATTTTCTGTATGAAGGTATAATGTTTATTTTGATATCAGACCATTTACTTTTTACTAAACCCCATAATGGGAACCTTTGATTCTTAACTGTAACTGTGTGGTATAAATGTACTGCCAGTGCCAGTCATGTTTCTGTGCCTTCATCGACACAGTGAGGGTAGCAGCCTCCCGCCGATGGCTGGCCTGGTTCATCCCTTGAGGACTGGCAGATAGAACACGGAGGTGGGCTTCAGGCAATCAGCTATGATCCAATTGCGACATCAACGTTTTTGACGTATGTGCTTCGGCACTAGGATGGGGGCCCTGTATATTGCTGCAGAGACCAGGGCTTGCGTGGATATTTGCAGTGTCTTCATCTCCCAGCTACTCTACTGCCCCCTCTTTTGTTTTGTCCCTCTGCCCTGGGCCTCAGCAGTGGTGGTAAAAGTACTCAATTTGTTTTACTTAAGTAAAAGTATCAATATTGCAAAGCAGAAACACCCTAGTCTGTTACAAGTAAAAGTCCAGTAATCAAAAATTACTTGAGTAAAAGTACAAAAGTATTGATCTAAATATACCTTAAGTACCAAAAGTAAAAGTACTCATTATGCAGAATGTTATGTCTAAAAAAATATATTTTGAAAATAGCAGATCTACAAGCTCACAACTTGTGGCGATGTTGTGAGCTTGTAGATCGGGTATTCTCAAATGGTCAAAATGTATATAGGGCTGAAGCGGTTAATGTATGTTTTGTAATAGGCCTAATGATCAAAATCTATAAAGTAACTATAAACTAAACGTTTTCAAATAATTGTAGTGGAGTAAAAGTACAATATTTACCTCTTAGATGTATTGGAGTAGAAGTAAAAGTATTGAAAATTGGAAAACCAGTAAAGTAAATGTACCTCAATATTGTACTTGAGTATCCTACATGTACTGTACTTGGTTACTTTACACCACTGGGCCTCAGTCAGTGGTTGGCACAGTGTTTGGCCCACTTTTTCGGGGAGCAAGAGGGACATTGAGTTCTTTTTTCTGTTCCCAGATCAACTGGTGGATAAGGACTTCAGGGGGCCGGCCGGGGGCGGGTTGTAACCGAGTGGGGCTCGAGCTGAAGATTCATGATTTTCTATCCCATGAAAATAATGATCTATCCGTTTAAATGCTCCTCTTGCTGTTGGAATATGAAACGCACTTTAAGCCTCGCCTACATGCATAAAACATTTTGAGTGAGTATAGCTACTACATTTATTTATTGACCGTGTTTTATCACTGAGTAGGTTAAAACGTTGAATACGTCCCTACACTGCATCAATTTAGTGCAAGGAATGAAATCATATTCTGATAGGCTACACTACAGAGTAAGCCATTAAAGTGAAGGGACAGTATAGGAGTTTATATTATGCACTTAAGCAGCATGTTTATGAATGAATGCCACCAAGCTCCATGGTGTGATTGCAACGGGTCTTCCTGCTTGTCTCCTGATCGTGAAAAACAATGTTTCTTTCTTGTCTGCGTCCAATGAAACAAGCCGCTGTGCCAGTGAGTGGCGTGTAAAGCAAGTACATGTACTCAAGTACTGTACATAAGTACATTTCTGAGGTATTTTTTTTAACTTTCTTCAGTATTTACAATACTTTTACTTCTTCTGCTCCATACATCTCAGAGGAAAATATTGTACTTTTAATCCACTACAATTATATGAAAACTTTAGTTACTAGTTACTTTCTTCAGTAGGCTATTTACAATACTTTTACTCCATACATCGCAGAGGAAAATATTGTACTTTTAGTACAATTATATGAATTGTAGTAACTTTAGTTACTACTTTGTAGATTTTGATTATTATTACAAAACACTTCAGCCTTATATATATTTCAGCCATTTGAAAATAGCAGATCTACAAGCTCACAATGCGTCCCGATGCCAGGCATTGTAAGCCAATTGTAGCTCGGCTATTTTCAAAATATTTTTTTAATACATTTTGACTTAACTTGTGAAATGGGACATTCTGCCATCTGCACAAGTAGGCTACTTTTACTTTTGGTACTTAAACTAAAGTATATTTTGATGCCGATACTTTTGCACTTTTACTCAAGCACACTTTGAATTCGGAACTTCTACTAACAGAGTAGCCTATAGGCATTGCAGTATTGATACTTTTACTTAAGTAAAACATGTGAGTACTACTTCTTCCATCACTGCGCTGTGCTGACGGTGCTGCAGGAGTCTGGTTCGTCGTTCTCTGGAGATGTGATGCAGCGACCAGCGGGAACTTGAGTTATAAATGTTCAAAATGTGACAAAATGCACAGCAGCCATAATGTGAAGAAATTCACAGGTGTTGCCAATGATACTAATGAAGGCTCTGTTCCATTCTGGTCAAACAGAGTCAGGGTGCTGATATTGTGCATGTTGGCTCACTGAGAAACACTCTGCTACACTAGCTGTAGTATACAACTCTCGTAGACGTATTTATGATTCTGACGTTTTCAATCTACGAGAGTTGTAGGGTTCACGCCCCATGGAGACATGGACTTTCTGCACTATGCCCCACAGATACTCCAAACGTTTACAAATTGAAAATAAAGGTGCTTACCCCCAAGCCTCAAATGTTAACTGACTCTACGCGGTAGTAGTTTAATGTAATAATCCATATCTTTCAACAAAGAAGTGTTTTAATGCCGTCTGTGGCCGAACGCCATTTTTTAACCCTTGTTTACTCTTCCTGTTTACATTTAGTGAAATTCCGGGTTTCACCGGATGCGCCCCGTCACTACCGCCCATTGGGAACTTCCGACAGAATACGGCCACAGACGGCATTAAAACACTTCTTTATTGAAAGATATGGATTATTACATTAAACTACTACCGCGTAGAGTCAGTTAACATTTGGGGCTTGGGGATAAGCACCTTTATTTTCAATTTGTACACGTTTGGAGTATCTGTGGGGCATAGTGCAGAAAGTCCATGTCTCCATGGGGCGTGAACCCTACAACTCTCGTAGATTGAAAACGTCAGAATCATAAATACGTCTACGAGGGTACACTACAGCTACTGCTACATGTGGGTCTAAAATCGGGGACCAGGGACCCTCATGGTTCCTTGAGGGGGTTCCAAATGGACCCTTAAGAGTGTGTAACTCTGAGTTAGGGTCGTGGAAATTAAAAAGTCTGAGAATCATCTGTGCTATACTAAATGGAACAGAGCCTTCATTAGTATCATTGGTAACACCCATGTATAATATAAACAAAAGGTATTGGTAAAGTAAACCATGTAAAAAGTAAAAAATGTGAGTACTCCTTCCATCACGTCCCGCGTTCCGAGTTTCATAGTTCTGAAATGTCTCGTGTGACCATGATGACGTCATCTTACCACCAGTGAAGTTTTTTTGTTTTAGTTTTTTTCTTGCTCTTTGTGGTTACACAACTTCAGTGGTGGAAAAAGTACTCCAATGTTTTACTTAAATACATGTATCAATAATACTGCAATGTAAAAGTCCGGAATTCAAAATGGACTTCACTTGAGTAAAAAAAATGTTGGTATCAAAAGTAGGCTACTTATAAGTACCAAAAATAGAAAGTACTCGATCATTATGCAGAATGTCCCATTTCACAGGCTATTTTCAAATTATGCTGTCTGCTAAGTATCCTGCATAACTTAAGTCTGGCTGTTGAATATTGACATTATTGAGCTACAATGAATGATGCGTTGAGGATGTGGGGATGGGACAGTGTAGGCGGGGAGGAAAGTACTGCGAGTCGACGACACACGTGGCTGCAGTGGTGTAAAGTAATTAAGTACATTTACTCAAGTACTGCACACACGCTGCAATTTTGAGGTACTTTTACTTTACTTGAGTATTTCCAATTTTCAGTACTTTTACTTCTACTCCACTACATCTCAGAGCGAGGCAAATATTGTAGCCTACTTTTACTCCACTACAATTATTTGAAAACTTTAGTAGTCACTTAGATTGTGATTATTATCACAAAACATATAAACCACTTCAGCCCTGTAGGCTATACATTTCGGCCATTTGAAAATAGCCGATCTACAAGCTCACAATGTGTTGCAAACTTGCAATGCCACGTGAGCTTGCAGATCTGCTATTTTCAAAGGATTTCTTCTACACATTTGAAAGCTTGTTGTGAGATGGGACCTTCTGCATACTTTTGGTACTTTTACGTATATTTTGATGCCAATACCTTAAATTTGTACTTTGACTCAAGTACATTTTGATTACCGGACTTTTAACTTGTAACAGAGTGCTTCTGCATTGTGTAGCCTACTGATACTTTTACTTAAGTAAAAAAAAAATGTGAGTACTTTTTCCACCACTGGGGGCGGGACAGTACTTTGGGGAGGGAAGGGACACACATGGCTGTTGTTATTGTTGCTGGAACAGTCAGTCCACGTGAGTTCCTCTCAGCGCTTCCTACTGGCTCCTCCAGGGCTCTTCAGAAGGGCGCAGCCTACAGCGATATACACACACACACACACACACACACACACACACACACACACACACACACACACATGCGCGCGCGCGCTCACACTGCGTTCACACAACAATAGCCGTCTAGCCCACAAACCACTTCTCCCTCCTTGGCCGCGCTCAGCTTTTCCGTTATGTTTTAAAACAATATTTTACTTTTCGTTTGAATATATTTGTCCTTTATAGTGGATATTTTGTAGGCGGACTTGGTGGCATTACTACCCCCTCCTCCGCATGCCCGACACCCACGGTAAGTTGACAAAAGATTCATATCGCTTTTTTTGTTTCATATTTTGTTCACACAGCAGCAGCCGTTAGTCATCAATTCAATTCAATGCAATTCGTCACTACGTTGTTTATGTATTGTTTTTGTGCTACACCGTGTTGCATCGACGTTTCGGTGGTCGTGACTGAAGCAATATGAGACGTTCGGTTTGTTGATGTGTAGGTTGAGAGATTCCTGGAAAGTCATGTAGTACTGAACAGTGGGTAAGACATTGAGTGCCGAGTTTTCCATACTTGATGGAATGCAGACACGGGGGAAATGGAAATGCCTTCAGCTTTTCATCTTGGGCTTCTGGTAGCAATGAGACAGAATGAGTGTTGCATTATATACCCTTTTCTTTGTTAAACGTTTGAACGAAATTGCGGACATATTTTGTCCATATCGCACAGCCATACTTGTCAGTCAAAATAGTTGTAAACGTGCAATAGTGTATTTAAACTTTATTCCTGGCAGCTGTCGATGCAGATGGCTGCCCACCCAGAGCCTGGTTCTGTTTGAGGATTCTTGCGTTAAGTAGGTCCACTGTCGCCAAGTGCTTGCTCATGTGGGAAACACTGGACTGCTCAACATGTAAAGTGACTATGAGACAATTTGCGTGATAATAAAATCTGGAAGAAAAAGGGAGAGGGAGTCCCACACACTGTCTTCACTTACTAAGGAGTTTATTTAGTTAAGATGCAACGTTTCGGTCGCTTGGACCTTCATCAGGCAACCGGTTGGAATTATTTGAATTAGAGTATAGAGTTAACATTTGATCGTATTCTGTAATTTTATTTCAACACTTTGCTTATATCCTTATTACTGCAGATAATTGAGAAGTGCAAAGAATGTATTTCTCACAGGAGCCTCAGGAGGATTAGATTCCAAGTAGGCGTAAACTATGGACACAATCCAGCACAGGTGGAGAGGATTGTGACACGTGAGAAGTGTATAGTAGTTGAGGCGTAAACGTACATGAGTCACTGACTGTTGTGAAGCCTGTTTGTTGGGTCTGCAGGTTCCTAGAAGTTACATGAAGGCCAAGGAACATGCCGAGACTGAGCCTCCTCCCCATCCTCCCAAATTCTGAGTTGGACTTGTTCCAAATCTGTATGAAGCAGATTCAAATTCAACAAGTCTTTCATGAAAGTTGTAATCTGTAATGTCAGATGCACAATGCAGAAATGGAGCAAGACACGGGAAAAGTTGTAATGTCTGTCTCAGTTTGCAGTGAGTTACAGTGAGGTGCTAATGTACAGTACAGACTGGTGCAGAAAGGGCATCATGTACACATGGCATGCATGTCACTACATGACAATGGAATGTTCTGTGACTTGGGCCTCTGTTCTGAATGTGCCTCGGATGTTTGCATAATAGGTGTGTGTGTGTGTGTGTGTGTGTGTGTGTGTGTGTGTGTGTGTGTGTGTGTGCGTGTGTGCAGACATGCTCTGCATAGGCTTCTTATTGTCAGCCCCCTGGCAATAAAGATGTCCATTGAGAAAGGTCATGTGACAGCATCACGAGTGAGGGAAGGAATTTCAGAATTTAGGAGTAGGACGAGTTCAAAAAACGAGGTGAACAATTTTTTCCCCCCAAAATAGTTTGGATACAATGGACTAATCCAGAGGGTTGGTAGACTACTAGACCCCGGGTCTTCAACGGGGGGTCTGGGACCCCTAGGGGGTGCTCAGAGTTACTACAAGGGGACTCCCAAATCTTTGTGTGATAGAAACATATTTTTCACATGAACCACTTGAACCCTATCATCCCTGTTCTGGGGGGAACATTCACTGAAAATAGCCGATCTGCAAGCTCACAAGACGTCCTAGTGTGACGTGTTGTGAGCTTGTTGATTGGCTATTTTTGGCACAGAGAACGTTTAAACCCTCAACTCAGGGTTTAAGTGGTTAAATGTCTGAAAATACTTATAAACATGATTCCAACATATTAATAGAAAAGATGGTGTGTAAACAAAACAAACATTCATTTATACTGATGATAACATTGATGATAGTGCTGTCAAACAAACGCAACATCTATGAATGAAATCTATGAAAAAGCAACACAATTTTTACTCTCTCAGCGAGGGGGTCCTTGGCCTATAAAACGCTTAAGACCCCTGTACTAGACTATACGTATATTATGTAAATAAACTGGGCACTGTGTTGAGGGACAGAGAAGAAGGAAAGCTGTGATGGTCTGATGATTCAATATCACACGTGGACTGGAGATATCCACCATGCCCTTAACAGCTATGTGGGTATTGAATTTCTCCCTAGCTGTTAATTAGTGGACATCTTTTTTTAGGCCAATCCCTTCTTTGTATGCTATACATGAACATGGGTATGAACTCATTGTACTAAATACTCTTAAACTACTTAACTCAACTTGGCAGACTTTCAACTTGGCATCCCTATATTCGGCATGTCATCGTAGGCAAAGAAAAAGTTTACAAATCTTTCAAAAATACTACAATTGGTGCTGGGTGGGAGCTTGTAGATTTGCTATTTTTGCACGACAACCATCGTACAACAAAGTATAAAATAGGGCTTAAGTGGTTAACATACAATAGTCTGTACTGTAATCGGGTTGTTGCATTTGGCAAGTATTCAAGTATTGAATAGATAAGATGAACCTTTATAAATTAGATACCTGGAGGGATATGCAGGTGTAATCGCAGCGACGGCAGGAAAAGGAGCCTTCAAGGAAAACATGAGTTTGTGTTTGAGTTTTTTGGTTGTGTGGGTGCTTAATGGCAGAGATAAAAAGGGGTAGTATATGCACATCCACATAATTATTGATATAACCAGTGCTGGGCCAAAAATAATTTGAAGTAAATGTACTGTAGATGAGTGTCCACACACAGCATGCTTATTGGCAGAGACCACAGAGCCCTTTGAATAACACCACCTGTCCCTGGTGTCTAAACAGATGAGAGAAGAGAAGTGGTGGTGTTTTGGGGCTAGGTGAGGAGTGGGCGGGGCAGCAAACACCTACAGGCTCGCACTTCCCTCTCCGTAAACAAGTTGTCACAAGATCCAACCATCTCAACCAGCACGGCATTTCCCCAGTTGTTGTTGTTCTCTCCAGCCCTCAGCTGGCCTTTCCCAGAAGTACAGAACAGAAGGTCAATTTTCTTTTTTTGCGCAATAACCAGACATATGCAGGAGTCTACAGTTAGGAGGATAGGATGCACACCTTTAAGTTTTCATGAAGCACTCATTCGTCATTGTCACTCTCTCCCAGTTCAGTTTTCAAGGTCGTGATAGTCTTTGAAAGCCTCGGAGGGGAGAACTGCAAGGTCCCCTCCCCATCTTCACTGTCATAACTTTGGAGAGTGTGCGTCCAGCAGCATGACTCATAATAGGGACGTGTTTTGTTGGGAGTGAGATGGGACTACTTCTTTCCTGCTGTCAGCTGACTTAATGTTTACAGCAGGAGAACGCTGGCCGGCGTAAAGCTCAGTTATGTGGGAGATTACTTCCTTTGTGATAGGGTGGAGGAAATGTGGAGTATATTTCTGCCTTGTTGATGTTGTCTGTACCTATTGCTCTAATACATGTCTGACCACCAGCCAGATCATGTTAGTCATCATGTCTTTTGGCTTCTCAAAGGCTTAATAGGAAACTGATGTTTATAAACTTTTACTGTTGTGGTGTTGTGCTTTTAAAAGGAATATCCACCCCGAAAACAGAATTCATGGGTTATTTTATATGTTCGGAAGAGTTTCTCCCAGAGCTTGATCTATCTGGCTACAGGTATACCACTTTCTAGAGCTATGTGAAGCTGACTATGCAAATAATGCAATCAATCACTATATTAATGAGGGAGAACTCTACTATGCAACAAGTGACATTGAAAACAACCGATTTCATCTGAATGCAAGGCGTGAGTGCTTAGATCGGCTATTTTTGACATGCGACACCGTCATACGACGAACTACTAATCAGGCTTTATTGTCCCATGAATTGGCAAGGAAGTCTGTCCAGAAAGTGTCCCTTAGGGAACTTCCAAATGAGTCTTTGTTGATTCTCTTTAGATTTCTTTCAGCTGCTCATGTTCACAAATATTGATCTTAAGGAAAACCTGTTCTGATACCACTTAAGGTGTTGACTTCCTCAAAGCCCTTGTTCAGTTTCATAGAAATAGTCCTTGTTGTACTCTGACAGTGAAGAAATTGACAGTCACACGCCCTCAGAGGGTATGAATTTTGCACACACGAAAGCCCCACACGTGTCTTGAGTAAGATGACAGTTAAAATTGTTGTCGCCTCAGGCGGCTAAACATGTGAATGTTACTCTTCAGTAAACCCAGGGAACTCGCTCACTCATGGTGGAAACAAGCTTCTTTCCTGTGTGTACTGTGGCCTGTGTGCACGTCCATTTGTCCAGCATGAAATGAATGCAGGACTTGTACCCCACAGGATTTGCATGCAACTACACACTAATGTGAAAATTCTGTATGTGGCGTGCATGACATGTACTGTTAACTGTTGTCCTTCCCTAGTGTGTGTGTGTGTGTGTGTGTGTGTGTGTGTGTGTGTGTGTGTGTGTGTGTGTGTGTGTGTGTGTGTGTGTGTGTGTGTGTGTGTGTGTGTGTGTGTGTGTGTGTGTGTGTGTGTGTGTGTGTGTGTGTGTGTGTGTGTGTGTGTGTGTGTTGTCTCATTTTCATCCAGTGCAGTGTGTAACAGTCGTCTCATGGCCCTCGTCTCTCGAGGCTTGGCCTACACAAAGCTCACTTTGTCACAGTTAACTGGCTTGGTCCCACAGCTGGGCCACTATAAGCGACAGTCCCCACACATTGCTCTTGGGCCAGAGAAACACCCTGAAGGTGTGCTGTGTGCTCTAATAACATGGGGACGGAGTGTAGTATTTCAACTAGTCATGTCCCTCCTATTGTGGAGGGTTATACTGTAGGCCAAATGACCAATTGGCAAATAATGACAAATTCTGGATTTACTCTTAAGTGCATTGCGTTTATCACTTGAAAATCAGTTGTTCACAGCAAACTACACTGTCGTGCGACAAAGTATAAATTAAGCTTAAGGGTTTGATTCCGAAAATGCATATTGTACGTCACAAAAAGATCTGGTGTAAAATGACCAGATTTTATATGTTTGGCTCACTTTATAATGAAGATAAGCATAGTTTCCTGTGCATTGTCTGTGGATGGTAGTGATGCATTAATAATTATGTCAGAATTGCAGACACAACCTGAACCTAGTGTATGTGATCATCCTGTTTGCCAAATATGTGTTGTGTGTGTGTGTGTGTGTGTGTGTGTGTGTGTGTGTGTGTGTGTGTGTGTGCGTGTGCATGTGGGGTAATCTATTTCAGTTTGTCTGTCAGGCAACACGGTTTCCTTTTCCTCACAGATTTTCAGCCTTCAAAGTGTGTTCCTGTTGTGCTGTCCCAAGTATTTAAATAAACAAGGAGCTACTTGTAGACTGTTATAATCTGTGTCCTTCATAAATAAGCGCGGCCTACTAGTATTTACTCAACTGAAACCATTCTTAGCCGAAATTAAAAGTTAAATCGTTTTACCAATTAAATCATGTCAAAGGAAAAGCATGTCTGAAATATTGGAGGATATTTTATATAGGCTGAAAAACAATACTATTTTATCGACAAATGTCAGAGAGTGATTGTTGTTCTCTGTGATATTGGCACTCAGGATCATTATGTTATCACCATGCAAGCTTTGTTAGCAGCCTACTACAATGTGACAATGGTAGTCATTCTCTGAGTCAAAGTCTGTCTGGGTAGCCTACATGTTTGATAATGGGTGTGACGGCCAGATGGGAGGTTCTTGTTAGTCTTGACTCCAGCAAACAAATACATCATAAGCAAGTTTGCTATCATACTAAACTTGAACCTTGATAAACACATGGCCTGTGATAATAACCCCAAGGAGGACCACACTGGAATGTGAATTAACCATAATTCCAGTGTGTGGAAACTGAGTCATGGCCTTGGAATTTGAATTTGAATATGACGCCAATGATGGATACAATCGTCAAGACATCTATCATTCTAACTTAGTCCATTTATATAACTATTACTATACATTATTGTCTCCGCTAGGTCGAAGGCGTGGCCGAGACTATGTTTTGCACCCTGTCCGTGTGTGTGTCCGTCCGTCTGTGAGTCATACACAAAACAAAAACAAAAATTGCATCACACATTCAACATCATCAGGCACATCAAAGAAAAACGTACAGAGGCATCACAGACACAGGCAACCAAAGATCATTATTCTAACAACCAATTGTCCATACATGACCTTCAGGACACTCATAACATGCTTTTCTGTCTATTCTGACACTGATGTATATGAAAAAGACGGGGTCTAACAGTGTGGATTTCATGTAGATCTCAGATGTCATGTTGATGACATCATCTCGAGTTCTCGACACTGACGGCGTATCGCTGTGGCGTTATTTGCCTCTCCATTCACTCAATTATGAAATTAAAGTTTGAAAAAAGTGCCAAATATATAAGTATTTAGAGATTTACCTCCTTTGCCTACGGGCAGCATGCACAAGAAATGTGGTGCTGATCAGTTCAGTTGTTTGCAGGATTAGCCACGGACAGACACACAGACAGACACTCAGACCCTCTTCTAGATTGCTCGGCCAGTCCGGTGACACGCCTTAAAAAGTAACTAAACCCATCCTCTACACTGAGCAACATGAAACAAAGGGCAGAAATTACTTGAAAGAAATAGTTGCCTCAAGTCTTAATGCTTCTCAATGACATATTGTTTTATTGTGTATTCCTTGAATATCTCTCTGCAGTGTTTCCAGTGTGGCGGGGCGGAGGGACCAGTGGTGCTGGAGCTGGTAGATGGGCCCAGGGCTGGGGCTGGGGCCGCTGCATGCGATGGGAAACAGGAGGGCCAAGAGAAGGCGCTCATGCCCCGGTGTTTGACTGCCCCGTCTGGTGTGTCCTGTGCCGGGGAGGATGGACCAGGCTCAGGGAGGCTTGTCAGAGACGGACAGGTGCCATTAGACTACCCACAGACATGCTCAGCATCAAACTACCCTGGGGTAGTTTTGATGTCTTTGACACGCACCAAGTTCCCAAGGTAAGTGGGGAAGTGAGAAACTTGCCTTAAACCTACTTTTCAAGTGATTTCACGGCCGCAGACAATGTCAGAATAAAACCATGACAATTCTGCTAGAGTTATGGCACGCTCCTGTCATCTCTATCGTTTGGTGTAAGGTGGTCATAAAACTCAGTCCGAGCTGTTTTAAGTCGAGTCTTTTTCTTGTCTTGACGTTCTGATCAAATCAAATGTGTTTAATATTATGGTAAGTTTTTAGTCTTGTCCAATGATATGAACATTGTCAACAACCAATTAGTCTCGCATAGCCAGACGTTTCGATAGCTATGCGGAGATCTCTGAAAGTCTGGCTGTGCGAGACTAACAACCAATCGGCGTGCTCTTATCTTTTTTTCTTGTCTTTTCATGTATTTCATGTTTTCAGTTTGTTTCAGTTTTTTTTTACACATTTTCAAAAGGCACAGCTTCCTCATTAAAACACATAATTATACAAACATGTTTTTATCTTTAAAGAACATTTATTTTAGTGATGCCATAAGCAACTTTAGAGATATTATTTTATGTTCTGTAAACCCATACTTAAATAGATAATTAAATATGGAAATACAGAGATATCATATGCATAAAGTAAGCAAGCAAGATGAGAGTCAGAGATTATCTGTAGATATGGTCTTCCCCGATTTTGATCATTTGTTTTATGCCATGTTGTTTCCTTAATCATTTGTTTTGTGAAACGTCTTTGTGTTTTCTCATTTGCTCATTTGTTGTGAAAATGTAGTGTCTTGTTCTCCCAGGCCAGCGTAAACATCCGTAAATACATCCTTTTGCTCGACTAACTTTGTATTCTTGTGGCATTGCCATCGTATACTGGCAACAAAGCTTTTCAGAGTTCTGATTGATGTGGTGCTTGTTAGATTTATCACAGTATAACCAACTATTTATAATACCTATAGATTGGAAAGGGAATTACGCTCTCCGTTGGGTTCTTTATATGTAAAATGCACTTTTGTTCGTTTCCTCGGACATTGTCAGTCTATATTGACATCGATATTGAGAATGGTAATAACACAGCTGCAGTAAGAGCCAGAGGGAGATCATTACTGACTGGACACAAGCCATACAAAATGTAAGTTAATCTGTAAAAATGGACACAGTCCATTTTACTGTGTAGTATTTGACGTACTATGTGACTGGATCCTCAGGTGTTTCGAGAGGATGGCATCATCTCTGGCTATCGCCACCCTCGGAGCTCAGCTCTGGACTGCATCCTCAGCAGCTTCCAGATGACCAATGAAACCGTCAACATCTGGACCCACTTCCTGCCAACGTGGTGTGTAGTACACAGAGATTGGAGATGTGTTCCTGCTTTACCCAGCTGGGTCATATACACGTTGCATGCATGATCTTCACCTGTATGCATAATTACTATGAACTAATATTTGAAAATGGGATTTGTGTACTAAGTATACAATTATATTCAAATACCACTGCACCACCTGTGTGAAATGTAAATTATTGGATTTATGAGAGGGCACTGACCAGAATATAACGTATATATTTTCCTTCGTGAATAAACTTAGGAGAGAGGCTCGTTACTCTCACCATGTATCAGATCCTAGTGGAATTTATCAACCTCTTCACAAGGGCTTTATTTTTTGGAAGATTTCATGATAGAACTGTTTTTTTGTCATGTCCCCCAGGTACTTCTTATGGCGGTTTAGCATTCTGTGCTCCATGCTGAACTTCCTGACGGATGGCTACGTTTGGCCGCTGCTGGTGTACATGCTGCTGATATGTGTGTACCCCTTCACATCCAGCTGTGCTCATACCTTCAGCACCATGTCTGCAGAGGCACGTCACATCTGCTACTTCTTTGACTACGGGGCCCTCAGCCTCTACAGCTTGGGTGAGAAACCAAATAATTAATTTGTGATTTTCAGACGAGAACCAGGTTGGGTGAGTGGGAGGCAACTTGTTTGACTCCCCAGAGCAGTTGGAAAAATGAATGAGTAACACATTTACTTCTCCATCAGTTATCCAATGAGTTGTCCATCTAAGTGTACTTAATCCACAACTACGTCTATGAAATGGCTCACTGAACAGCTATAAAAGATTGCACTGGGCAGCTCAGGCATGAATATTAGTCGAATGTAGGGCACTGCTAAAAACAATGCACTTAGATAAGTTGCCCTTGATAAATGAAGTGGAATTAAAATGGTACAAGTAGCAATGGAGGACTGGCACACAGAACAAAAAAGGAGTTCAGATTAGATTCTGTATTTTAAATGTTTCTATTTGATACATTTCAGGGCTGTACAGACCTTCTTTAGTTCCTCAGTTCAACATGGTCTGCTGCATGTAACCCTGACCACCGCAGAGAAGACAAACAAAGGACAGTTTGTTACCACACAAACCCTTGTGTCCCTATTCTCATTTGGTAAAATAAATTGCCCATCTACAAGCTCACGATTCATCGCGACGTAAGTTACGCAACGTGTTGCAAGCTTGCAGATTGACAATTTGATGTAGAGGGAATAAAAGAGAGGACCAAGTACTGAGCCATACCCCGGTCAACTAAGTATTTAGGGTTTAGTGGTTGAGGCCCAGGCACATGCACAGCTCAACCTTTGCAAACCACAAATGGTTCAAGACTTTTGGTCAAGACATTCCTGCTGATTCATGTGTCTTAACATAGCCAGATTTCATAATGCCACCACAAGTTGCAAGCAGTCTAAAGCAGTGGTTCTCAAACTTTTGTCAATGTCAAGGACCTCCAAATTGATATGTATTTTGCCACGAACCCCTGTCTGAAAAGATTTTGTGCCTGGGACCCGTCGCATCAGGACACTTTACATTACAGTAATTTAGCAGACGCTTTTATCCAAACGACTTACAATAAGTACATTCAACATAAGTAGGCAACTACTAATCACCAGAAGTCTTAAGTGCATTCTCTTCTAAAACAAGCAACTAAGAGTATACCTAGTGCTAAGGTAAAAGTGCAATATATCAGCTACTTACTTTCTTAAACAGATGAGACAAATAGGAAAATCAAATGAGCAAGAGCTAAAACAAATAAGTGTATCAAATGAACAAGATCCACGTTGTGGGCTTGTAGATTGGGTATTTTCGAATCAGCCTAAGTATAAAAGGTTAAAGTGGTTAAACTGATTTTGATGCTATATCAACTCGTGTTGCTGGGGAACCCCTGAAACTCTTTCAAGGACCCCTGGGGGTCTCCGGACCCCACTTTGAGAATCACTGGTGTAAATCACTACTCAAAGTCAGATGTCACTGGAATTAATCTAGAGAGTAGTATAAGGTAAGGTATTCAGCAACAACCAAGGGATTTGGTTACAACAGGTCACAAATGACACCTGAAAACAGTATAAAGAGTATTGCCTTAGACAAATGTAAGTGCTAATGTTCAGTTGAGAGCAAAGCCTAGTAGGATCACTGTATTTAGGCCACCATTCATGGCTCACTGGGTTGAGTTGAGGTTACAGCTATTGACCAGAACATTTCCAGATGAAAAAATATTTTGTGGAGTTAATAATCAGAGCACAAAGAACCCTGTTATTCTACACTTAATAAGGTTTACAAGAGTGGGTCAAAATTACATTTGATTCAAGACCATGTCTTGAACCACATGATTGTACTGAACCTTACATGCTCTCGCCAAGAAAATGTAACAATAAAAAATATGTCATACTAGCGTGGCTGAAGTTTAAATGCATCATCTACAGTGAATTATCTATGACAAATATTATATGCCTCTCAGTTGCCATAGTAGACTATGCACTGCAGCAGTACATTTAGAATTTTATCAAATAATTTTCCATAATAAGACACAGAATTTTCTGATTCTGCATTGGTGCAGGCTCTCCAGGGTGCACCAATGCTCAGATCACCATTTCTAATTATAGAGGAAAATGGCTGGGAAAGATGAGTCAATCCTTTGACATGATCACTCAGCTCAGTGCTTTCCATCCTGCAACTTCTGCCAGAGAGAAGTCTGTCTCATTCTACTATTAAGTCGTTGCTGTAAGGCAGAACTGTTTGTGTTTTCTCGTAAATTAATACCCTACCACAGCATCATACAAACGTAGCAGATCCACAAGCTCAAAACGAGCATTTTGAGCTCGTAGATCTGCTACTTTTGCTATTTTTTTATTTGAATCCTGAAAAGCTACCGTTTTGGACATTATGAGGTTTCCAGCCGACAGAGACGAAGTCAGCTATCTCCTCGTGTTGTGTGGGGTTCAGAGAGAAACTGCTTTTCAGCTGTCCTTAAATGTTTCTACAAGCAGTGTGAAGAAAATTCCCTGTGGTGTGTTCCTCGGTTCCTCAGCAGGAATTACAGGTTGTGCTCGTCAAAAGATTGAGCCAATCCATCACACCTGTCTGAATCTTTATTCATCAAAAAGTCAAAAACTCTCTGATGCCTTTAAAGAGCGTGAGCGATTTTTGCTCTTCATCTTGCTCTCTAGGCAAACAGCAATGGCCAGAGGGTGGCAGTGTTGCAGCACAATGTTGCATCCTCCATGCAATGTAAACCATAAAAATACAGTAGAGATATGGTTTTATCCGCAACTGACCTACTGTATGCTACAGTGTCACAAACAATTTGGTTGTATTAAGGAGGCCGTGGCTGCCCTCTCATCTTCTGTCAAGCGGATAGTCAGACAATGTCATATAGTCAAGCCCTGCCATTTCCGCTAAGACTGATGAATTGACTATGGGGCATGCTACTGCCCTTATATAGGGACAGTCCTCCTCGGGGTGTATGGCACAATGGTGGTCTAGTGGTAAAGGGACTATAACAGAAATAAACTGACGGACTTAAGTGATTTGTGTTTATTTTACAACGTGAGAGTGCGCAGGTGACTGCTGGTGTCAACTGTTTACAAGATTCAGCGAGAGATGAGGATTTGAATTGTGGATAGACCTCCTGCTTCAATAGACATACACACACTAGAAGGAGCAGCTTGACCGTCCAATATGGTGGCCACGTTGATGCATCGCTCCAATGAACAGCAGCGGCCAATGCGTTATCTACGTGTGTATATATAACTATGCCCCCAAAGCCCTGTCAGAGGACGAAGCCTGTGATCAGGCTTCGTCCAACTTTCCATAGGGCATGTATAGTTTCCATTTGAGAAAATAACTGTAGAGTTCTACCCTACAAATACAATGATTTTCTTAACAGTTCTTCACTATCAGCCCCAAGATAAATGTTTGCTTGGCCTCACATCCTCTTGTCTCTGAATAATGTGTCTCTTTCATTGGTGCAACCCTTTAGGGAGGTTTTTCTAACAAATAATTAATATAAGGGTACCCCTGTGTGGTATAAACTTAGAAATGATTGCCCAAGATCCTACACTAATCCGAGCCGAGACCCATGGAGTGGATAGTCTGTGTCCGCCAGGGTAAAATGGCAGATGCATATCATAACTCTTTATAACTGTGTGTGTGTGCGTGTGTGTGCGCGGCTCTGCTCTGCGCGCCTCGGCTTTATGTCTTCATCAACACAAGGCATCATCAAAACGCTCGCCCCAAAACACAGTCGCCCCGGGGCAAATCCGGCGGTATTCACCTGGTATTCCTAAACGTAACCCCAGTAAACTATGCCTAAATCTACCCTTATTCCTAAACGTAACCTCAGTAAAACGGTGCCAAAACCTAACCTTCTTCCTTACCTTAAGACTTGGCATGTATCACATGGTTTGTATTTGGCTTTACTTCATGGTTGTGTGTATATTTACAGTATAGGAGTTTCCAACCAGACTAAAATGTACTAAACTAATGAGCTTTTCAAATAATGTGGCTCCTGGCACTGCAATCCTTAATCTGCCACAGAGCTCTTTAGGTACAAGATGTGTGCTGTCTCAAATGTCCAAAGGTCCATTTCAGGGCTACAAACCTGCATTGTCACTGCATAGTGACAAACTAATTTATCTTGAGCTGCGCCTGCATGGAGAATTTGCTACAGTGTTCAAACATGTTGCAGTTGGTCTTTAGAGAAGTAAGCAACCTTGCTCGTAGTTTGATATATCGTCCTAGTGTAGTTACATTATTAATATCATTGTTATGATAGCGGAGGTTGCATTTTTGTTTTGTATGAAGGTTTTATGGAATTTACTCCCAGCACCACACACGTTTTAAGAGGGTGCATGTTGATTTTACTCGTGTCCTTTATGCCCATGTTGTCACCAATATGAGGCTGGCCTCCAAGTACTATCCACTAAGTACTCTGAAAATGTGTACAACAGCTACTATGCGTTTTAAAATATGCTTTGGTGACCTCCTTTTGTTTTTATTGTCAGGCTGTGCCATAACCTATGGGTCCTATGTCATGCCAGACTGCTGGGTCAACAGTTGGCTTCATCAGTACTTTGTACCCATCGCCATTGGCAACACGCTCTTCTGCACCAGCTTATCCTGTTATTCCAGGTAGGAGCCTGTTATCCATCCCCACCATACCTCTGGAAGGGAATCGGCACACATTTAATTGTGACTGTTTCTATTTGAAAAGACATATTGAAGAGCACTTGCTTTGAACAATGTAAATGTTATTTTTTAAATTATAATCAGCCATCACTTTTCTACTGCTAAAGCTCAAATAGAATTGCACTGATTAATTGAAGTTTGGATATTTACTTTTATTTTTATGATCTTTGGAGTCAGTGGTTTAGTTTAGTTTAATATTTGTACTATACAGTGGTAAGAAACCCAAGCAGGCGTATATGAAGACTTTCCCTAAAAAGGTGGTGAATAAATTACTTGAATCACTGTTTGTGATGTGAACAATTGTAAACTAAGAAAGGAAGAGACATTCAATGAAAATAATTAAAAAAGGGGCAACAAATGGAAATTGGTTAAGCAAGTCTAATTATTTATCTTTTTGATAAAATGCTTTTTAAGTGTTCAGGCAGATTGTTCCAGGGGCATGGACTGTAAATTGACCTTGAGTAGTCCTAAAAAAAAAAAAAACCATGTGGAGATCAGAAGATATTCTTGTAGGATAATTGTGTACATTATTATTAATTAAAAACAGACCACAGAAGCTTGTAGGGAGAAGATTTAATCTGGTGTGATGGTGTGCATTAAAATAATTGAATTATGAATGACATTTTATTTCAGTTAACAACAGTAGTGCATGCACTACTGTGGATGTAGTGAGATGTTAATAATCTCACTGCATCCACTGATCGGCTATGATAAAGTACTAAAAACAAACATTTACTCAGCGGTGCTATTTGGATTATCACAATCAGTTTTTCCTTTTTGTATTTGTGTCTGCTTGTGTAAGCAGCTGTGCCCTTGCTCACTTAAATTCACAACACCAGTGTCAAAGAAACAATATAATTTCAAGGTCTCACAGTGATTTCATGACTTAGATTGAGAAGTACATAAATGGTATTTCTGCCAAGAATTTCAAGCTTCAGTGGGAGTTCAATGCCACTGATTCATGAAAACAGTTTTGATATTTTTTTATGGAGACTATTCTGATTTCTGGCTCGCATACAGTTATATAAAGGAAGGAGTGCGGTGCCCGGCGTGAGGTCGGTCTGATGACATTAGGTATGTCCATATATGGGCATAAAAGGACATGGACAGACAAATACAGAGATGGTCATGACATATATGGGCATACAAGCTACACTGATAGACAGACAGACAGACTAATAATACATACAATTTGTATAGCGCTAAAACTAGTTAAAAGGTTAAAAACTATTTAAGAAAGGTAAAGACAGGGGGTTGGGATACAGAATACAGATAAAGAGATATCCATATATGGATGCATGAAAGGGACAAAGACAGACAGACAGATGCAACAGGTACGACGGGTATGGGGCATGCTTTTGTTCCCAACTTGCATGGTCCCAGAGCACAGGTCTAGTATAAAAGCATACTATGACTAAACGCTTAGGCTTTATTCATACTGAAGGGAAGTCTGGTTTGTTTCTCAAATACGATCTTTAATACTGCCTGTTATTTGCATGTCATCAGATCGGATTTGTGTATTCAGACATAGTCAACCTATCTGCATTGTTTGCTGTAATAACGATGTAGCAACAGGCATGAGTAAAGTAATTATATTCTGTTGTAAGATGGTGTTAAGGTACCAGTATCAAGACTGAGACACGTCTTTAGAAATCTGATTTGAATGAAACCACCTAGTAATAATGCGGTTCAAAACGGATCAGTTTCCATGTGTTTCTTTTTTTGCTGTTCAAACGTGATAAAACCAAGTCTGAACATAGCCTTACTGACTCTGCACCCCATATGTCTCCCTAGGTTCCTGGAGTTACAGTTCCCACGCAGAAGTAAAGTTCTTAGGACAGGGGCATTCGTCTTTCCATTCCTCTTCGACAACATTCCTCTATTCTACAGAGTGAGTGTCATTCTGGTCAGAAAAGTTGATTTCCAAAGCACGTTCTGTAATTTTTTTGGGAAAAGTAATTCCCGAACGTTTGTCATATACAGTATTTCTAAAATATTCAGCATGCCATCTGTGGTGTTTTTTTTTCTTTCAATCAATGACTTCAGAGACATTTTCTTCAGTTCTTTTTTTCTTTTTAGGTTTGTTCAATAATTTTGTTTTGTTTTGAGTACTGCAGATTGTTTCCTTGTTTTCAAAAGAAACACATTTTCAGTCCCAGTTTTAATTGCAAAATGACGTACTTGCATGCATTAAGGCCAATACATGCTCCTTCTGACATCTGAAAAATCTTCTGGTTCGGACAGGCTTTCCAAACTAGTTTGGAGAGTCCGAATATCTGGGGGTGCATGAAAACGTTCTGAGACCGCACATCAGAAGTTTGGAATGACGTCGTCAATTTGTAGTTCTATTACCTCAGAATAAAAGTTTGGATGTCGGAAGGAGCATGTATTGCGCTTTATGTAAAAGCTGAGATCAGATTAATGCCAGTCTTTAATACTTTTTCTGACTAACCTCGAAACTGATGGGGAAAAAAAGGGGAAAAAATAAACTGATTTGCTATTTGAATGAAAAGTAAATGATGTGTTGCTTTAATTAATTACTTGCATGACTGGAATTATTTTCTCCAGTTGGCCTTGTTGTTTTATTTGTCTCATCAGCTATTTTCTATTTATTCATTCATTTTTATGTTGGTAATTGTTTTCTGTATTCACCCGATTCATACTTTCTCCAAATTTAAATCTACTTTCTTCGCTTTTTGTCATGTACACACGCATACGCGCGCACACACACACACACACACACACACACACACACGCACACGCACACAACCATATCATTATGTGAGAGTTAGTGATGCATTTATTTCTCTTGTTTTGAGCTGTATTTATGTCCATTGTCTCATCACCCTTTATCTGTTTGCGTGTATAGCTGCTGCTGTGGTGTACAGGAGGTGACAGTTACAGCGAGGCATTGCCCAATCACTGTTACCACCTCCTCTTTGCTTTCCTCACCTGCTTCCTGTTTGCGTCTCACCTCCCGGAGAGGCTGGCCCCAGGGCGCTTTGACTACTTTGGTATGTCCACCATCACGTTTTTACAGTGTGGCTCTGTAGGAGGCGAGCCATCTAGAAATGGGTCTGTGTGTGTGTCTGTCTGTCTGTCTGTCTGTCTGTCTGTCTGACTGACTGACTGACTGACTGACTGACTGACTGACTGACTGACTGTGTCTGCATGGGTGTCCACTTATCCAGGGCTAATCTCGCAAACTGATTGGTCGATCAGCACCAAATTGCTTGTGCATGCTGTCAGTAGGCCATGAAAGTAACTCCACACATTGTTTCTACATATGTTTTATATATTTTTTAAATATTTAAATAACGTGTATAATCAGTAGCCTATTACGTCTACACATATACTGATTTTGTTGTGAATTGGCAGTACTGTAATTGATATACGCAAAAGAATAAGGCAAGTCTATGTACAAACTACATTATTGCAATACATTCCAGCCTGTTTCCAAACACATGTAGCCTACAATTGGAGCATACCAAAGAATACATTAAGATTAAGGGGAAAATAAGGATGAATTCCACTACAATTATGTCAATGTTTGTAAATACACTTATGATAAAATCTGATCATGTACATGTTTTGTGAATCAGGCCCATTCTGTCCTCGCTTGACAACTACTATTGACATGCCCTTGAGCAAGGCACTTAACTATTGATCGCTCCAGTTGAGCTAGTCACTGCTCACCTGTAAAAAAAACTAAACAGTAGTCGTACAGTGGGTCGCATTTCTGTATGTGGGTAAAACTATCCGTGAGGTCTAATTAAAAAATGGTTGGAGTTCACTTACTGTAGTTTATCTGACATTATACTATACTGCTGAACCGCATACTATATATGCGGTTCAGTGGCTTAGATGTTTTTCACCACTCTTTCAGAAAGCTCAAATGTCATCATTGCACCTAATGATCTCATTCTCTAACTGTACAGGCCACAGCCACCAGCTCTTCCACATCTGCGCCGTGGTGGGCACCCACTTTCAGATGGAGGCGGTGATAGCGGACATGTCCTCGCGTAAGATGTGGCTTGTGGCCCAAGGGGCCATTCCATCGTTCCTGGGCACCATCGGGGCACTGGCCTTGAGTCTCATCCTCAACCTAGGCATCATTTGTATCTTCAGTGCTCCCCTGCTTTGTAAACCCCATCAAGCTGCCAACCAGCCACAGACGTCGCTGGGTGAACACAAGGAACAGTGAGGGTATTATAAAATAGCTGCTGCACCTTCCAGTGCAAAGGGTGTGGCTGTACTAATTGCCACATGTTTTATTGTTTGAGATGTTTGTGGTAGTACTTCTGTTGTGAACTTTTTTTTTAATGTTTTGATACTTTGTCTTTGATACTAAAGCATTATTTCTAACTGTGTTATACACTTTTGTTTTAATATTCACTCGTGTTCACTGTTTACTCGGAAGCTGAAAACCCAGGTGTTGTTGAAGCCTTTTGGTTGTTATGTGTTAAGTTTATAGCTCATGTTTAAAGAGGTGCACATGTAAACGTATCAGGCTCTGGGTTGAATGAAGCATTTGTCTTAACACAGCACCCAAGTGCCTTATGGTAGCGCTACACTAAATTTACAAAGTTTACAATATGTTATTAAATATAACACAGTGCTGGTTTAGTAAAATCTCAAACTGGACAAAAAGAAAGGTTTCTTGGCAGGGATTTTTTTAAATAAATAATTCCATCCATGTTGGCCAAAACTGTATGTCACTGGTGCATCTTGATATTGTTTAATAATACTAATGTAAAAATGTAAAAGAGAAAATATATATTGTTTTTATAACTGTAATATCTGGTTAGTATGGCTTTTCAATAAAGTTATAATCAATGCTGGCCATCTCATTGAAATCTACATACTGTAATATGATGCAGATTTGATTGCCAGCCCCTACATATCGCTATTGATTCCACTCTATAATGGCTTGAATTGATTTGTTGGCCAATGTGGTTCTCTTTGATTGTCTGCCTTATTATGAGCCTTAACCTTTACTTGCAACAGAACATTCGGTAGCATGCCTGTGATTAAAATACAGGTGGCAATTTATTGGGTACGTTTCTATGGTAACTATAGTTGCCATGTACCCCCTGATGTTTTTTAGATTTTTTTTGTTCCTGCAAAAATACTGTACTTTGTTCTCTCATTATTCCATCTCGAATGACAGGTTGGGAAGGCCTCCGTTTGAAAGTCTTTCATATTTGGCTAACGTTGTTGTTGGGCAGAAACCTTGCATCTGCATAATATTTCAACTTTTTATGTTTTTGTAAAACAATGCCCTACTTCATCATACAAGAGTGTGAGCACAACTGTGAGCTTGTAGATCGGCTATTTTCACTATTTTTATTTTTATATAATAATAAAAAAGTAACGGTTTTGGACATACACGGTTTCCACCCGACAGCAACGCTATAATCAGTAATGTATGTGTTTTTTTGCCCCTGGTGTTAGAGCAATGACTTCTCATGTGGTGCCATTCTTCACATGCCATTGAAGTTTTCTGTTCTAGTGCCATTTATGATGTTATTAGTTCACTGCAACCATCTTGGGGAATGGAGAGACATTTTGCATTTCAGAACAAATTTGAATAACATCTACTCTTTGGTCTTTCATTCTTTCATATCACTAAAGGCTATTGTTTACATTTACTATTGAAATTATAGTGACTAATTATTTATATATATATTACACAGACACACACACATACATTTACATAATATACATGCAGCAAAACATTTTGATACAGTATCAGAAAGACAAACCATAAGCAAGCTTCAGAATGTTGCTCTATATTGACCATTGTAGAAAGTCTGCATTTTCAGTTTTGGAGACCTACAGTACAATATAGAAGAGGGGAAATTATTCATAATATTGTGATCATTATTTAGATTTAAGTTAGGTAAAAAAAAAATAGTATGCGTTCATAGTGCTAGCACAGTAGGATAAATGTGCATTGTATTTGGCAAATCACATGGAAGGCTTATCTGTATAAAGCAATTTTGTCAACTATTTAAGTAGTACAGCACATCGCACAGGTAACACAACTTTCCGATGCATACATTTGTTTTTCCGAAACGTATGTTCTTTGAGTAGGTCTAGAAGAGGGAACGGTATGTGATATTGTGGTAGGAGAGAGGTACATGGATATTATTGCAGGTGGCTTTAGTGCTTGAGTGGAATACAGAGCCCACTGTATAGTGCATTTGAAGAATCACACAGTACGCATGCACACACACACATAGGCACACAAACAATTTTGTATGAGAATAAGAGTACGTGTAAAAGGTATTTTGAAGGGTAGAACATAGAGCATATGAGTCATATTTTCCTTATATCACTGACAAAACAAGCCTTGGCCCACAGTCTGGATTCCTGCACCTCGTCTCCTTGGTGGGGTTTCTATTGATTTTATTTCCTCTGAGGTCATCATCTTACCCACACTTCTCTATTTTGACCCCGTTGATTCTTGGAATTGTGTCATTACTGGCCTCTGATGTGGTATTATCGACCCAAACTGGTTTGGAATTAATTTATTCAACGCTGCTGTGGAGGCTAATTTATACTCAATCTTGCACAATACAAATATGTATTTTCAACTGAAGACAGTGTTGATGCAGGCCAAGAAGTACAAATTAGTCTTTATTCTCTTTGTCATTTGCTGTTGTACAAGATAGAACATGCTGACAATTTTGCCACTGTGGAAGCTTGGAGCCACCCCATGTGGTATTTCTTTATTTGCAATAACCCCATGAAAGATCTGAGAATCAGACTTTCAGCCCTATTTGTATGAATTACCATAAGATACAATTAACCTCAATGGCAGATGGAAACTTTCCATGGTCACATTTTGTACTGATTTATTTATTATTTCTGTGTTGTTGTTGCTGCTGTTGTTGTTGTTGCTGTTATTATTATTATTAGGTCCTGTAGCTGTTGTAGGCTAATTCACTTCATTTCGTCTATTTTACAGCTTCTTAAGATGTCTTGTACAAAACAACATTTAGGTTAAAGAAACAGGAAAGTTATGTCAGTCAGTAGCATACTACTCATCATGTATGGGTACTTTTAAGTTTGTCATAATGTTCTGTTCTTTTGTTCATATTGAAGGAATGAAGGTTACGTTTGATAAAACAGAAGAAGCAAAGACTTGGATCAGGTGATATTGGGACCTACAGAAATTGTGTCTTCATCACTACTCACAAAAAAGTTGGGAATGTTAGGGAATTTGATTTAAATAATATTTGTGCCTCTTTAACCATCTATATACTACCTTTCCTATGATATAATTCACTATAGGGTTTGGAAGAACTTCTGTAATACTAATTCCTTTAAAATGTCAATTCTTAATTGTTCTCCACTGTCTATAATTTGCTATCTTCTTACTTTACTAAACCTTTGTAATAAATTGTGCATTTTATTTTATAAATGTAACCATTTGCACTGGAATAATTTCAATAAAAAAGAACTCACCACAGCTTGGATGGCATTTTGCTTTGGAATGTGCTGTTAAACAGCTGGATTTGACTTGGATTCTCAACTTACTTTTCTCCCAACCCAACAATCTGTTTTTTACCATAAATGAATGAATACTTTATGATAATTTCACCATTTTTGCCAAGTCCGCTTAGCATAAAGCGACTTTGGGCTTGTTTTTCTGTAAAGTCGCTTGTAAATATTAGTAATTGCGGGTTTGCTGTTTTTTTTTTTGGGGCTTGTTTCCAAAGTGTAGTTACTTATTTGAGCTTCTAAATGTTGTTTAAACCAGTGGTTCTCAAAAGGCATATTTGTCTGAAAACATTTTGTGCCAGGGACCCCCAAACAAGATTTGTTGTTAAAATGTTTAAAAACATTTTAAATATTTTTACAATATTTTATATTTAAAGTAGCAGATATAAAGGCTACATAGGGTTCAAGCAGTGATAGAATGGACCTCTCGTTTATTTTGGTCGCTGGCCGCTTGTTTCCCTCGCAAAACCTGGCAACGCTGAATTCACTTGTGTATGCTTGTAGATCGGGTGGCTTGGCCTAGCAGGTGCTATAACACAGAGACAGATGAGAGAAAGCAAAGTGTCATTTCAGTGAGAACAATGTGCCATATTTTGTTGAGCTGCAGTAGCAACATGAAGTAAATGTGCCGCTTTGAATTGTCAACCAGCAGGTGCTTCATTGGTGAGTAGCCAAGTAACTATAAGTACATTTACTCAAGTACTGTACTTAAGTTCAATTTTGAGTTTTTTTTTTGGTAGGCCTACTTACTGGAGGTATACATTTCAGAGGCAAATATACTTTTACTCCACTACAATTATTTGAAAACTTTACTAGTTACTTTGTAGATTTTGATTATTAATACAAAACATACATTAACCACTTCAGCCCTATATACATTTCGGACATTGTCGTGATGGGACGCATTGTGAGCTTGCTATTTACTTTTAAGTACATTTTGATAGCAATACTTTTACTCAAGTATATATGAGAGAGAGAGAGAGAGAGAGAGAGAGAGAGAGAGAGAGAGAGAGAGAGAGAGAGAGAGAGAGAGAGAGAGAGAGAGAGAGAGAGAGAGAGAGAGAGAGAGAGAGAGAGAGAGAGAGAGAGAGAGAGAGAGAGAGAGAGAGATATCAGATTCAAGTTGTAAGAAATAGTAGAGTAAGTAGACTACACAGCATACATGTTTAGCCTAGTAGTAGTATTTTTCTTTTATTTAACTGTGCCTGATTAATGGCTGACTTTCCATGTTCACCTTTTTCTGTGTTTGTGTTAATTTGAAGTGTGGTGGCCTACAATTGTAGTTATTCCATTTGGGTGATAGTCAATACTACAGTAAGTGAGCAGTAAAAAAGTTGTCCTAGTATTTTTATGCACAGTAAGCCTGCCGCCTGTGTGTGATACTGAACAGGAGAGGGCAGAACGATGCAGTAAACAGTTGAGCATTTCAACATGAACATTTTCTATGGCTCCAACTTGGAGCCATAGAAAATGTTCATGTTGAAATGCTCAACTGTTTCCTGTTCCAAGGTTGAGAGAGTGACTGATATAATTCTGAAGGACAATTAATATAATTCTGAAGGACAATTAAAAGCTCTTATCATTACTACATTTGAGTGTCAGATATTAGCTACATTTGGAATTGAAAAATTCTAAACATATTGGTCAACACAGAGTGGTACTCTGGATATAAGCTTCCACCACATTTTATGTTTCTTAGAGCAGGGGTCTTCAACAGGGGGTCCGGGACCCCTAGGGGGTGCTCCTCAGAGGCCTGGATAAAAGCCTGGAGATCAAGGCTATCCTCAAGAGTTACTACAGGGGGTCATTAGGAACATTAGCCAAAAATAGCAGATCTACAAGCTCACAACCTCAAACTCGCCTCGCACTTGCGAGGCGTTGTGAGCTTGTAGATCGGCTATTTTCTGAGATTTGGTGTAGAAGGGAAAAAAGAGCAGACCAAGTACAGAGCCAATGGTCTCTCAGCTAGGGGGTTCTTGGGCTGAAAAAAATGTCTTTGTGACTGACCACTACAAGCTCACACAGTGGCGTTTCTGGCCATCCCGGCACCTTAGCTGAGACACCTTTTCAGTCAGTATCATGGTCAGTATCATGGTCAGTATCATGGTCGGTATCATGGTCAGTATCATGGTCAGTATCATGGTCAGTATCATGTTCAGTATCATGTCAGTATCATGTTAGTATCATGGTCAGTATCAAGTCAGTATCAAGTCAGTATCATGGTCAGTATCAAGTCAGTATCAAGTCAGTATCATGGTCAGTATCAAGTCAGTATCAAGTCAGTATCAAGTCAGTATCATGGTCAGTATCAAGTCAGTATCATGGTCAGTATCATGTCAGTATCATGGTCAGTCAGTATCATGTCATATATATCATGGTTCAAGGTTCAAGGTTACTTTATTTTGTCTCCCGTGGGAGAAATTTGTCTTGGACACACAGACCAGCAGCATACACAATAACATACAGTACAGGACAAAGACAAAAACAAAACATAAACACACAGTGACATGTACAGTCCGTTTTCCTAGTCATCACCCTCCATAATAATCATAAATAATAATAGCCACCTCATTCAGCATATAGTGCAATAAGACCAACACCTTAGCACACCTCAAAACCTTCTGCCCCGCCGTCTGCCCACCGCAAGGACATCATTGAGGAGTGTAATTGACATAGGGACAAAGGAGTACTTGTACCTATTGTAGTTGAACGCATGGGTCAGTACCATGGTCAGTACCATGGTCCGTATCCAATCAGTATCTGGTCAGTATCATGGTCAGCATCATGGTCAGTACCATGGTCCGTATCCAGTCAGTATCTGGTCAGTATCATGGTCCGTATCCATGGTCAGTATCTGGTCAGTATCATGATACTGCCTTTTTGCAGTTCGAAAATATCACCTATAGTTTCTTTTAAAGATTTATTTTTGGGCTTTTTTATGCCTTTTTTGATAGTACAGAAGGTAGACAGGAAACGGGGAGAGAGAGATGGGGAGTGACATGCAGCAAAGGCCCTCGGGATGAAAAGGTTCTTTGAATTTGGAATTATAAAAAAAAAAAAAATGTAAGAAACGAAAAGAAAAATACATATTGCGCCAAAAATGGGTCTGTGCTAAAAAAAAAAGGGTCCTGGCCCATTGTTTGGGAAACTGCTAAAGAGGTAAAGGGTGGGTGGGGATGTAGAGGGTGCATGGATGGTGTGATAGCATTACTCACAATCCATTACCATTCCCAGAGGAGCTCCACAGAGCGCAGTGAGAGCAAAGAAAGTGTGAGGTAAGGAGAGGCTGGTCTAGAATGTTTGGAGGGTGTTTGTTTGCTCGCAGCCCTCGGAAGGCAATATGAAACGTGATTATTCCTTTTCAGTAACCGGTGAGTTTTCCACTGAGACGGTACAGGTTATTGATTTCAGTCTCTCATTGTCAACATAATAGAAGCTGCACTGTTAAGCAGCCTTAAGTGTGGACAGTAATTCATTGACATTCAGAGACATACTATATGACGGACTGAGTGATTGTTTGATTGACTGACATAGAGGCAAGATACAGTAGTGTGCAGGAGACATAATTATTTAATCATTTGTTTTTTATTTAAGGTCCAACAATATACAAAGTGCTGGGGTAACAATACTTGAAGAAGAAATTTCCTTTTGACAATGATACAGAGTATATACATACAGTATTTACATTCAAAGGCATCACAATGGTTTTTATTCTTAAAATGTCAGCTTTGCATTTAAAATGTCCACTTTTCCCCTTGAAGCGTCCCATTTGTAGGTTAAAGGTAGGAATCCAACATGAACTGCGGGCTTTGTCTTTGTTTTCTACATGCACGTTCCCTCTGGACGGGTGGTCAGTCACGCGCCTCACTATCTCTGTTTTCACTCCCATCTGTCACTCCTCCTGGCGTTCAATCAACTACATCCATCTGTTACACTGCAAAAATAATTTCATCTTTAGGCCTTTAGCCTTTATTCCGCTTTCAACCTGGCACTTTAAATCTTTAATTTATTAATGTATTAATTATCATTTGATATTTTATAAGTGAAAACATCTGCCAGTGGTGTGCGTGAAATAAAATCATTTGTTTGCGGTGCAGTTTCATGTTTCAATAAGGTAGACTGCTCCTTGACTATCAAGATAATGTCACCATAGACATGTTGCTTTTCATAGTAAAGTTAATACCTTTTGATTAAAAAAAAGAAACAAGATTCAGAATTAGTTTGAATCTCCTTGTACAATGTGTATTATTTTGCAGTGCGCTACTGTACTGTATATCTTCAACTTGTTCTTTATTAGATTGCTAAACAATACTTTGATACTGAACGCTCGTGCTTAAGGTCTTTTAAATTGCATGTTAAACATAAGTAAATGGTACAAAAGCCACACAGTACTATGGATGTGTTTCTTGCAGCCAGGCCACATGTCAAACCAATGTTCTTTGGAAGTATTTTGTAGTTTAAATTGAATAGTATTTTACAGGAAAACTACCAGCATTATATATTTATATAAACAATGTAAACGTAGCCAATACACCAGGAAACACATTCACTGCTGATAGAATCCTTTTTGTTCTTTTTTTTTATTTTTCTGAAAAATATTATGACACATGAGATCTGACACATTAGAAACAAACTATTTTTGTTAAGTCACCAAAATAAAAAAATAAAAATGGCAATTTTAGAAAATGGAATCATTCAACTGTAAGTGTTAATGAATAATATACAGTCGAGTTTATCCAACTTCAACCGCTACTCGTATCAAATTACTGCCTGCTGTGCACAAACCTTTTAAAAAGGTTTCTGGCCAACGCTCAAGTGCCCTCTTATAATCATTGTTCCATTTTATAATTATGCCAGTCATAAGTGTTTATCTACTTTTTAGTCGTATAAAATGTAGTATACAGTAACTCTCGTTTATGACTAGCAGTGACTCAAACTTGGCCAAGTCACCCCTTCGCAACCCCCCCATCATTTCGTATCATCGAAGAGCAGCTGTAGTTCGTCTGGTAAGTGAATATACCATGTACTGTTATGCTCAATTTATACTAGGTTGCGTATCATCTACATGCTCACAACACGTCGCAATGTGACGCGTTGTGAGCTTGCAGATCTGCTATTTTCGGCACACAACACCGGTACACAACAAAGTATAGATTAGGCTTTACTCGACCCTCTTCCATGCACGGCCGTCCATGAACTAAACTGTATATCATATACACCATGAAACAGTGTGGTAAACATTTGACAGGTCTAAAAGCCACCTTTTTTTAATTTGTAACACAAGAGGGTAGTGATTAGGGTCAGGTTTGAGTTGTTATGAGAGGATGTGTCTCATCCAGTCCTTCAAGAATCATGGCTGGGGAAAATGGAAAAAAGAAAAGAAAAACCCAACAACAACAACAACAACTGGAAAGTATTAATCAACTAATTAAGTATTAATCATTCAACCCACATTAATCCACGATGCTCTTCACTGTCAAATCCTCAGTGTTAATTTGAACATAGACTCTATGAGTATAAAAATTGACCTGGGTCCATTTTGAAAGACAAAACAAAACAAAACACTGAGTGTAAAAATGGACCCGGGTCCATTTGGGTCCACTCTTACACTCACAGAGTTAAATTAACCCTGAGCATTTTACTGTGTTTCCTCTGGTCCTCTTAACATACCACGGAAATCCAAAGTTCCAAACTGGAACAAATTACATTGCATAATGAAGATTGAGATAGAAACAGAGGAGTACGTTTGAAATCTCTAATCATTTACCAAACACTCCTCCCAGCGATCAGCCATGATTCCACTGTCCCCCCCTCATTCCCCTTTCCCCCCAGCCACTGATCTCCACACCTTGGCTCTCTGTTCCCCAGACAGACTCTCTTAACCCAGGATGTCCAGGTAAACTGGAGGGTTCTTTACCAAGGCCAGCAGGCGACTGTGGATTTCTTTGATGACCAGCCTCTGGTGGGGCTCTCTCTGCCAGCAGCCCTGCATTAAGAGGGCGATATCCTTTGGGCACGTGCGTGGTCTCTCCAGCTCTCTGCCCTGCGTGATACACTCAATGGCCTGTCAGTGTAACATTTACAGAGCCAGGGAGAGTAGGGAGTAGGGAGATACACAAAAGAGGGGAACAGAATGAATGATAGGGAGAATAGGTGTTTGGAAATATCAGGTAGCAACATTTAAACATAAAAATTGTTTTTATCCCTCCCTGCTAGGCTAGCAGCCCGGCTCTAACGATCCCAAACAACGTATCTAAAAAAAACTACAGGCTGAATTGCCATGGAATTGTTTGTGCACCTTCATGCTCGGACGATGGCCCCTACAGATTGTAGTTACTTTAGGCCATTAGGCCAAAAATTCCACTCAAGATACTGCATCTCAAAATCGATTGGGCAGATTGCCATGAAACTCTCTAAGCACATTCATACTCTCTGGAAGATTAGTCCTAACTATATGAGTGAACCTATCACCTATCCTCTGGTCTAGTGCCTCCTGCCGAAATGAAAACTTTACACATACGGTATCTCATAATCCAGGATGAACCCTACTAAGTTTTGTGACCCTGTGGCTTTTCATCTGCCACTAATGAGCAGCACAGACTCTAGGAGCTTCTTGCAGGCAGTGCATTTGAACTAGTCTTGTTGAAAGAGGAGAGAGAGAGAGAGAGAGAGAGAGAGAGAGAGAGAGAGAGAGAGAGAGAGAGAGAGAGAGAGAGAGAGAGAGGAGAGAGAGAGAGAGAGAGAGAGAGGAGAGAGAGAGAGAGAGAGAGAGAGAGAGAGAGAGAGAGAGAGAGAGAGAGAGAGAGAGAGAGAGAGAGAGAGAGAGAGAGAGAGAGTGAGAGAGAGAGAGAGAGAGAGAGAGAGAGAGAGAGAGAGAGAGACTCTATTACCCTCAGCTCCATTTACAAGGGTGACCCAACCTCCTCACTATTGTTAACCCTGACTAATCCAATGAAGAGCCTCACAAATACGGATAATAACCTCCCAAAATGGCTGCCAATCACTACATGCCAGGATGGAGAGTTTTAGGATGATTTATCCATGCCATAGCTTATTAGGCGACATGATAATTATGCCTGTTCCTTCATTGGCTGGGATGGATTAGTTTAACAAGATTAAAGCTTATTGGCCCTGGGCAAAGATGAGATCCAATGAGATTAGAATTGAGTGGATGGGAAAGCGATCTACCCTCCACTTGAAAGGAGAGAGGGTTCTACGCTATAATGGCACAGTTGCGGTCACGACAGAGTCCCACTTCTAACTTCCCAAGCTTAAAGGGTCGGACTGGACTGCCCTTAATTACTACAAATTTATTGATTAGTGTTGAAGAGAGTATAAAGCTCTCAAAGACCCACGCATATACACATGTCCAAATGTCCTCCCTGACATGGCAAAACAGCGTGAAAGCAGACACATGCCCTTGTATTCAGCAGCTTAGTGTACATGCACTGTAGCTGGGTTAGGGATTGGAACTGTCCCCTGTAACATCTACGGTACTGACAACCATTACTAGGGACAGTTTAAAAAAGTGTTGCATGGCCATCTCCATACAACCTACCTCACTATTGGACAGCTGATACCAGGGCTGTTTGCCGTAGGTAAATATCTCCCAGAGGACCACACCAAAGCTCCAGATGTCACTCTCTGTGGTGAACTTCCTGTACATGATGCTCTCTGGAGGCATCCAACGAATGGGCAGCATTGTGCGCCCACCCACCTGAGCAGAAAGATATGGCCACACATCAGAATTTAGGCCTACACTTTCAACAGTGTCTTATCGCAGATTTGGTGACTTAAGTGTTTGGAACTTTCTCACATACACTGTTGTGTGTAGGTTAAATTAAATTGGCAACTAAAGAATTCGGTCTGTTCAGGCTATTGTTACATTTTCCAATTTTCTTTTCATTTCCAGCCAGCCCCACTAGTGCATGGCAATGTTGGTCAGTTCAACCCACTTTAGTACAGTTGGGTGTAGCTAGTGGACCTTTTAGACTCTTGTTTTGGCCACGACGAGAATTAAAATCACAGTTCTTAAAGGGCAAGAGCACTTTGGTAGAGGTTTGGATTGTGTAGGTTCCTTACCATGATGTAACTCCAAAGGTGTACAAGAAATCGAAAATAATTTCTCCATTGGATCCGGATCTTCAAATAGTAAAATCAGCAGGAAGTAAACATTTATATTAAGAAAATAAACTGTACTGGGTTTGGTGATGTTCTATTATTGTCTGAATCAGCTTTGAGTGGCTTTGAGAGCTGTTTCACTGTACAATAAGGAGCATATTTTGAATCATCAATTTCTAATCAATGAACAATATTTATTTTATTTCTTGTCCACCTTTGGAGTTACATCATGGCAAGGTAACTACACAACTCAAACCTCTACCAAAGTGTTCTTGCCTTTAAGTGCATTCAGACACTTCCCACCACCTTACCCTGTAGTAATCTGTGCTGTAGATATCTCGGGACATGCCAAAGTCGCCAATCTTGACCACCAGGCCCTCGCCCACCAGGCAGTTGCGGGTTGCAAGGTCTCGGTGGACAAAGTGTAGGGACGCCAGATAGACCATGCCTGAGGCGATTTGGGCAGCAATGTGCAGCATCTGGGGTAAAGTGAGCTGGCCAAGCGGGGGGCATTTAACTTCCTCCAATATGCAGGCATCAGGACCGTGGGCCCTAAAGGTGTGGAGAGGGGATGAAGGCATTTGAGTTAGGGTCGTATGACATTGTAAAGTTTGACATTGTGGTGTAAACATATATGTGTAAGAATCAAGAAATGCCTAATTGTAACCAAAAACTGGATTGGATTCAGTTTGTATTAGTTTATTGCGTTAGAAGTTGAAATCTCATCTCTCAAGTACAAGAGGGAACTTTGCACTTAATTATGTAGCCTATTTGTCGTTGTTAACAACAGAACATCTCAACCCCTGTCTACCTAAGGCTTGAGCCAAGGTTCCAGATTTTCTTGGTTTACTGGAACTACAGTACAGTAGTTTATTTAACGCCTGATTTATAGTATACTTGGTTGCGTGCCGGTGTCGCACACCTAAAATAGCAGAGTGTGAGTCGTGACGCATTGCAGCGTGACAAGTTACAGTTTCAACAATTAAGTGATTTCCATTTCCTCCTCGAACTTAGTAAAACTTGACAATCATACAAGGGGACATTACTATATGGATCTAATGGAGGCAATGGTCAGCAAGTAGCATCTTTGAAGGCAGCTTCTAAAAAGTACCACTTACAGTACATGTTGCACGTTCCTGTTAACATTATCAATTGACAACCCTACAGTCCAATGAGAGTACACCAACCAGGTGGGGATTATACGCTCCCTACCTTTTGACACAGACCTCGTTCCAGGATTTTATTTTATTTTATAGATGAGATGGATAGTTTAATTTACCCTGTCAACTCATTGTATGTTCCTATTGGCTGTCCAGAATTACTGTATCTACATGATGAAGTTATGATTGGTCCATCAATGTGTAGTAACTATGGCAGCAACCTTGCATGACCTAAAAGACAAGACTTCAGCATGCAATCTGCAGATTGCAAATTTTTGAAAATATGAGATCTTAAAAGCATTACCGACCACGCCACAATAAAGCCATTTAACGATGATGGTTAATATGAAGCACAAGGCTTGTAACCAGCCTTGAATTGATTTGCAATAATGCAATTCGGTGATGTGCTATGGCAATTCTCCATTCCTTGAATGTTCTACAGTTGTCCTTGTGCATCATAAACACCCACTCTCACTTAAAACTCCAGTCTAAATGAACAAATGACCACTGATATATATCACCATCCATTCTAATATTCCGCCTCTCACTTTGTCCCCTGCTATCCCCCCTCTTGCAAAGGAAGTTGTCCATGCAATCACTATTAGTTTAAAAGGCAGGTGGTAGGGTAGGAAAAGCAGCTGCATTGTGGAGCCATGAGACACATCATCCATGCTGTCTGCTGGAAATGCGATTTCCATCCATTGGTGAACATATATCTCAGACAGAGTGTGTGTTTATGTGCATGTGCTTTCATTTACAATCTGTCTCTTGTGGACACCTGGCAGACATGCACCATCTACTCTGTCTGTTCTAATGGTTTCTCAGAGACATTCCCAGGTGCCAAGTGAATTTCAGATTCCCAGCATTACTTGGATCCTTGTTGAAGCAGTTGGCTCTCTGGGATTTATGTTGTCCATGTTTTACAATTACTGGCCTAATTTTGCCTAATTTCTTAGGACCTTTAAGGCATTTGCACACGATGTGGAGTGCTTTTGGCTTTACATACACAGATATATACAGTATAATAATATGTTTTATCAGATGGTCCAGATAACCATACCAACCAGCAGCATGTCTGGAGCTGGTAGAGTGTAGTGTATTATTCAAGGAGTTGCGTAGATTAAACTTATGACTTTATGGTTAAAAGTATCTCTAGCCAGTGATGAAAATCCACCACACATGGCAGATTACTTTGTTTTAAGACTACATTTGTGACACAGGTATAAAATAGTTGCTCCACACTACAGACAAAATCTGACAAAACCAACCATAAAACTGCTCCACAAATTGCCGTAACTGGTTTCATATTTCTCAATGTAATATTTTTTTTGACAGAATTTCTTAAAGGTACAACAGTACCTTTTTATTATAGACAGTTTTGAAGAAAACATGCAAACCAAAACTGTGAAGCAACACTGTTGAGCTGTGTGAGCATTTGAATTTCTATCACCCATTTGTGGAGTCAGCTGACGGAATTTGGCCAGTGAGTAGACATCAGGGCAAAGTAGCGAGTCTTAAGGTGTGGTTTGGAGCAAGCACTAGCAGTTGTACTTATGAACCCATCATGTGATCATGTCAGGTTGATGAATACTGTCCAATTCCACTGAACACCTCCGTTGCAGAAGTTCGAGTTTGAATGCCTTGCTCAAGGGCTGGTTGATATGACTTGTTGAAGCCACTCTTTTGTTGAAACTTTTGAATGAAATCTTCGATTGCTGGAGCATGGTCACAATAGGACATCCATGGGCTTGGTTTGAGCAATCACTTTGTGATGCTGTGTGTGCTTTGTGTTTTTGACAACAATAGTGACCTCTAATGTGTTGTTCATGGAACAGCCTGTGCTGCCTGTACTATACTTTTGGTGAAAAGAAACAGATATCAAATTCAGAGGCAAGGGCAGATTGTACACAGTCTTGCTCAAGGCAGATTCAACAAGGACAGAAACATTGATTACTGTCCACATCCCACCTGTGACCAACAGGCCTGTCTGTGCAGATTCTGTATCAGATCACACCTGTGACCAACAGGCCTGTCTGTGCAGGAGTATAGCTCAATGAACAGAGCATGGTCATAACATGGTCAGAGATTCTGTTAGGCTTGAATCCTACTGAGGCCGCATGTGAGAACTGATCAAATATATCCACTTTAGACAGAGAGGGTAACATACTGTAATACATCTATACAACTAAATTGTTCTGGTTATGTTATCCCACATACCTAAGGAATCGGTTGAGGTCTCCATGTCTCATGTATTCAAACACCATGGCCAGTGGCTCCCCATCTGTGCACACCCCATAGAAACGCACAATGTGCTGGTGTTGCAACACTGTCAGTAGTTCCGCCTCCCTCTGGAAATCTTGCCGTGTGGACTCGTTGGCGTCCTTCAGAGTCTGTGCCACAGATATGAACAGTACATTACATAACTTTTTAGGCACTGATATGCTGAGCTACTCAACATTGAGTGTAACTATAAAACACGTTTACATTTCTACATAATCAGAATGACAAGAAGCTATTACCAATGCAAGACGCAAAGCCACATCAGTGAAACACATGCAGTGAACACTCCTGCAGAAAGATCATGTATGTGCTGTGCTTTACAGAGAGGAAGGAGCATGCAACCAGGGATGTCAAGGGTTACCACCAGCGCACCCCATCATATATAGTAGTTTCTTTGTGCTATTATCAAATAGGGTTATATACACAATTATTTGTCTTGACCTTGAAGTTCTGCAGCAAATCTCTACAGTATATAATCCATCTAAATGTGTTGTAAGGAAGACAATATTACTTACCTTGATGGCTACCAGCATCTTGTCACTGTCAGGACTGAGGTTGGCACACTCTGCCAGGTAGACCTTGCCAAATGCTCCCTCACCCAGCTCCCATTTCAGAACAATGTCCTGCCTTTTGATGTTCTGGACACCTATTCATGAATTAAGATGTACAAGTATTACAGTATACTCCTTGCCAATGTTGTGGTGATGATGCAAATGTGACAACAATGTGACAAGAACATCATCCATATAGGTTCTCGGACTTAAAACGACTACAGTGCCCTCTTTCATACACATCTCATTGTTCCCCAGTACAATCACAATCATTCACCACCAGCCACTACTAACCTCCAATTGCTCCACTAGAACATATTGAGGTTAAGTGCTATGTTCAAGGGCATATCAAAGTAGAATTTGCAGGAGTGTTTTTTGTATAGGGTTTGAATGTCAAAAATATTTGTGCTATCCATCATTCGATAGAGAGAATACAGAGGTGTGTGTGTGTGTGTGTGTGTGTGTGTGTGTGTGTGTGTGTGTGTGTGTGTGTGTGTGTGTGTGTGTGTGTGTGTGTGTGTGTGTGTGTGTGTGTGTGTGTGTGTGTGTGTGTGTGTGTGTGTGTGTGTGTGTGTGTGTGTGTGTGTGTGTGTGTGTGATCATACTTGATATATGGGTATAGTGGTCATGTCTTTGAATTGATTAGGAGGTTACCCAACCTCATGACAAACTCATGACAATAAGTTGATTACAGCAATTGCACTCACACATGTCTTTGTCCTTGATGATGCCGCAGAAGTATTGTGGGTTTTCCACAAAGCTGGATAGACCAGAGTCCTCGTCTGAAGAGGGAGGGCTGGCTCCGAAGTTCATGAAACGAAGAGACACAGCCAGGTCATCCTCGGTTCCCAAAACTGATGAACCTAATGAGGCAAGGAGTGTGTCACAAAGAGCGAAATCAAGTTCATCAAACACAGCAATTCAGATCCCATTTACACCATACATGTCACAGAAATGATTGTCTTTCATCACGACATTGCTGTATATTGACCTCTGGAACTCTCTCCCAATGGAGATTCGCCAGATGCCAACATTGGACTCCTTCAAGTCCGCACTGAAGAGACATTTATTTGCCCAGGCTTTTGGCAATCAATTTGTTATTTTGTGTACTGTAAAGCGTCCTTGGGTTTCTGAAAGGCGCTATATAAATCCAAGTTATTATTATATTTCTTGGTCCCTTGACAACAGATGATGACGAGCTCTAATAATCCCAACAATGCAGCAATCAGGCTAGCATTGAACCCCAAAAAATGACCTAATGGCCAGAACACAGGCCTGAATGGTGGACAACTGTAGTGCCTATTAAAAGCCAAACAAGTGACCCCAAATTGGAAAACCCCACTCAGCAAAGCAAACCACAGAGCCCCCAGAGTCCAACCTGCTAGAAAATGGAACAACGGAAAGCGAGCACGCAGGCGAGCAATGTAAAGGAAAAAGAGGTCCAGGAGGGGCTCCACTTAGACAATCAGGCCCACTTAGGCACTTTGTGAGAGGGGTTTGGTGGGAGAGATGGAGGGGGGGCATCCAAGAGAACCTATTGCTCCAAGCTGAGCCTCCATCCATCCATCATCCATCCATCTTTTTAAATGCCTCCACCAGAGCAGCAGTGGCAATGGCTAGGGGAGGTGGTTTCTGATGCTGTTCATTTTGCATGCAGTAATTAAGGCACTTTAGCCAGGCACACAGTCGGGGGGCTGACTGTGTGCAAAGTTACAGCTTATTGGAAACCCTATATTAGTTGGCCTCCTGTGCATTGTTCTCTGAGCACCGCCACATATTACCACATATTAGTAGCACATTGAGAAATCTGGTTTTGCAGACCTACAGTACAGTAGGTTTTGCCTCAGTCAAGTTAAGAAAGAATGCTGTGATCATACTGTAGATCAATAGTTTCAAGCAAAAGTGTCATTTTGAACATTCAAATTAGCATGTGTAAGATCAAGACCCAAACCCAGAAAGCTGGTCTTGCCAGCTCATAGACTCCCATGGTTTTATAGTGATGCAACATCGAAACATTGACACACATTTGTCCAAACACGAGGATACACTGAAAGCTACATTTCCAGTGCATTACAAGACCGACCCCAAACACTCGACACACAGTATAATAATCCCCTTGGACATACAGTACAGATTAATCAGCGCTGATGGTTGCTCTAGGTTGCATGTCAACAGAAATAATGTGTCACATGTTAACTTACGATGAATGCCAAACTTGGAGTGCTGCCCACACTTGTTAACAACCAGAGCCATTATGAGGAGGAAGGCGCAGGCAAACACAGCCAGACCCACTGCCACTGACACCTGTTCAGAGAGACGATGAATCTGTATCATAAGCATTGAAACAATATGCTTTAGCAACTGTATTTGTTCAAACACGATAATACAGTGAAAGTTCCAATGCGTTACGAGACCTACCCCAAACACTCGACTTTCAATGTTCTCTTTAACATTCTCATCTGATTTCTTTGTAGGAACTGTTGGACAAAGACAAATGCCATCAGGCTTGAGAATCGCACACACAGCTTACAGTGGAAAAAAGTGGGTATATACAGTATAGAGCTGAAAACACAATGCGATTTCCAAGACAATTATTTTATTAAATCAATCAAGTCTTACTTGGATCCACGTTAAGGACTAGCATGTGGAGAGAAAGGACACAAAGAGTGTGAGATTTATAAATAGGATACAGTCACTACCCGACACAGACTTCTGAAAATTATTCACAGTATGGCAGTGTTGGGAAAATCTTTTAAATCTTTTAAAAATCAAAAAGGTTTGAAAACCACTGCAATAAACTACTCTTACTGTTACCCCCTGGGATAAGTAATATTTGAATTAAAAGTGTTGTGGCCAGCTAACCACCACATGTATAGTAGGATGACCCCATTCATAGACCATCTGTGTCAAGCCCCTTAAAGGGATACTTCACTTTCGGGCCGGGGACACATTTAAAAAAAATATTAAAAATAAATGAAAAAAGTTATGGAAAATTCATGGCCCCCTCACACATTAGTAGGACACTGCGTGTCGTGAGGGGGCCATGAATTTTCCATAACTTTTTTCATTTATTTTTAATATTTTTTTTAAATGTGTCCCCGGCCCGAAAGTGAAGTATCCCTTTAAGGTCCCCACCACTGTTTAATTACAGTCACAGCTTTCACTTGCAGTTGCAGCCAATTGGATAAGCCAATTGTCCTGATGGGGACACTATAATTAAGGTAAAAATGAACTATTCAGGTTTGTCCGACTATAATTTCTGCAATTTTGAATTTTTAGAAAAACACATCTCCTACACCGTAGATCCGACTGCTACCAACTTTTCTGTGGATCATGATTGGAACAAGCTTATCAAAACATACATATGATATCTTATAGAAAACCTGTTAGTTACTTTTAATACAGGTGTTGTAAACTGTCAAAGGTCTAGACCCCTCTCAGCTTTCAACGTCTTGACAGTCCATGTTGGCTTGAATCCCAAAATCACTGTTTTGTTATTTAAATCCTAAAGTCATTTTTTTGGTTAAGCAGTTGGCTGATTTTAATTGGGTATTTATTATCCTCCTTTTGAACTATCAGCTGGTGGCATTTCGTTCTCTATCTCTCACAATAGTATACTATGATGGCCTTCTCCCCCACAAAGCAGCAACCTAGAGCAAAACATTACAAATAATGTAGCGTATCAGCATTTGTCATTAATCTATTAAAACCAGAGGCCGATTCTAATGTCACCTGACAGTTTTCTGAAAAACGTGTGTGTCTGTGTGTGTGTGTGTGTGTGTGTGTGTGTGTATATATATATATATATATATATATATATGTATATATATATATATATGTATATATATATATATGTATATAGATATAGATATATATATATATATATATATATATATATATATATATATATATATAATACTTATATACAAAATTATAAGTATTCCAGGGACCCCCAGAAGCAAATATTTGAGGTAAAACTGTTCGTTTTAAAAAATATATATATTCAAAGATTTGCTAAAATGTTAAAGATTTTTCAAAAATAGCAGATCTACAAGCTCATAGCACAGCACGAAGTGACAGTGTAAAATGTTACATTGGAGAAACTTTGCACGCACACTCCCAGTAGGCCAAGGATATCCTCCACCCCCAAATTCTCCCCAAAACATGTGGTCCTTTTATTTTACATTTAAGTAATCAGGTCATATTGAGGCTTGTCGGTATCAGCCGAGAATGCAGGATTCTATCCTCCGCAATACGAGATGGAGCGCAACACCTACAGTACCATCATCTCCCAGCACTTAATTGCACGACTTGCCACACCACTCATACACTGCGCTGGCAGTGGCCGGGATTCGAACCCATGACCATGTGGTCCAAAACTAAGTGCTCTACCGACTGAGCTACCTGCTTATATTTGAGAGTGACTGTTTTGGATTCATGGATCAAATATTACCTAAAACACTAGAACATCCAGTTTAGAAGTCCATTTTGCCTGCACCCCCCCCCTCCCTCTCTCTCTCTCATAATTAATTGCAGCCCTGCGATTTGGAAATTTTGTTCAGCCCTATAATAAATCGTCCATGTGGTTATGCAGTCGTACACAGATACAGTATATACAACTACAGCCATTTTGCCCTCTGCCACTACAGGCAATAGCCTCAAGAACTGCCCAAGAAATTAATTAAGGGTACGTTAGGATCAGAAAAGCACCATTTTCCAGAATGAGACAGAAAAATTGCAAATCCTCAAAAATCCCTAAAAATATTTTGAAAATAGAGCTTGTAGATCGGCTATTTTCAAATGGCCGAAATGTATATAGGGCTGAAGTGGTTAATGTATGGTTTGTAATAATAATCAAAATCTACAAAGTATCTAGTAACTAAAGTTTTCAAATAATTGTAGTGGAGTAAAAGTACAATATTTGGCTCTGAGATGAAGTGGAGTAAAAGTAGAAAGTACCGAAAACTGTAAATACACCAGTAAAGTAAAAAATACCTCAAAATTTTATTTAAGTACAGTACTTGAGTAAATTTACTCAAGTACTGTACTTCGTGTACGACGCCACTGACTGTCAATAGCTTTCCACATAGGGGTAAGACACTGGAATAAGATTGCTAATATTCAACAACATCTCAATGGAACTCACCTGGAATGATCCCCTCAGGATCGAAGGGGTCAAAGGGGTTATCCATAAAGATCCCTGTGGCAGTGGACTGGTCGCTTCCCAGCTTGTTTTCCGCAATTAGAGTGTAGTGGCCGTTGTTGAGGTGGGTGGGCTTGTTTAGGAACAGACAGCCATGTTTTTCAGAGCCATCATCTGAGTCGGGGATAAACTGAGTGTAGGTGTAGCGACCCTCGGTGAGCGCCGATCCATTGTAGAGCCAACGGACTGCCGGTTCAGGATTGCCGTCCACAGCAAAGGGGAAACACCAGTGGTGTTGGGGTTCAGCGTCTCGCAGGAAGAGGATTTTGACTGGAACTGTGGGGAGGATGTAAGATGGAAAGACGGTTCACCCCAAAATAAATTACAATTCTGTCATCATCTATTCACTCTCGTGCCATTTGAAACACAGGTGAAGTTTCTTTGTCCACAAAGCACAGTAAGTTTTGTCCAGCACAACTTCCTAGCAACACTACAATCAAAGAGTGGTAACAGCCTAACAGCCTATTTGCCACTGTGGGTTAGATTTATTATGTGCTGGGTCCTGATTGAGCAATGTTGGCATGGATTGTGCGTGCTTGACAGCAGCAATGACATGATGTTTAGTGATGCCATATAGATAGAACAAGGCCTTTCGAGTATTCTTGAGAAAATACAATTACATTTTCTATTTCATCATTCATAACGTTTTTTGAGAGCGCTCACCTTACCTGACAAAGGTAAATTACAATAGCCTGTCTCTCAGGTCTTTGAAAGAATCTATTCCCAAGGCTGCAAGTTAAAGTTCTTTTATTTTACCTCACCTTTAGTGTAGTGTGTCAATATTTTCTGGTAGACCAATACAATACAAAATATCAAAAACAATACTCTACATAACAGCTGTGTAACATCACTGGTGTAACAACATTATTTACTGTATTTATGAAAAACCTCTTACACACTCTGCACTGTTAACAGCAATCATTTCCACTGCATGTTTTAGAGTTTTATGAGGGCTCCATGTATTGGCATATTTGGATTTTCCTTGACATCCCTGTCCTCTTTAACTGATTGCAATGTTTTCTAACTTCCTATTCACCATACATTAATGTTAGTCAGCTTGGCCGTGTGCTTTGATCCAACACATTTAGGGCTTGGAGAGCAAAGGGCATACAGTATGTGTTATTTCTGCCTAAAATTACTTTTTTTTATATCATTGAAATATCTCTAAGAGCTCTATCAGATGGTAAAAGAATATGATCATCATAATTTGTGAAAACCTTCAAATAGCGCAGTTCAAGTGCATTTAAAACGATAATGCGCGGAACAATTCATACAAGATGGTGCAGTTAAGGCAAGGAAGACAAGATGATACTGCAGAGGATGATGTCAGAATCTCGGTCAGTCAGTATTATGGTCAGTATCATGTCAGTATCATGGTCAGTATCATGTCAGTATCATGTCAGTATGGTCAGTATCATGTCAGTATCATGCAGGGGCGCAGCCATGGGTGGGCCCACATAGAAAGCTGGCTCACCCAATCGATTTTGCTGCGCGCGCTTGCATGCGTGCCCACCCGCTCCTGCCTAGGCCCAGCCTATACTAGCGTTCTGGCTGCGCCACTGGTATCATGGTCAGTATCATGTCGGTATCATGGTCAGTATCATGGTCAGTATCATGGTCAGTATCATGGTCAGTATCATGGTCAGTATCTTTAATTCCTTGAAGCCTAATCTGTATAAAAGTATAGATTGCTTAACCCATTTAGACCTGGAACCCCATTACATAACTATACCTTTCAAGCCGGGAACCCCTTTTGGGGATCTTGTTGCGTACAGTATATAGCAACATAATTCTTTTGTAATTTCTGAATAAATATTTGAAGTTTTTCAGAAAACTTAGGTGTGACTGTGAGTGACCTTCCTTCTTTTCATGCTTGTGTATAATGCATCATAAAACTTGCCAGGATCAATAACCTTTCACTTTCAAGCCGGTGTCCCTATTTTGGGCATGTAAAAAAATAGCAGATTTAACTACACAACCCAATACCAAACCTCTGCCAAGTGTAATTATGCTTCAAGCCAATGCCAGCCCACAAGATCAGCTTTGACGACAAACCATGCAGACAGTCTTTAAGAAAGGCATTATCAAGGCCATATCACAACAGACAGTTCAGCAGTCCTTCAGTATTTTTTCCTACTGCAGTGGTATTCTTTAGCTCAATATGTAAGGTCTAAGAAAGCTTTTGCTGATGTTCTGCGGTACACAATGAGGCAAGGTGTTTTACTTAAACATGATTTCATCAACAATAAAAAGTGACCTTGGTTTGACAGTAGACCTAATACTGTACTTTCCAGTAGTGGCTGTCTCATTGCTGTAGATATGATTGCTGTACATTAGACATTTGCGTGAGGTACTCGACCCACATTTATAGTACACCAATTGGTCTCTGTAGATCTATTAGCCCAGAATGTTTTGTGACATAGAGTAAGATGTTCTGAAGACATGCTGAATTTATGCAACAATCCCTAATTGTGTTTTGTGAAAGCTTGATTCCAAAGCCTTTTCGTCCTGTTTTTTTTTGTTGCTAGTTCTTAGTTTTGCTGATCTATGTGCTGTACCCCAAGTGCCAGCATCTTTACATTCTACAAACAGACTGTACATCCATGTTTTTTTTGCCATTAACCCATTAGCCTCGGAAACCCATGCTTTTTTTTTTTGTTACAAAAGAAAAAAAGCCTGGGGGAGCCATGCAGGAACGATGGTCTTAGGACCTTGTTATCTCCTAACCAATCAGAGTGCAGAGGGGCGTCGCTCTAAATTTGGTGACGTCAGCGTGCTCCGTGCACAGGCCGGGGGGGGGAGGGGAGGGGAGGCGGGGACATAGATTGGTGAAGCAATAGGAAGCCCTGCACGAATCCGTGCGGCTGAGTTTGGATCCGCCCTTAAAGACCATCGATTGGGCTCGTTCTCTCAGTCTATTAACCCATTAAAACTGGGAAAGCGTCTGTCATTTTAGATTTTAGCTATTGAAAAATAGCAGATATACAAGCTCATAGCGCATCACTTCATGCCGCGCTATGAGCTTGTAGATCTGCATTTCTTTTTAAATCTTGAAAATCTGTGCGAATCTGTGAATATGTATTTTGAAAGTGAAACATTTTACATTTTACCGATGGTTTTGTCTCTGCCGTCTGCCCTTATTGAAATGAAGGGTCGCTATGCTGTGTCCCTCGACTCCCTCGTCCTGTGTGCACTAACAGTCACTCACTGCATGCACTGAATACCAGTGGTGGAAAAAGTACTCAAATGTTTTACTTAAACAAAAGTATCAATTCTGCGATGTAAAAATACTCTTTTACAAGTAAAAGTAAGGTATTCAAAATGTACTTGAGTAAAAGTAGAAAAGTATTGGTATCAAAATGTATTTAAAGTACCAAAAGTAAAAGTACTCATTATGCAGAAGGTCCCATTTCACAAGTTTTCAAATGTGTAAAATGTATAAAAATTATTTGAAAATAGCAGATCTACAAGCTGCTATTTTCAAATTGTCAAAGTATATATACTGTATAGATAGTTTTGTAATAATAATCAAAATCTACAAAGCAACTATAGTAAATAAAGTTATCAAATAATTGTAGTGGAGTAAAAGTACAATATTTGTCTATATGTAGTGGAGTAGAAGTAAAAGTATTGAAAATTGGAAATACTCCAGTAAAGTAAAAGTACCTCAATTCTTCTATATGGTATAGGTATTTTATTATTAGGCTATAATATTATTGCAGTTTGTCCAGCTGTGCACAGTTCTTTTTTTTATTATTATTAATGCATGGGACACTGAAGGATGGGTAGAGTGTTGTTAATGTTGTTTTATAGTCATTTAATGAATTAATTAAGCAAAAAAAAACGCGCGTACATGCCCGCGACGCAGTGGGTGTGGGTGGCGGGGGGGAAGGGGGGGGGGCCGAGTGGTGGTCAAGTTCAGCCCCCATGGCCACGCACAAAAGCCGGCGTCCCTGGTCCATTTGGTTACATGTGTGCGCTATTTGGAGCGACACCAAAACAGAACGTGAGAGTCATGACGTCACCACTTGGCCACGCCCACTATGACGTTATCACTGTCCCCCCACTATTTAACCCCTTCCAGCGTGCCTGGTGGTTTGCACAAAGCTCCGGTTGGTTACCAAACCACGCTCCACTGAGACACAGACCAGACCAGACATGTTATAATGAGCATTAGTAACGACCAATTATATGAAGATGGGTTGAAAATGGGTGAAGCCGTCCTTTAAGCTTTAAGGTTGGAGAAGGTTTTCTTGTGACTGGGACTGTCTTGGAAAAACAGGGGGTCTACTGAATTGACCCATAAAGTGTCCTTTTGCTAAACACTTTCCCCCTACTGTTTCAGTGACCAACAATAGAAGACTATGGCTGTACTGAAAGATCCAAGGTCTGCAATGTGTGGCAGAATTAAAGTGGAGGAAGTCTAAGGAAATATGGATGCTCAGTAAAACAGTCCCTGTATAAATAAAAGATTAGAGCACAATTATTAGTACTAGTTTCTTCCTATTCTAGAAGATCATGGGATGATGGGAGCATAACAAAATGTCAGATATTTGTGAGTTAGCTATGTAATTACCATAGAGTACAAGTCCATGATTATTCACCAAGCCATTCTCCATCCTTGCCCTATATACAGTATTATCCTTTTATGCTGAATGTGCACCTGGACCATGTATGGCACAAAGCTGTTGGATAGCACAGGGGGCAGTTAGGGGCCTATAGGTTCCTTTGGAGTTTCCATGAATCGATGTTCTCCATCTGTACTTTAAACCTGTGCTGACCACCTATGAATAATGAATACTGGTCCTCGACAGGGCCCTTGCCTTGACCACAAGAGCTACCTGGAAGCACCATTGAATGTGAAACTACAGGAAATGGCTTCCCTTTAGATCGAAGACAGTGCTGATATGCAGAGACCTTTCACTCTCCAGCAGCCATTCCACGGCTCTTAACCCATGACCCTCCTTTGGAAAGTGCTGTGCTAAGGAGGATACTGAGGCATCGGTCTGTTTGGACTGGATAATCTTCATTGGCAGTTTACTTAGGTCTGTTACAGGGAGTACAACTAATCACTACATATTACTAATGGTCTTATATTAGCTACTTGCTGTGGTTGAAGATGTTAAAAGGAATCTTGGATTTATGCTTTACAGTAGCTTGACAGAAATGTAATATTGCAGAGGAATGCAGATCTTCAGACCTTCTATCTAGACAGACATGATATGAAAGACACCTGCTCTTAAAAAATGATCACCTGCATTAAACGGAAATCGTTATTGAAACCATTATGTTAGCCAAGATTTGACAAGATACAATTAGTAAAATGTTTGGCTGGACCGCAATAAGGTCAGCCCTATAAACATGAATGTTTATGCTGAGTGATGAAGTTTAAACCATTGGTTGGTCGGTTGCCCTAACAACACTAGTCAATCACAGCGCAATCATCCTTCCAGGCTATCCTAATGCATTTGATTTGCATCAGGTGTTGCGGTGTGGTTTTAGCTATTCTGGTCTAAACTACTATGCTACTGCTTATTGCATTGGTCGTTACTGTAAAACGCTAGTCATCATGCCATATTGGGGCATATACAAAAAGATTGACAGGGTCTTGCAAGTCCCGCTGTGTACCAAGATTCCAAAGGTTTGCTGTACTAGTGGTCACAGCTGGGCAATATACAATAAAACATTTACCAAAAGTTCCGTAAAAATAAGAAAAACAATAATGTATGCGAATGTCATGATGACATGAGCTGGTGATGAACTTTACGTGATGTGGACCCTCACGGCTAATATAATTCTTACTGATTGGCCAAACCCGACACGTCGGCTTAACTGATTGGCCAAGCTTCATATCATATCACCAAAATAAGTGGCAGTGTGGTACAATTGGTAAGAGGTCTGTGCTCATGTGTGAAGGAAGCCGCAGCAAACGCGACGTGCGTGGAGCTGACAACGTATACAACGATTACGTCAGAAAACAGGAGTATTGCACAACGGATGGGGTGTGTATTCTCGTTTCCGGCTTTCATGGCCCCAGAGTAGGCCATAGTACCATATAAATAAGGCTGATAAATAGTCCTCCCAGCCGACCCTAATTCGAATCCAACCCACGGCATTTTGCATGACAGCCCCTCTCTCTCTCGCCTTTACTGTCTCTTGACTGTATCTGTCTGGATTAAAGCATAAAATGCCAAAAATAAATATACATTTTTAAAAGTCTGTACGCATACCACATTCAGAAGAACTAATGGAGGATATTGGCAAGTCCTATTATTGCCTCTATCTGGATGAAGCCAGTGACATCAGTGAACAAGCTTGTAGCAACTCATAATGTAACTAGAAAAAGTGCTCCTCGGAGCACAGGTCCCACCCACATAGAAAAAAATATATATATATATTTTTTTTAATCAATCGGTAAAATCAGGCAAAAATACGAATTAAATAACATAATCCTAATCTAACCCTAACCCTAAAACCGAAATAAAGTAACCAAAAACCAGAAAAAATGTAACAAAATTCGCCCTAAAAACGTACATTTTCGCACGCGCGCATGTATTGGTAAATGGTTTGTGAACCAGTGATCTAGAGTAGTTAGCGAAACAGAGGCTTGGTTCATAACGGACGGAAGGTATTATAGATATCAACAGACACTATCAGGGAGGCCATATTTCTAACTCAATGAGAAGAGAGGCACCTGTGAGTGATTTGGCATTCTTAGGTTTACATATAATGTTTCTTGAGGTTAGGTTTAGGCGTTGTTTTACTGAGGTTAAGGTTAGTGAGGGTGGGTGAGGGGGGGCATTGCACAAAACATGACCTTGTTAATTAATGCATATGCAATTGAAATACCTTTTTGAGCGTAGTTATTTTCAATGTATACCTTATTTCCTTGTGAAAATAGCCGATCTACAAGCTCACAACGTTTTGGATAGCAAGCTTTAGTGAGCTTGTAGATCGCCTACTTTCACTAGTTTCTGAGTTTATGATCTTCAACAGACACCATCAGGCTGGACGTAGCTATAGCTCAATGGACCCTTCGCTAAACCCCACCCCAAAAGCGATTGTCCAATGCCAGCTTAGCAACCGTTGTTAGCCTGGCACAGGTCTGGCAAGCTTTCGTCACCTGCCATGGCTGCCTGTCAATGTTATTTCGCCCGCACACACACACACACAATAATTTGCAACATAATAGCAAGAACAGGAATCATACCACGATAACGCAATGGTGATGAACCAGCAACAGATTCCACGTACCCAAAACCGTTGGATGGTTATTTTGATATTTTCCCAAGCTGAAATCTGCGTTTAAACTGCAAGGCTGCATGGCTGAGTTGTTGAACACATACACAGTTTAACGTCGGGAAAGTTACACGACTCACTCGCCCAGGTGGTGTCACTAATCACCATAATCGTAACAAAATTCAGAATCACAGCGCTGCCTGTTTCGGATTCCTTACGTTAAAGTATATTCATTCATTTGTTCGTCTATTTATTAACTGTTACTGTAGTCTTACCCTGCGGTACATGAAAACTCCTGTTACAATCATGGATCAACTTCAACCTGGTGTTTGCACTTTCTCCATTTACGGTCCGTACATCTATATAAACGTTCAGATTTCAAATATAAATTGCTTACCCTATGGCCACGGATGTTAAAATGATGCACGGGACTCTCAAAAGTACCCGTATATTCTGTATTGTTCAATAAAAAGCATTTTAATCCGATCGGTGGCCATTTTCTCATAGAGTTATAATGTATCAGAGTGCAATACACCTACCAACCGATAGGGTCGCTTAGTTGAAAGCATATGGAGAAAATGGCCACCGATCAGATTAAAATGCTTTTTATTGAACAATACGGATGATACGGGTACTTTTGAGAGCCCGTACATAAATGTAACATCCATGGCCATGGGATAATCACTTTATGTTTGAAATATGAACGTTTCTGTAGATGTACGGGCTATAAATGGAGAAAGTGCAAACACCAGGTTGAAATTCATCCATGACGGTCGAGACAGACGACCGTCGTGTATCCATGGCTATTACGCCCTCTAACATTTCCCGTGTTTTTAGTTTATTGAAATAATGTCATGCACATTTGTCCAGTGCATAGCCTACTGCAGGCCTTGTTGACTAGATTTAGAAGAGATTTTGAAGCTATTGCTGCTGAAATGATCGATTATTTTAAAGGGGAAAAGCCGTCATTTAACATGCAAGTCAATGGGTGAGAAGCAGAGATTGCCAGGCGCTGCCAGGCCTGGGTGTGACTAACTTCGCACCACCAGTCACAGAGTGGAGTGGGTGGGGCTTAGCGAAGGGTCCATTGGTAGTATGGCAGTCTGTGAGTCCCAAGGTCAAGGGTCCGAATCCTGTCTATGACCATGTGTTGAGAGGTCCATGAGTGAGGTTCTTAACCCTGGATTGCTCCCCTGCATGCTAACCACAATCCCTCAGCACTCTGCTCAGCTGTTGAGAATGCTCATTTGTTAGTTGCATGGGCTGCTTTGTCTCAAGTTCAATCTATTCTGTTTCTATGTCCTTATTGTGCTATTGTTGCATAGTGCTTTTTGCCTTTCGTTCCTTGGCCCCGTTTATCGCTGCTTGCAGCTATATTTATATTTCTTATTTCTTATTTTAAGTGTATTGTGTTTATTTTATGTAATTTTTTTTCTTTTAACTGTCCGAAAAATAAACAAATCAATCAATTTATCAAACGTCCATAAGTATATCATGCACAGTATACATCTGCTGCTATGCTCACGCACATTTATATCTTATCTCAGGTACCATGTGTAAATATGTAGATAACTTGTTCTCTTGTTGTCTCCGCCAGGCCGAAAGGCATGGCAAGAGTGTATGTTTTGCACCCTGTCCGTCCGTCCGTGTGTCCGTCCGTCTGTGAACAGTTAATCTCAGGCACCGTTGGCTTGATCGCAGCGAAACTGTGCACACAAACTCCCTGCCTGCCAATTCAGAACCTCTGCCCCAAAATGTTCACATGGGCCTGTTATAGCGCCACCAGGAGGCCGCTTTTTGCAAAACACATTTTTTGACAGTACCTTTGACAGATTCTGTCCAAACGTCACACAAATCGATACACAGTATCTCTATAGTCATTAAACAAAACGGTCTTTCAGATTTTTCATATTCCATCCTGATTAGCTAAGATTGGCTTCCAAAGTTTGCAGGAGTGCTCCGTTTTGAACAAAATGCCTAAAATCATGATAACAGTGTGCAATTTCCATGAAATGTTGCATGTACATTCCCACTAGGCAGAGGAAGAAATGCCACTTGAAAATGTTCAAATCAGCCTCATGGTGGCGCTATAACAGGCTGATTCGTGTTTTTACTTATAACTGCACCAATCTGTGTAAAACTTTGTATGTGCACTCCCTAGAGGCCAAGGACAAACCTTTGCCATGCATTTTTTACATCTGCCTTTTATAGCGCCACCAGGAGGCCAACTTATGTATATCACATTTTTGGATATTATTCCTTCCGATTTGATCCAAATTTCTGATGCAAATCGGTACACATGATCTCTATAGTCATGTGATCAAGACGGATCTGTTCGATTTTTCATATTCCATCCTGATTGGCTAAGATTGACATCTAAAGCTTGCAGGAGTGGCCCGTTTTGAACAATATGTCGCAAATCATGAACGCAGCGTCCGATTGAGGTGAAACTTTGCAGGCACCTTCGCACTACGTTGACATCGGCCTGTTATAGCAATACCAGCAGGTCTAATTTAGCAAAACAATTTTTTTGAACAAAATGCCTCAAATCATGAATGCAGTGTCCGATTGCCATCAAAGGCCTAAGAAGAAATGGCACCCTTTTCATATTGGCCTATTATAGCGCCACCAGGAGGCCACGATAACCTACCTGACCTGGCGGAGATTCTTCTTCTTCCCTTTCTTTTTTTCTATGGAAATAACGATACTAGGGAACTATGCACAAAAACAATTTCAGCCACTTTTTTACTTCTGTAAACCTGTGATGTGACAATAAAGCTGATTCTGAACACATAATGTAACACATTATTACATTATGCAAAAATCTGATATGTTATATCATTTTGATGAGCTGATTATTACATTATGAACCGTTATTACATTTTGAGACATTATTACATTATGAGTTGCTACTTGCTACAGCTCCTTGTGTTGTGTGTGAAATACCACAAAAAAACACAGCATTATACTTATTTTATGCATTATGCATTTGAAGATGCTGGACGAAAGCAGTTTTTCAGGAATTAACCTTTGGTGCCATTAGACTTCTTACTCGGCCTGTATCCAATGCTCATTTTGAGAGAGTATTTTATCTGATGACGCTAATTAAAGATGACAAGAAATTGAATGGGACAGCCACTCTTGTGTAGCCTTATGGATTTACGCAGTGGCCAGACCAGAAATACAGTAGTTGGATAGTTAGTCTTGGAACTCCGGGAGATTTGATTCATAAAAAAGATTTGGCCAGTCAAGCTGACTTTAACAGTACATAGTTCTCTAATTGATGTTCTCCAAGTTCAAGGATGATGTTTGCAACTTGAAATTATATGTAAAGGTAAGGGAGTTTTATACATTTGGAGTGTTTCTTGATCTTGAGTGTTTTGTAGCGTATTATTTTATGTCAGTTCAAAAGACAAATTTGCTGCAGCGATATGTGTCATTGCACACAGACCTTGTGGCGTGCGTGCAATGCATGCGTGTGTGCATATGCTAGTGTGTGTGTGTGTGTATTTTGAATTCCAGCGACTGGAAATAAGTGCTTACTTTTCTATGACTTGATGAAGTGCTTTTCAGTGAGAGGCGAGTGAGCAGGTCCCATAATGTACCCATGTGAGTTAATAGTCTTGAACATTTGTCTACACGACACTCAGGGAAAGAGCTGAACTTGAAACAAACTAAGAAACACACTTGTAGCGTGAAGGGATGTTTGTGATTGGCTGGCTTTTACTGTACATGAAGGACAAGTGGGGAAAATGTATATAATCCATGTCCGTTGCCTTTTGCAATGTTAATTGCATGTTCGTATGTCGATAACAACATGATAATGATCATTCAGCCCTAGTGCACGCTCTCCTGTGAGGGTATATGTCGTGTGACAGGCTGGTCTCACGTAGCCTACAAGGTTGAAAACACAACGACATTATGCCACTGTGGTATATTTTTCTGACGTTTAGTCTTGGCAGTGGGCAATTTTGTCTTGGTAGTGTGCCAAGACTAAATTGGTCGGGTGGAATCCCTTGTACATATCTCTGATCCTTGATTCCAGTCAGCCTGGTCCTGGATGATCTAAACTGACACTCTCAAACCTCTAGTCTACTGGGATAACATTAAAACCTGAACTCCTGAAATCACAGACTGATGAGGTTATGGGATTAATCTATGCTAAAGCTAAATTATGAGCTTTATGTCATTTCAACTTGAATATACTCCAAAATATAGTGCTGAAATAGCAATATGATCTATTCTGAAGTCCTTTCATTTTGAAATGATGAGTAACATCGTGACAGGCATAATTCAGGATAATTAATTCACTCTTGTATTAAAGAGGGAAGCCAGAGCAGGCATGTGAATCAGTGGTTCAGAAAGCCTGCAGACTCAGGGAGCCCAGTAAACACCCACTGTTCAGGGAGGTAATTATGGGTAATTAAAGGACTAGCGGTTAACGAGTGTCCATCTACCAGGGGGGCTGATGTTGATAGATTAGCTGTGCTAACGCACTTACTGCCTGCCAATCACTGTGGATGAAGAGGCTTTTCCGGAGTAGGAGGAAAATATCCATTAGCTCAGGATCAAATCAGATCTTTGTACAGTTATCAGCCCCTTTCCTGATGCTCATTATCTGTCCCTTGATGCTCATGCATTTGGGTTCTGTTGATTGGCGCCCCTATAATTTTTTGGCTTTATTTCCCAAAGAGTGTCACTGAGTTGTTGTTGTTATATGATACTGTTTGGGCAATATTTTTCGGTAATGTATCACTAATGCACTCTGTGTTGTTTTGTGTGGGGCCAGTGGGTGCTGTCATTCCTCACTGTTGTTGAACTGTAAGCTTGCACTAATGGACAGATGTGTGGAAAAAAAACAACGAGGCCCCAGGGTCAAGTTGAAACTGTAATCAGAAGTACAATACATGAGGTGAAGGAGTTCTTCCGTGCCTGGGTGAGATAAGGATACTTTCTTTTTTGCTCTCTTATTTTTTTGTATTTTTATTCTTTACATTGCAACATATAACTACAGCACAGCTTCATTTTAACACTTCTTAGAAGTTGTCAGAGTGACTGATGTCTAGACTTTCCATCAGAAGCTTGGCGATATAGGGTACGCTTATTTTTAGATGGCCATTCATGAGAATTCACCGCAGAGTGTTTCCTTTGCTGTGGCTGTCCACCCTGCCTGCGAAAGAAAAATGGACACAGTGTGCTCTCGCCTTAACCTCCATTAAGGCTGACAGCTTTCATTTAGCCTGTGAGCTTGCTGTAGTTACAGTACCTTGCCCCCAGGGAGGGTGTAGACCACCGAATGCTGTTATTTTGGGAGGCTTCTGGTTCCATTATTTCATACTGTACATGTCCAAAATGAATCACATTTCTCGTTCCAGTTTACTGTCTGTCTGTCTGTCTGTCTGTCTATTTTTTAACTGGTGCACATGCGTCATGCGAATGTGCATTGAGTGTGGTGAAATAATAGGCTAATTGATAACTGATCGGGATATTTCCCCCATCTGCATCTGATCATGATTGAACCGTTATTTAAAATGACATCGTGTACTGAAACACTAAGCTAGGTAATGCTAGTGATTTCCATTCCATTTCCATTCATACAGTATCACATTAACAATCAAAGATATCTATATTAAATCCAAGCAAAATAGTCACAATGTATTCCTATTTTCCATTAGTGGCAAGGCGATGGAAGCGGAATTCCTTATTTGGGTGGACAATTTACACCACACTTTGGTGGTTTATTGTAATCACTCCTGTCTGTGTGTATTCCTGTATGTGTGTCTGTGAACAAAATAACTTAAGAATGGATGGGTGGATTTTCATGAAACTTGGTTGGTGAGAATTGATCATTTGACTGTCCGAGGAGATAATTCACTTTTCGTTCGAAATTGTCAAAGGTAAAGGTCACACTCCAGCTCAAAGTTAAAACCACATATTGTAATCAGTCGTGGAAAATGAACTGTAGGTTACTAGGTTCAGGTTTGAACCCCCATTTTTATTTTTATTGTGGTTGTTCTGTTTTTTTGCAGGCACTTACATTCAATGTCCAACTGCACCATCTCCTCCCCAGGCCCAGCTTGGTTCTCAGCCTCACAGGTGAGGTTGTGGAGGTTGTCTCTAGAAGAGACCTCAATCAGATGGAGAACTAGCTCTAAGGTGGAGCCATAAATTCTCTCCTGGAATAGCCCACAGAGAACACAGTAAGTACAATGATCAGCAGCATAGCCAATAATAACAGTGCATGGATCTCTGAGACATTTTCAGAACTGTCCATGGACGTGAATCAATATGTCAATGCATATCGAGCACAGACCACTAGTATACTGTACATGTAATTGTACAGTAACAATTATTTCGTAGTTTCAGGACTATCAATGGACATTTTATGTTTCACCTTGAAACACCTTGCCTTAAAAGCATATTTTAGGTGATTATTGATCTATTAGAACAGTAGTTCTCAACCTTTTCAGGCCATGACCCCCCAAAATAATCACATTTGAACTGGGGACCCCCCACCCTGACAGGCACTTGGAATGTAGGAGTTTAGGTATTAAATTTAGTTTGACTCGGTTCCACAAATATTGTGAAAATAGCAGATTGTGAGCTTGTAAATTGGCTATTTTCACAATTATTGCCTCTTTCTTATTATACAAATTGGCCAATATATGACCAGTTTTTATAGTATAGTTTGTTGATTACTTTTGATTCAACAAGGGTCTTTTTCTTTTCTCTTTTTTTAGGTATTAAAAAGGTCTTAAAAGTCCTTAAAATTGTCACCAGATTGTCATCTGGGGATCCCCCCCAAAATGATGTGGGGACCCACAGGTTGAGAACCACTGTATTAGAACAAGGTGATAAACACAAACAACCAAGAGATACTGTACAATCTTAACCACTCAAATCCTATATCCTTCGTCATATGACAATGAATGAAAATAGACGATGTATACAAGCTCACGCATTGCGAGCTTTTAGATCTGCTATTTAAACGTATTTGCGTATTTGACATACGCATATTAGGGATGCCAGGTAGAAAGTGGTTACAAAAGGAACTTTATGACCATATATTAAGATTGTTTTTAGTTGTAGTATTTTTTTTGTAGTAGTTTGACTACCGACCATTTCCATGGTCAAACGATAAATCACCAACACAGCAACATCATCTGCCATGATGAATATGAAATGGAGGAACTTGATCTCCACTAATAAAGATGTTTTGGAGAAACTGATAATACAGACCCATTTGACAGTGCTGTGTTATTGACAGTGCATGTTATGATTGCTGAATATCCTCCACTACCTGGACAAAGTAGCGGGAGGACAGGTGTTCAGTGCACCATCTCACTATGGGTGTGGGAGTCCCTGTCACGTGGCACTCAAACGTCAAGTTGCCACCTTCCTGGATTTTGTTGTTGGAAGGGAGAATAGTCACCTCTGGAAGACCTGCATATGAATGGACACAGGATGATTGTGCATTGTTAGATTCGGTGCAGTTGGTTGACCTGAATAGATAGCAAAACTCCCAGCAACAGGAACAGATGTTGCTAAAACCACAATACTGAAACGGTTGCTTAGGCCTTAGGCAATGTTGCCAAATAATAGATATCAAAATAATTGTCATGGGTATTACAGTACTATCCTTTTGAAGGATTAAAAATAATAAAATAACTTGTTTTCTCAACTGAAGCTGAGTTGTGCCTATACTATACTCAGGTTTTTTTTTTTACACCTAATAATAATAATTGTTATTATTATTTATATATTAGTTTCAGCATATTTTACTTGATTAATCACTGGAAGAAGCAGAGGCCACAGACATTCATTACTTTACAAGAAAATGGAGGATTGAAAATACATCTAAAATGCAGATTCATGCAGTCTGTTATCACCAAAGCAGTCCTAAATCCTAGTTCAGTCAGACAACTCTTGGATTGAATAAATATATTTATTGAGCATAAATATAAATATATTGAGCATAAATATTTATAAGCATATTTGGTGTCAAGGCTCTGTCTCGTTTCATTAATTCCCTGTAAGCATGAAATGATTTGCCAAATAGATCTTACAGGGAATGAATTAGACCCCCATAAGGGAATCATAGAAACGGAGCACACAGGTGGATGCTGGGGTGGTGGCACTGGGAGCACAAAAAACTTGAGCAGAGCACAAAGCAGCAGTATAGCAGCAGCATATCAGAGCAGCAAGATGGCAAGAAATGTAATTATTCAGTCTCATACTACCGACAACATTTAACCACATGAACCCTAGCGTCCTTATTCTGGGGGCGACCATTGGGTGAACATTTCTGATCTATAAACTCACAACGTGTTGTGAGCTTGTAGATCAACTATTTTCGCCAAAGAGATTTAGTGTAGAGCAGCGGTTCTCAACCTTTACTCGATCAGAGCCCTCTTGAAAGTGTTTGCACTTCGCGGCCCACCTATCTGACCACATTAAGCTGCCATGGAAGGCAGCCATTTGGCATTTACATTTTTTAATCAATCAATCAATCGATTGTGTTCAGGGTTGAATCGATGACAATGGAACAAACATAGTATCACAATAAAAACTTAAATCGTTTTCAATATTGTGAAGAAAAAACACCATGACCACTTTTTTTTTTACATTATGTTGTCTGTAATGTTATAATATATCATTAAATAATAATCTTTTGCCAATTATTTGGGGGCCCACTTGTAATAACTTCACGGACCCTGGCCCACAGGTTGAGAATCACTGGTGTGGGGAAGAAAAGAGGGGATCAAGTATAAAGCCCTGGGGGACTCTGATCAACTAAGTATACTGTATAGGGTTTAAGTGGTTAATACAGGTACGGTATAGGACAAAATGATGTAAAATCCACCCACTGCAGTTATCCATCGCTAAGGAGTTCAGCAACATTTCCTGGTCATTGGAGAAGCAAGACAATGGCTGATTATCCAGGTCTCCTCGTTCGTTTCGCTGCCACTGCTGGAGCCAATGGATATCGCATGAGCAAAGAAGAGGGTTGTCCCTCAAAACTCTGAACAAGGACAGAAAGATACATCAAGGGTGAACAAAGTACCATCACTAGGTCTCCTGACATTATGAAGCACTGTGCTCCCATAGAACCCATCCATTTCAGGAGACATAACATTGAATTGTGACATAAAGAGATGATAAAGCAGAGTTAAAATTAGGAGCTTCAGCACAACTGATCAAAAGTACAGACTTTCAGGTTACCATAAACTGAGTGGTATTTTCACATACATTTTTATCAACAAAGAATTAGATTAGATTGTAGATAAAATGAGCAAGTGGATATTTTACAACTATCTTTAAACAGACTCAATCACAAAGAACCCTAAAAGGTTTAGCTTACAAATTTCCATCAGTGTGAGAGTTATGGCGTTTTTTTTTATTACTCCAATTTGAATTTCATCTTTACCTGCATAATTGTGCCTTCCGCACATTATTTTGTTCATGACTTTTGTGTGTATATTTTTCATTATGTGCCAACACAATGCAATACAATCTCATTTAGAAAGAAGAGGAAAAATAAGTCCAGAGCCTGAGTGCAGCCACCCCAAAACATCAACCACCAAATTGTCCATTTACAGTAGAGCTACTGTACATTAGCTTCTGTAAAAGACAGTCACTCCAAAACCAAGGGTCCATAATTATTTATTCTAGAAAAGTATTGTAGGTCTGGGTCATAATCCCTAATGAAAGTGCAAGAGGATGTTTTTAAGGCTTGGCAGAGAATCTCGAAGGAAGCTATTAAAAGTTTGATGATAATGCATCCCAAACTTGAAACAGGCTCCTACAGTATTTCCATAAGGCTTTTTGGAACCAAAACTAACTTACTGTTGATAAGTTTTATCTGTTTATGATCACTGTTTGAAGGAACTAACTACAAAAAAAAACATTTTAACATTCCCAATAAATAGGTGGTCTAACTTTCAGGGGAAAAATAATATGCGTCTATGTACAGCAAAAGATGATAGATTTAGTGTTTGATCAGAAATTCACAGAGCATCTTTCTAAAAGTATCCTTTTGACTTCACGCAATAGATGTGAAAGTAGACTGATATGGGAAATATGCAGAATGTTCATACTGTAGTATTCCAGAAATAAGTGGCAACGTTTCTATCTATGGACCAATATAACCATGCACTTACCTCAACTACCTCCACACAGCTGCAACTATACAGAGGCTATGTGCTGCTGCTCGGAGTAGTTTTGTGTTTATTGATATTGATTGTGTACTTTGTAGAGTATTTATGTGCATTTATGTATAGTGTGCTGTCTAAATTCAATTTAGCGCTGTCTCCATTTGATGGTACTGTATGAGGGCTAATGTGTTTGTTTTGTGTGGGACAATTAGTACTTTCATCCTCTTAAAATCAATCAGACAACTGCAGTTGATTCAGAACGCTGCTGCTCGACTCCTTACTAATACCAAGAAAGTGGGGCTATCACTCCAGTTCTTAAGTCCTTACACTGGCTCCCTGTGTATAATTGATGTTAAACATTTCTGTTGGTCTATAAAGCTTTAAATGGTTTAGGGCCAAAATAAATTTCGGATCTTGTACGATATTATGAACCATCCAGACCCCTCAGGTCACCTGGGAAAGGCCTGCTTTCTGTCCCTACAATCAAACATAAATGTGGGGAAGCAGCATTTAGTTATGCACCACATATCTGGAACAAACTCCCAGAAAACTGCAGGTCTGCTGCCACTCTTATTTCTTTGGTTTATTAATTTAGTTTATATTTATTTGCAGCACTACATACTACATAAAGGACTACACACAACCGGTTAAATGACACACTAATTTGTATTTAAGTTTATTTTGTGGAGTTATCAGGCTGGAGGAGTGCTGAAGTTTAGATGGCTAACGACGGAAGGGACCAGCTGCTTCACAGGTGGTTATGAGGAGCTGATTAGTAATTGGACTGCACCATGTTCCCTGTGCATATGGGGAGGGGCAGGGGTTTATTATGAGTTTGAATGTATTACTACAATTGTGAAGAAATGTATTTTGGTATTTCAGTTGTACGTAATTTCTTTATTTAAAATGAGTTAGTGCTGTAGTGGATTATGTTGTAGCTATTTGTAGTCTGTTTAAATGTTATTCTTTGTCTTCCCCTTTGTGTTAAGAGTGGTTTGATCACCCACTATATATGTTCCCCTCATGTGTCACTTTGGTTAGGTCTGTCTTGGTATTAAGTTCTAGCATGACTATCAGCCTGAAGCTGGTCTATGGTTTGGAACCAGGCTGATTAAGTTCAATTCTGTCTTCTTTTGTTTTGGGCCTAGAATTAATGTCTTGACTTATTTTTATGGGAAAAATAATAGCCAAAAATAATTATTTTAAGAAAAACACAAGTCTCCTGGTGACTCTCTTGCCGACCAACTCTGGTCCCTTACATTGTGTTTCCTTTGCTTGATGTTCTGTGTAAAGCACATTGAATTGCCTTGTTGTTGAAATGTGATATACAACTAAAACTGCCTTGCCTTGCGCTGTCATGTACATCATGCTGTCAAAACAACATGGTTTTCTTTCCAATGATGATATATCCACCATTGGAGACAAAAGTGGTGGTGGGGGAGTATATCTTGAAAGAAATCAGAATAAATATTGGTACTCTCTGCAGTAGCCTATACATAACATAAGTTTCTGGTTGAAAGTTCTTTATTTATATATATATATACATATACATATATACACACACACACACACACACACACACACACACACTGGATGCTCAATATTGAGACGTTCACTAATGAATTTCTGGTCATTTCTTGCATTTTAAAATGAACTCAACGTCATCATGTCATATAATGTACTTGGAAAATAAACACTTTGTGATTTCACTCACAGGTTGAGCAGAGGCAGAAAATGGAACACCTTCCAGCTGATGTGTTCAAGTAAGTTTGATGCCAGGTTCCTGTGGGACAGATAGGGAATACACATGATATAATCAAATTTTTTCATTCCATTTATGTCGGACAGATACTACAGCATGACAGATACTATTTTTTCCCTAGGTCCTGACTATCTGATATCCCATCCATCTATTTACCATAAAAATATAGTATTTGAAATTATGTCTGTCTGAAAACAATCTGAAAACAAAGGCTAGACAAATTGAAACACTTATAATCGGCTGATTGTTTAGAACCGGACTCAAGAGCCACTGTGAAGGCCTAGCTGGGTTGTAAGGCCAGCTAGTCGTCCTGAATATGCCATCCGTGATTAACTGGGTTGTAAGGCCAGCTAATCTCCTGCTACTCTGGAGAGAGTTAAGATGATCTTCGAGCGTCGCCGAGGACACTGGATTGTCTGATGAGCTATTCCTGATTGGGTCTATGTTGTTCACTCTGGAAGGGTTAAGACTGGGTCTAATGCCGATGATGAGATTAGTTCAACCCTGACATACGGCTTGTTTTATACCACTGAGGGTGGCTCCTGACATCACGGCTGTGATGTCAGGTGGTGTCAGGCATTCCCACATATGGAGCTGGCTATTTCTGTCATGCCCAAACCGGGGACTATGATGTCAGTCCTGGATGGTTCCGGTTATCTCCGTATATGGGGTTTCTAGAAGGAGTGTTCTGATGTCAGAGCTAGGTATGTTTTAGGAATCTCCTTTTCTAGCTATTCTATACTGTCAGACTTTGTCTCCATTTATGGGGATAGGCGAGTATGGGTGAGTATGCCCTGAATGTTCGTAACACAAATACTGTGAATGAATCTAATTCTGAATATGTAAAGATAATTGTCTGATACATTAAGGAAGAAGTTGAATCCAGCATAAAACTTTTTTTCTTTTTCATTGCAGGAATCAAGTCGGCTTCAGCGGTTGAGTCATGCTGTGATTCGATCACTCACTTCAGAACAATGTGTACCTGCCTTGAATTACTCTCCAGGCGGAAAACCTTAATGCATCCAAATGGGGCCTGATCAATTACCCTGGCAAGTATTTCACATCAAGAGCGACATTCACAAACAGCGCCGGCGCACCTCTCTGTGTTTGCTCAGTGTTCAGTACATTAGGTGATTAGTCCAGAGTCACAAACACTTCTGGGAGGAGAGCCACTGCTACGCTACTGGGAGCAAAAATACTCAATGCTGCCTACACTAGCGAGGTCTAATTAACAACTGCATTAGCCAAATCATTTTTTCAAGCAAAAGTAGTTTCATATTATTTTGAATTAGTTTCATTATTTTTTATATAGTGTTGGTCTAAAAGATAAATTATATGACCAGAAACATAATTCACTGTAATAGCTCAAACAATACAGCCATTCAATGTAAAACAAACAAAAAAAAGCAATAAAAACTAAATTCTCTAAAGGCAAATATAATACCAGTATGGTGGCTACTCCAGATTTTTAATCAATATTCTAAAACTCTGCATTGTAAAGTCTTTAAAAAAATCATTTGACAAGTTTATGCTGCACAGCCTTTTATCATTCCTCATAAGTTGCTGAAAGAACACCACAGCCACTCTGTAATGTACCTCAGACAGCCAAGGAACCAAAGCTGTAAATAAACCTCCTCAGAAGATGACAGCGGGCCACACTGGGGAGTATGCACATGCAAGCCGATACATATTCACTCTGGCAGGGACCGACAGGGGCCAGCAAGGGTTCAATTATTTGTTTTCCTTGCTCCCAAAAGTTCATGTCAGATGGGTTGGCCATAAGGGCTTATCCATTACCAGCTCGATTTTTGCCCCAGGCCCACAGGGGGGGAGCATAGCCGGGAATAGCAGCCCAGTCTTTTAGCTGTTCTCAAGCACTGCTTACATCTAACGAGGGGAGGACAGAGGTCTAGTGGATGAAGTGGTTAGAAGGAATAAGAGGGTTATGGTATGTCTCAAAGAGTGGTTTCAGTAGCAGGGCCCCCGTGTTCACAACTTACTTTGGATGTAGCCAGAGACCCCTAATCTAAGACACATCTGTTACATTCCAAAGAAGCGCCCCAACCCACCCCTTCTCCTCGTTGGGGAGATATTGATTAAGCGATAATGGACCCTTAGTGGAGTGTATTTATTATGCATCAGTTGTCGATAATCCGCCAAAGTGAGCGAGTAAAAGGTGACTGGTGGATGTCTTCTCCAATTTCTCCAGACCCCCGCCCCCCCCTCTGGTGGCCCCCCTCTGCTCCCCTCCTCACAATCTGCCTGTCTGTCAGGTAAACAACATCGGACATGTAAAATGATGAGGACAAGATAGTGGCGATAAGGGTTGACTACTGATGAACAGACACATTTCCATGGTTACGGTCGATGAGCATGCTATTAGGTTGTTGTTTAACCTGGGCAATATCGGAAAATCAAATGGTAGACAGTGCAATTTTATGAAAATAAATGTTGAAAATTGAGAACAACATATAGTACGGCTTTGGTTTCTGGTTGTTTTGTGAAAAAGGGTTCATAGATATAATCTTTCTAAAAACCCACAGAACCAAACTTTGTGGCATCGGATTGTAGTGTGTGCCCTGCCCCACCTTGCAAATACTATCAGACTGAAACCTGATCTAATGCAGATTGAATTGCATCATAGTAAATATCTTCCACTGTAACACGGCTCAGTGGGAGTCCACTGGTCAAAATATCTAGTAATTTGAGGTACATATTGCCAGGATGTGTTAGTACAACACACTGTATTATAAACCATCATACATTTCTCTTAACGCACTGCTGAATGCATACCATAATCTACAGCTGCAACTATACTGTCAGTACAACCTACTGTATCACCTCAGTGATATTGGCTGAATGTTAAATGTGGAATTACATAGTAGTGCTACTGCAGTCTACTGTATATGTCTTGTGATGTCCCCTTGCATTGTATGTGACAATCTATGGCTCCAGTACACGATGATGCACCATGCAATTTGTTTTTCAGTGCCACCAAGACAAATTCCTATGTTTATTGTTATTACACTGGCAGTGTAAAATGATTCTGGTTATAAAGCAGCCTCGGTTTACTCCGTATCTACGATTGAAGTATTGGTGCAACAGTTAATCAAACTAATCGATTTAATCTATTACAAAAAAGAATCTATAATTGATCATTTAATAGAATAATCAATTAATAATCTAACCCTATTTTGAGCATGACATTATAGGTAGAAATAAAAAACTAATTGTGAAGATAGCCAATCTACAGGCTTTAAAAATGTATTGATCGAATAATCGCTAAGAAAATAATCGATAGTTGCAGCCCTATATTAAAGAGTTGGCTTTGCATTGATTGACAACAACAAATAGGCTGTCCCAAACACAGGTCAAGAAGACATGAAAGGGAAAGAATGAAAGATAATCCTGTTGTAGCGACAAGGACACTTACACATACTGGAGCTTGACGTTGTGCTGGAAGGCAGTGACAGAAATGTACCGCAGCTTGCAGGATGTCACCGTACTGGAGCGTGAGCAAGCACAACAAACAAAACACAGAGGAGGAAAAGAGGAAAAAATCACTATTTATAGCACCCGAAAATAAACAAGAAACAGAATCATGGAGAACACTTGTCAACTGTATTCTATGAAGTATTGCATGTTGATTAAACGCATACAGCTATACGTACATGTATAATGAATGCTGAGTGTACTGTATAGTATTATGTAAACTCCAAATACATGTAGAGTTAATGTACAGTAGTGCGTGGAAAAAATGGCTTGTTGTGACACTGGGAAATAATACAGTTTCACTGAAAGTACAACATCTGAAAAACATGCGTTGTTTAATTTCCTTCATAAGAGAGGACAAAGGCCATTCTTCACAAACTCTTATTCAGATTTGAAAAGTAGCTTATTTGACCTGAACAGCAGCAAATTCCTAGTGGCTTTGAAAGTGAAAGGGCCATAAAGGAAATTGAAAGAGTAACCGTGCAGTGGACTGTGTACTGTATACTGTATCATTGACTGAAAATATGTCCACAACATTGCAGTTTTTAATGTACTTTATCATTCAATAGAATGTGTTTCAATAGGTTAATCCATCACTACTTACAGGTTCTTCAGTTCTCTGTAGTTGACAAGATCGATTTCTGTGAGGTTCTCCAGGCCAACTTGATTCTCTATGTAACTGATTAAAAAGATAGAAAAGGAATGATGTAGGCTAATCAGCAACATAACATTGTGGCCTTCGGCTTGTTGTTGTGTACATGTTCAATTATACCTCGGCTGAAAGAAAATTACCTAATACACATATTGAAAAAGCTAAACAGAAATATAAACGGAAATCATGTATTCTGAACCAGAAACATAGAGCAGAGCAGAGCAGTGCTGAATGTTCGATGTCTAACTCAAAATAAAACAGAAAACATTAATCTCATATCAAAACAGAATGTACTGTGGGGAATAAAGAAAAGAAAACATAGATGGAAAAAAACACAAAGCAGAAATAGTTGATGGGAAACTCTTGAACAAGCCATTTTCCACATTTCCAGACATACCTCAGGATAGCTACAGGAGTGTGCTGTGGATCTATTCAGCACTTCGACTACTTAGTACAAGGTCACCATCCTTTCATGAACTGTTTGAATAGAGAGCTAAATCAGACTTATCAAGTTAGAATTTAGCTAATGTTCTCGGATGTTTCTCCCAGCTCCATAAGAAACTCTTTTCATGAACTGTTCTGAGTACATGACTGGATTGAATTGATCAAGGGCCTTGTCCTCACAAATGTATTTTTAGGCAGATTGTTTCACCATGATTGCTAAGAGGATGGGGAGAGTGGAGTGCTAGAATATAGACATGCATGTTCTCTGTGCTTTGAGTGCAACTTTCAAGCAACATGAAAGGATTATGCAGAATTTAGGCCTTTCTGGTCGAAAGGAGGTTCAAATGGCATGCAAAAGCAGGTCATAGCAGTGAGCTTGGTGTTCTAGTGGATTAAGATTATAGGTCAACTTAATGCTTTTATGCTTTTATTTCTTATTTTTTCACACTTTCACGACAGAAAACCGTTCTAATAGAAAGGCTTTCTACCAGAAAACCTTTCTGATAGAAAAGCTTTCTTTTTTGTGAGGTTAAGGTTCGGATCAAGGTTAGATTTAGGCATAACTTTTTTTTAGGTTACGGTTACAGTTATGCTTAGGCATAGTTGCAAAAGCACAACAAATGAATTGCACTGATGGACTAAGAGAACCATGTGTTTGTTTTAAACTTTTTATAGTCCGTTTTTTCTTGCAAAAAATCGGAATCTGTCTACAAAGGCCTTTAGACACATGGAAAAACATGGAAAAACATGGAAAAACATGGAAAAACAAGGAACGACTTTTCCACACCCATGTCAGAAAGCCTTGAGGGGAGACTTCTCCCCTGGGCATGATTTATACAACCTACCCGAGGCTAATAGACCTGGGTCATGGCCAGATACTGTAACAAAGTCCATTGACAAGGCTGTCAATGGACTTGTGACTTGTGCTATTAATCAGATTCATCACAGACAGGCTGATTGATTGATTGATTGACAACACAGATACAGTCATAAGGACAACGAATATTTGTGGGAAATTATAAATATATTTTAAACTCCTGTAAGGTCTGTAATGTCTTGTTTACGACACACAATTTAAACATGTAAAATTCATTCAAGCTGGTAGTTGCATGTGTTGTGCTGCACTGAACAAACAGATATGTATTCATGTGTGATTGACCCACACAGCAGTAATGTGATTACAGGGCAGGTGGGCTCGGGATCACCCATCGGCCTTGGGTTATTGGATTGAGCCAAGTGGGTGATATATCATCTATTGTTCCTGGGTGAGGGCAATGGCTGGCAATTCACAAAATTGCATTTATAACTCAGCACATGATGAATTTCGGCTGCTGTTCCAGAGTTAATGGCCCCTTGTTTGTTCCGTGTATCGGCTGTGTTTGCTGCCAATACCCCGAAGTGTTGTCGTTTACTGGCATGCAGAGCGCCGCGGTAAACGAATGCCAAGAGAGGCCCTGCTCACTTATTGATTGACTGGTTCAGAGAATGTCGAGCCTCTCCCAGAGGTCAGCCGAACACGTTAGGCCGCAGGTAACTTTTCACAGATGGTTCTTTCTTTAACAAGTGCTAATTGATCTGGAGAATAGACAACACTGACATTTTAGTTCCTACGTTTGAGTCTGCTATAGTTAGTTGCAAGAGAGCAGAGCAGCCCTCTAAGAATAACAAGTAGCCATTTGCATTGTCTCGGAAAACAAATGACATTTCTTTGTTAAATATCAGCCATGTTCACTTCAGTACATACGAAACGATTAGGTTGGATGGAAGTGCCATTTCATTTACAAAAAAAGCGCTTGGAATAATGTTCCTCTACCATCACCTTTTTTATTCTTTAATCGTCTGTAGACTATACAATAATGTCCTAAGTGCTTAAAATGTGTATTCAAGTTGTGTATTTCTCCTTTGACATTTCAAATAACCCACTTCTCTGGCAAATGGGTGAATCTCAACAGAGTGGATGGTGTCACATACATTACACCTGCACATTAGACAGGCCCTTGCCTTGCTCCTCCTTAACTATTAGGACACGTTCACACAGCATTGTTTCAACCGCCACAGATTATATTACATTCAAACCCTGTGGGAAACGTCAGAAAAGTGCACAGAAAAAAGTTGAGAAAGTTCAAATATTTCCCAAAAGTCCTAATGACATGGATGGCTTTTTGTCTGAGCCAGCTGATCACAACAAATGTTTTCATGGAATATCATTGTTTGCTGTGGGACAAAGTACCGGTGGTCCGGTGGATAAATTGGTCTACTCATAAAGTGCTATTGGCACTGCTTTTCCTGCACATAAAATGCTGTATGTGAACCACCAAGTTTACGTTCAACAAAAGCATAGCGTTACTGTAGGATCCTATCACCATAATGGACAGAAATCAAGCTCCAGACCCAGAAAAGGATCTCTATGGGTCGAACAGCATTCCATTTAAAAAACATTGTTTGGGAACTTTCACAGATGCCTCATCACCAGAGTGGCCTGGCTTTGGTTTGATTGATTGATTGATTGATATATTTATTGACAGAAATGCACATGCATATGCATAAACATATTTGTACATATCTCTCATATTTGTCTGCAATCTGCATCTTATGCAATAATGTGCAGGCAGGCAAATTAGTGCATTGTCTAATCACCTGTATGCATGTGGAATTTTGGGGCGGTGACGAAACCAGTCGAAACCAGTATTTCTTAATGAGCTCATGGATTCACGGAATGACCGTTAATAATAACATTTAAATACTTTTATGGGATGTTTTTAAATTAAAATATATTAAATTAATAATGATCAATCAATCTTTAAAAACGTGATAGTAATACCCAATGATTATTATCAAGGAGGAAGTATAGGCCTAAGACACAGTGACTTTAAATCACATTCCCTGACTGATTGTGTGTTCACAAGCTAGGTGGGGCTTTGAAAGGTGACAAAATGCTGTAGTATGACCTGTATTACTGTAAAGCAGTGATTATACTAGGCTTCGTCACCACAATGACAGCATCCCATAATATCAGCGTTTCAATGTGTGTTCTCAGTGACATCATAGATCCTTATCAAATTAAACAGAAGCAATATTAAAACACACAACCTTGATGAGCTCCACTAGTGAATAAATGTTTTTGGAATGTCCATTTATGCACATTAATGTTTTTGTGAGTTTACCATGAAACTATTGGAGTGGTAAAGGAAGCAGTGACTGTATATGGCTATACATTCTAGTCATGCTCTTCCAGTTATCGTCAGACTCATTGATAACAGTTTTTTTCAATAACAGAAAGAATTGCCTTCACTGCTTGCCAGTGAAAACTCAACATACAGCACATTGTACCAAAATGCAGAATTGTATAAAAGTTAAATACCACAATCACAACATCACTTGATTAAGAAAATATATATTCAAGCGCATCACCTCGACTGAACTTTAGCATACCATGTGTTAGTATGTCAAACTTTGTAACAAGCTCAAAGCAACTTCGTAATGGCTCTGTCTCACTTAACAAAGGCAAAACAATCTGAAAATGTTAGATGCAACTCAATGAATCTAACATCTAACAGTAAATGTTTATTCTAAACCATAAACATACAAATTGGCCATTCAAGATGCAACTTATTGTACTCCCAGTCCAAATTGAGCCAAATTAACAAATTGATCAGCTGAACATGAGAAAGTCATGCACACACCAACACCCAAGGCACGTGAATGAATCCAATGCACTCACACTCACTCAGAGGCACATGCACAAGTACTGAGTCCAATCAAGCCTGCCACCCAACCCAAGTGCACTCACATCTCTGTCACGTTCTCACTCTCTTGTGGTGCCAACGCCGGGATGCTAGTGATGCCATCAGTCTCCAAGCATTGCAGCATGGCAAAAGAGCAGCGGCACGCGGACGGGCATCCTCCCAAAGTAGGCACCGGTGCCAGGCAGAGCAAGGTGAGCACCAGGGGTAGTGCCAGGGCCAGGGCTGATGCCAGGGAAGTGCCCGCTGCCACAGCCATCATGGATTGAGTGATGAAAGGATCTCCTTATTGCCAGCAGGATGTCGTAGATAGCACTTGATGGCAGCAGCTGTATAGTTCACCTAATAGGGCATAAACATTGAGAGCGAGGAAGCCTCTTCCACCACGCACACAGTAGCTGTCCACTTGCTGCTGTCTGGCAGAGCTGCGATCCCAGCTGGTCAGGGTTCTGGTGCTGAACCACAGCTGCACTGAGCAGCAGGAAGGCAGGCAGGGCAGGCAAGCAAGGGGCCTCTGGGGACACTAGTGGAGGGCTGCAGCCTCACTCTCTCACTTTCTCTCAACCTCCCTCTCTCTCCTCCTCTCTTCTCCTCCACGATGCAGGGAGGGGCAGGACAACAGAAGCCATTAGTTGACTCTGTGTTGGAGAGCCAGAGTCACCAGACACCTCAGAAACCGAAGGGGGGAGGGGGGTGGAGGGGTGTCAGGGATGATGTTAGGAGCATGTGGTGGAGATTTGAAGAGAAGGAAGAGATGGGGTAGGGTGATGGAGATATCATCTGCCCCTGGGTGAGAAGACTGCAGTCCCAGCAGTGGCTAGAGGCGCAAGCAGAGCCAAGCAGTTGGGTGGCTGGCTGCCTGTGCATAGTGTGAGTTTCATGCTAGCTATGATGTCAGCTATCAGGATAGATGGATCTGGCCAACCAGATGGGAAGGAATCCTGGAATGTCCACGCTCATTGAGACTTATAGGAGGTGAGAGCCTTTGTTGGATTTAAAGGGACTACACCATGAATTTTTACTTTTTTTCCTTTTTTGTGTGTTTTTGGTCTCCCCTACCTCTCTTCTATCCCCAAAAATACCCCAGTTTGAGCACTCAGGCTTTCACAGCATATCTGGGGTTTTATGTAAATTGGTCTCAAAACAGGCCAAACTGATTTGCCCCCGAAAGTGAAGTCACTAGCGGTACAATCCCTCCCGTTTTTCAGTTCCAACATAAGAAATAAATAAATAACAAAAATGTTGTTTTTGTTTTTTTTCTTCTTTTTTTTTCTTTAACTTTTTCCACACAGAACCAGGAGATAACATGCATACAAACTGGCTCAATAGCGCCATGTGCCAAATCAGGACAATTTGGTATTGCAGGTAAAAGTGCTTTATAAGCCAGAGAGAAGTTAGTTGGAATGAGTATATCTGAGGCTTGATTTAGGCTCAAACCTTTTGAAAAACGTTTGAGGGACATAAACAATATGATATTAAATATTAAATATATTTTTTAAATTCATGGTGTAGATCCTTTAATAGTTGTGGACAAGTGCGAGAAAGATGGTAAACAGACCTCACTTACTAATACAGACTTCCGTCAGGATTTAACTATAGGAACCGAAAAGAACAAAACTAAATTTTTCATCTTATAACAAGAAATCACAACATTTCAGGTTCAAACACAGCCAAAATGTAATATGAAACTGTCTACTGAAAACAGACATCCACAGTCACAAACGGAAAGCCAAACAATGGCCAGACAATGTAAGGAAGCATGGATTTATTTTCCATTTTTTCCAGACAATAAAGTTAAGTTACAGGCAGCCAACTTCACGACAAAGAGCTGTTGAGCACATTGATAATCTAAAATCCCATAAACTGAATTATCTGAGAATACATATCTTTATAAAATCCTTTTCTAAAACTGAATAGCTTAAATGAAATCTGCTTAACAACTATAGTCACAAGTTTGATGTGACAGTGCCTTTCTCACTGTGCTAATCATGCTATAACCACTACCATTAGCCTGCTGATGAGCCCATGGGCCATCCATCATATGGCATCCATATGAGTGGAGCCAATTTTTACCCAGGGGACAAATATTGTGCCCCACCCCCATCCCTTTCAATCACTCCACACATGAGTAAGGTCATAGTGCACTGACCACTATTACTGGTCATAAGCTGAATAGCCATTTTTGCTGCTGTCGTCAGGGCTATGCGGTGGCTTAATTACTCTTTCCACTATCCTCTTCTTGGTCTTAGCTCAGCAGCTAGGGTGGTCGAGAGACAAGGAGCTTTTTCACAACAACTATTGTGCTAAAGGGACTTAAGTGTACGACAAGCGTGTACATGGATGTCCACATGTGTGGGAGCTGTATGAAATTACGAAAAGAATAGTGGCAAAATTAAGCAACACAGACCAAATTCAGAAGAGTTCATCGAGAGTTAAATAATAAACGAGAAAGGGATTTATATGAGCTTGAAATTAAACATTCCATAACTGGTGAACAATGATTTGGGGGAAGCCTTAAAAAGTCAGCAGATTCTACTGATCAAGTAGGCCATTATATTCACCCCCACACACACTGTCAGCTACCATTACAAACTATTAAGTTACAACTTCACATATTTACATACTAGTGTGTGTCTAGAGTCTAGACACACAAGACTATATCAGGTTTTTTCCTTCATATCATTACATAGAAATAACTTTTCTGTACAGTAGCAGAATAGAATGGCACAGTAATGTCATCACGATTGGAGGCCTACTTGGTATAATTTGGACAATAAATGTACATAGTAAAGGTCTAGCATTCCATTATATTTAAGGGATATTTATTTTATACAGAGCTCAGCTGAGTTTACCTGGCTGGATCTTCTTCCACTCCTGACATCAGAGCATGATGGAAATGTGGAGGTGTGGTGAATTTAGCTCTTCAAACACTGATTAACAACATTTATATAACAAATGTATTGTTTATGAAATACCAAATTGTAGGTACTATTTTTTCCTATAATTGGAATACTGAGGCTACTGGCTTTAAAAAAAGAAAGAAAAAAAGATGTTCCATAGATCAAATGTGGATGAAACAACCCAAGAATTGTGTGATTAAGATACTTTAAATATATAATGGAGTTTGTGGTTTACAACAGACCAAAAGCAAAGATTTATTGTCTCATTAACTTCAATCACAACATGTTCAAAAACCTGCCTAGAAACTGTATGATTTTTTGTCTTTCCCTCTTGTCATTTAAGTTAACTGAGACTTGAGAGAAAATCCTATTCAGTAAGTCATGTGATAATTCATTTTCAACATCTCCTCAGTTGGAAATAGGGGTCATTTGGAAGTTAATAATGAGATGATCTTTCTGTGGGCATTCTATTCTATTAGATTACTATATTCATAAATCATGATTGATGGTCACCCAAAGGGTTAATTGTGAGTCTTGGTCTCCCCGCCCTCCTGTCATGGTCAGGGTATCATTCACAGAGGACTGGGGTGGTCTCTGTGGCATATTGCAGCCTCTGCCACAAAAACCATCACCTTGACTCCGAAACCATATCTTGACAGCTGTTCGTCCCTCACACTCTCAATTCTTATGGCACAGCTCACACACGCATGCACACAGAAATGCCTTATTTGAATTTCTGTACATTCAAATGTTAATTATTAGGAGATTCAAACAAAGGTTACATCATCATTTCACCCAGCCACGTAAACCCTAGCTTCTATATACATACACACACACACACACACACACACACACACACACACACACACACACACACACACACACACACACACACACACACACACACACACACACACACACACACACACACACACACACACGCACATCTTACAAGCACACACAGACACAGACAAAAAACACAGCACACACGCGCACACACACACACACAGACAGACAGACAGACAGACAGACAGACAGACAGACAGGCACATCTTACAAGCACACACAGACAAAAGAGTGTGGAGGATACAAAATATTTTTTGTTTGTTTTTCATGCTGCTGCAGTCAGAATCAGTCACTCCTTCCTCCTATAGCACTACATCTCATTACTCCATTACAATTATTTGAAAACTTTAGTTTCTAGTTACTTTGTAAATTTAGATTATTATTACAAAACATACATTTACCACTTCAGCCCTATTTAAACTTTGGCTATTTGAAAATAGCCGATCTACAAGCTCTCAACACGTCGCATCATGACACGCTGTGAGCTTGTAGATCTGCTATTTTCAAAATATTTGTATACATTTTTTAGACATAACTTGTGAAAAGGGACATTCTGCATAATGAGTACTTTTACTTTTGGTCCTTTAAGTATATTTTGCATTGCAGTGTTGATACTTTTACTTAAGTAAAAAAATATGTACTTTTTCCACCATTGGATCTTACTTCCGTACAGAGACAGATAAAGAAAGCCAGGAGGCTAGATTCACAAAATGTTACATGATATATTTGAATATATATTTATCTCTCCTGGGATTTATGTCATTTATGTCCATTATTACAAACAGTGAAGTATTAATGGCTATTAAAACAGGGAGGAGGTATTTCTTATGCATGCTGTTTGGTGGTGTGACAGGGTTGCAGGGGTGGTACATGCAGAGAAGGACAGCAAGAGAAACACGAGGCTGCACCACCGTTAAACATTAAACAACTATCTGTCCACTTCATATTAATTTTCTGTATGAGCAGCATAGAGAGAGGAATGGACACAGAAGCAGAAAAAGGAGGGGGAGAGCAAAACAGAGAGAGCGAGAGAGAGAGAGAGAGAGAGAGAGAAAGGAGAATAAGAGCAAGTAACAAGTGAGTGAGAGAGTGAGTAAAAGCTCTCTTGGACCAGGTACAAGGAAAAGCTTTTACAGTTTAAGTGGTAAAAGCACACGGTTGCCATGTCTGCATGTAGGATGTGTTGTTCTCTAGCATTCCCATGCTTTACGCTGTACCACTCATGTACAATGGCTTGATATGATGGATTACCTTACCTCTGCTGTTCATCTTATCTTATTCATTATATTTTCGGTGTAGAAAATTATTCAAAATGGGTAATTAAATTGGATAAAAGCTGTTTTGCATCATCCACATCCAAAAGCACTTCCTGGAGAAAGTGTGTAGGTTAGCTGAACGCAATTGTGAGAGAGAAGTTTAGAAGTTATTAGTGTTAGAACTGGAAAGGGGCGCTCTGTGTAGCGCACATGTCTAAACAGGTTGGGTGGCCTTCCCAGGGCTGTTGTAAGTCGTGGGTTGCAGCCATCAGGACCCAAGGAAGCTGCGGGGGAAAACAGCATTTCAACGACATACGGTTCAACTTTTTGCACTTGTGTCACCCCCTATGGTCATTTGGTCAGAAGCGAAAGTGCCTTTAGAGGTGCGCTTTATAGAAGCCCCTCAACGCAATGGCTCTGCATTGTGTAGAGGCCCCTCAATATGTTATTTCAATTTGGAATTGATCTGTAGGAGTAGTAGTGGCAAAAAGTGTATTTTGAAGAAATTGCAAAATGGAGGCAACTCTAGTTAGGTGGAAATTGGCGTGTCCCAGGGCAGGAATTTCATGGAGACCATGAAGGCCATGGCCGCTGTAGCCCCTCAGTTTGGCCTGCTGCTCCTCAATTATATGCTCTGAGGCCAGAGTGGCCTTGATGCCCTGGGCCTGCACACACTGCCCCAGCAGTGATTGTATTGTTTTCTCCACTGCCTGTGACGCCCCATCCCCATCTTCAAATGAGTTCAGTGACTCTGAGGGCTGAGTGTCTTTCTTGAATTACTGGCAGCGTGATATTTTTTTTACACTGATCAAGATTAGCTACACACACACACACGCACGCACGCACACACGCACGCACACACGCACGCACGCACGCACGCACACACGCACGCACACACGCACGCACGCACGCACTCACGCACGCACGCACGCACGCACGCACGCACGCTGGGCATGAAAATGACAACTGCATTGGTTGTAAACTAGCAATGACAATTGTGCTGCACTTTCCGATTTGCACCGGATGCAGAAGACTGTGTTGTATACTCGACCCTCTTGAGCTCTGATCAATATCAGAATCAGTTTTATTGTTACATCACAGGTTTACAGGTGTAAAGAAGTGGGTGGAAAAAGGGACATAAATAGGGAAAGCAAGGACAGAAACATGAAAGAAAAATCTAAGATATATATATATAGCTATACGCATAGCATAATAACTAGAAAAAGCAGCAGGTATGAAGTTAGACTTAAGTTGCAAATAGTAGCAGCACATCGGCACATAAGAAGGTTGTCCACATAAGGCAAAAACTTAAACTGTCCTTTAACTGTTAAAGGAAAGTATTGTGGTCACAGGTGATGTTCGTGTGTGTGTGTGTGTGTGTGTGTGTGTGTGTGTGTGTGTGTGTGTGTGTGTGTGTGTGTGTGTGTGTGTGTGTGTGTGTGTGTGTGTGTGTGTGTGTGTGTGTGTGTGTGTGTGTGTGTGCGTGCGCGCGCGCGCTGGGGAGTGCGCATCTCAAGGTACAAGGTTTGTTTAATCTTGTGTACAGGCACATAAGAGTACAATTATTTTGTTTTGGTCTCCTCAGACAATGTAGAAACAATAATAGTAACTAGACAATATTGTTCCTAAAGAAACAAATGTGGGCTCGCTTTAAAGCCCCCAAAAAAATTTGTATAAAAAGTACAAATTCAGTTTGACTCGGTATCTCTGTCTGTGTGTTGTGTGTGGGCATAGACTTGCGTCCGGTTGATCAGATTGGGAGAACCCGTTATCATTCTCTTAATTGTCATCAGTTACACACCTGCTTGCATAGCTGATGGTAGTAAGGGGATGGAGGGGTAGGAGTGATGGGTGTGGGGTGCTCCCAGAGGAAACCATGCAAGACACCTGCTCATCGGGAGCAATTATAGGGGTTCATCGTCTTGCTCAAGGACACTTCGACACTAACTCTGGGGGAGGCGGGGATCGAACTGGGAACCTCGCGTTTGCCATCTGGCCACTCTACCGGCCACTCTACCGGCCACTCTACCCCTGAGCCACTGCCACCCCCTGTACTCACTCACATTTCACTCACAAGATTTTCCTACTTTTTCCAAAATAGTAGATCTACAAGCTCACAACGCATCACATTGTAGATCGGCTTTTTTCGAATAGTCAAAGTATGGGGGTGTGGGAGGTGGGGTGGCGGTGGAGTATGGGGTGTGTGTGGGTGGGTGGGAGTTTTGGAGCATGAAATGTACGTATGTAACGTTTTAGCATAAAAAAATACTTTGAGCACCAAAGTAAAAGTACTAACATTTTCAGAAAATAGCAGATCTACAAGCTCATAACGCGCCACATTGTAGATCGGCTGTGTGTGGTTACTGTAGGTTTTGTTTTAATAATAAAATCTGCAAAGTAACAAGCAACCAAAGCTGTCAAATGCTGTCATTGTAGTGGTGTAGAAGTAACACAAATGGAAAGTGAAGTAAAAGTACCTCAAAATTGTACTATGCATTGTAAGCACTTGTATAGTACTTGAGTAAATATACTAGTTACTTTGCAGCACCACTGAGCAGCCAATGACTGACAGGCTAGCTATCACCAGGTGTACTCATTGCTAGAGTGTAGAGGGACACGGGTTGATGGTCTTAACTCAAAATGTATACATCACACAGCTTAGATCTTTGGATTAAATCAGAGAGCAGACCCGTGCAAACTTGGTGATGTAAAATAAATATCTGTAGTGTAAAGAATGTGGCCACAGTGACTTTACGAAAACATACAGTAGGGCAAAACCCATTGGAAATGCATTGGGTGTTTAAAGTTAAATATTTAAAAAATATATAAGCATGTATGACCAACGGTTCAAGAGTTATAGGCCAAAACGTGTAGTGGGCTGTTGTAGCGCCACCATGAGGAGATTTGGAAAAAAATTGGATGGTGGTTCTTCCTTGGCTTCCTTGGTTCTTCCTTGGCCAGCATTTGTTTGCTGCATTCATGATGTGTGGCATTTTGTGCAAAACGGCCACCCCCACAAACGTTGGAAGCCAATCATAGCCAATTGGAATGGATGATAATAAATGTGACAGATACTTCTTGATGAGTACAGAGATAATGTATACCGCTTTATACACAAGGTTTGGACAAAATCTGTAGAAGTAGTAACCAAAAATGTGTTTCGCAAAATTCTGTCTCATGGTGGTGCTATAACAGGCCGATGTGAAAAATTTGGGGCGGACGTTCTGCTCTGGCATCCAGCAAGTGTGTGTGCACAGTTTTACGTCGATCTGGCCAACGGTCCCGGAGATAATCAGAGAATCCAAGAATAGCAGCAGTATCAAGACAGTTTGTCCATTGGTTGTAGTGCTTAAGGTGCTTGAAGGTGCCGTGTACTGTACAAGATTCTTACTCCTAAGTTATAAACATCTCTCTGTGCCAGTGTCCTTGGCAGGCCTCTGAACTCAGACAGGCAGTGTTTGTTGTCTCCGCCAGGCCGAAAGGCATGGCGAGAGACAGTATGTTTTACCCTCCGTCCGTGTGTCCGTGTGTGTGTGTGTCCGTCCTGTCTGCGACCAGCTAATCTCCGCCACCGTTGGCCCTGTCGCTGTGAAACTGTGCACACACACTCCCTGGATAACACAGCAGAACCTCTGCCCCACATTTTTCAGATCAGCCCGTCATAGCGCCACCATGAGGCAGACTTTTGCAAAACCCATTTTTTTACATTACTCCTACAGATTTTATCCAAACATTATGCAAATCGGTACACAGTATCTCTATAGTCATGTGATCAACACGAATCTGTCCGATTTCCCATATTCCATCCTCATTGCCTATGGTTGGCTTCCAAAGTTTACAGGATTGGTACGTTTTGAACAAAATGCCTCAAATCATGAACGCAGCATGCGATTTCCGTAAAATTTAACAAACACATTCCCGCTAGGCCAAGGAAGAATGACACCCTTTTTCACATTGGCCTGTTATAGCGCCACCAGCAGGTCTAATTTCGCAAAACACATTTTTGGAACAAAATGCCTCAAATCATGAATGCAGTGTCCGATTGCCGTGAACGACTAGCCTGATTATCAGCCTGAAGCTGCGTAGAGCTTCAGTCTGAAATTGGCTGCAATGTCCGCGATTACCAGGGGGAGGGGATTCAAATTTCCCTAAAACCAATCACAAGAGATCCACGGATCCGCCCACATCTGACGTCATCGCACAGCTTGTTTTAGCAGATATTCGCTGATTGGCTTGTCGTTAGACCACCCCCACCTCCGACTCTGATTTGACAGATTTTTCTTCGATCGTGAAAAGCCATAGGCTCACATTATGACACCAGACCAAGAGGAGCTCACTCAGTGAGTGGGCGGGGTCTATGGTCTGGAACCAGGCTAGTGAACGACCTAAGAATAAATGGCACCCTTTTCACAATGGCCTATTATAGCGCCACCAGGAGGCCACAATAACCTACCTGACCTGGCGGAGACCTGTGCTCCGAGGAGCACTTTTTCTAGTTTCTTATGAAACATCTCTGATCCGTGAAAGATAGCTGACATCTATTCAACCGGATAGATGAGTTTGGGCATCAGTATAACATGCTCAGTAGGCTAGGTGTTCCACAGGTATACTTACTTACTTAGTATCGAAAAGACATTAGTGCCATGGGTGCATACATTATAACAGGTGTTCCAAATGGGAATTAAACCAACCCCTATAGTGCTGGCCGTGTTGATACAATGCTCTATCCTGTGAGGTAACTCAGAATCTTATCAGATGCCACTGAGCTCAGTACACGCTGATGGAACAAGATACACACAATGCACTCTGTAAGTTACCACATGTTCAGTGTCTTTATCTACAGATCTGAGGGTGGAGAGAACAAAACTCTGGACATCGCACCCCTCGACCCCTCATCAGACAAAAAACCTCTCCTCCCCAATCGATACGCCACCAAACAAAACAACGGTGTAGAGTGTAGCCATCTCAAATTCATCATCACTCCTCTCCTCGTCTTTTTTTCATCCTCCCCCTTCTTATTTTCCATTCGCATCTCTGGTTGGATCATCAACACCCACCAGTAATGGCCAGGACTCTGTGTGTGTGTGTGTGTGTGTGTGTGTGTGTGTGAGAGAGAGGGAGAGACACCCTTTAATTTTTTCCAGTCTGTTTGCGCACAATGTGTAGTACGTATTTATGTACTGTGTGTGTGTGTGTGTGTGTGTGTGTGTGTGTGTGTGTGTGTGTGTGTGTGTGTGTGTGTGTGTGTGTGTGTGTGTGTGTGTGTGTGTGTGTGTGTGTGTGTGTGTGTGTGTGTGTGTGTGTGTGTGTGTGTGTGTGTGTGTGTGTGTGTGTGTGTGTGTGTGTGCGCGCGTGCGCGTGAAACTCACAGGGGTAAACCCAGGATCGATGGGTTGGAGTAGGCCAGAGTAGAAGACGAGGGGAGCTTGGGGGGGGGGGGGGGGGTAGGGGGGGTTGGGGCGTAACCGGAGCCCTCATCTCAGTCTCTCATTAGTAGCTGGGCGGTGGACACCAGAGGCTCCTGGTAGAAGCTCATGCAGATGAGCTGAAACTGGAGGAGCTGCAGTGTTGGGGGGGGGGGGACGACTGGACGAGACTGCTCAATGAACAACAAAGTCTCTGCTCTCACTCTGAGTGTCTCCATTAGCCTAATTTATCTACTTTTGTCTACTTCATTTACTTTTTCAGTTTTTTCAGTGCTGAGAAGCCGGTTATGAAAATGACAGAGGAATTGTTTATTTACACGCAATGTGGTCATAGTATACTGTATATTAGCCCCCGTTTTGTCCAAGTTGTCTGTCTGTCTGTCTGTCTGTCTGTCTGTCTGTCTGTCTGTCTGTCTGTCTGTCTATTTATTTGTTTCCCAGCATCTCTTACTTTCTGTATCTATTTCTACAACTTAATGTTATCTTTTTTTTCACTCACTGTGAGAGACATGTTTTCTCATGCTTTCTTTCGTTTATTGTCCAAGACACTTGAGATGTTGCTGGGTAGGCCTACTGTACATAGGCAACGCCTCTGCCTTTTTCTCTTCTATCCACTCATCTTTGTCATGCTTTCTCTCTTTCTCTCACACACGCATACACACACACACACACGCACACGCACACGCACACACATGCACACGCACGCGCTCACATAATTAAATTAAATTTTCAATATACTTTGTAATGTTACATGAATATTTCCAATATTGCCTCTTCACTGACCATTATACTCCATCATTCTCTATTCTTAAATGTTTTCATCTTATTCATCTGTCTTTCTTATTAACTCTAACTTTCTCTAGGGCTCTTATTACCCACTACTTCTTCCTCTCGTCTTTTGCTTTAGATTCACTCCTCATTTCATTTCAAAAGAAACTTCATTAGCATGAAAGGGATTACGAGGCAGTGTTTCCCAACACTCAGTGGTGAGTGACTGCAAATAATGAAATACGGCCTCCTCCATAAAGCAGAGACTGACGATGAAAAACAATCATACCGTGTCGGTCTCTGTAACTGTTGTTGTAACTTGTATGTCTCACAGATTTCTTTTCTTCTTTTTTTCTTATATATCCTGTACAGTGTCTGTTTTTGTCTCTACATTGGGCAGTTGTTATTTCCCTGTTACCTTCGCCATGCAGACAGGCCGGGAGACGAAGATTGTGTTCTCGACCCTGTCTGTCTGTCCAAGTCACTGTGCGGCTAGTCTTGCAAACTGCTGGACCAATTGGACCAACAGGCAGTAGGCCAAGGAAGACATCCCCCAAATGTTTTTGCAAACCGTGAAGCCAACGGCCGCGGCGGATGGAATAAAAATCAAAAAGAAACAGTCGATCCGAACGCTTGCGACTGCAGCGTGTCCACGACGGCGGTGGCGTCGATTCGCACCTCAAAACGAGCCCTTATTTTTCGATGATACTGCTTTTTCAAACGTACTGTAACATATGTTACAGTTCATGTGGCAAACCAGTACATACATGTGGGAAAAGCGGAACGAGGAACACCCGTTTTTGGCTGTGAGACAGGAGCGCCGGCCCCGCTGGGCGAGTGAGCGAGCAGCCTTGGCAAAACACAAAAAACATAACAACAACAAACAGGAAGCCGATTCGCTAACCAGGTCCACTAATCGCCATTTATTGCTAATCGCCGCCCGGCCTCGAGGACGCATTTTACCCTGGTGACCGGGGGTTGTTTTGTCTTCCTCGTTCTGCTTGTACTGTTTTTTTTATAACATATATGTATATATACATAATATATATATATATGTATATATATATATATATATGTATATATATATATATATATATATATATATATATATATATATATATATATATATATATGTATATATATACATATATATATATATATATATATACATATATATATATATATACATATATATACATACATATATATATATACATATATATATATATATATATATATATATATATATATATATATATATATATATATATATATATATACATATATATGTACCTCTGACGTCATTGTGACTCAGCCATAAGCAAATCACGGCCACGTGACACGTCACTATGACAACATAAACAACTGAACCTCTAGTGTGTGTTTGTGTGTATATACATGTATATGTCCCATCATTGAGAATTGGGACAAAGCTTTATTATTGGGCGGTGAAACCGCCCCTATAAGTGAGATTTGGAAAAATGTACAAATATCTTGGGCAGTGAAACCGGCCCTAAAAGTGAGGTTTGGAAATTTGTACAATTATCCTGCGCTGTGATTGGCCAATCACAATCTATTCAGGACTGTGATTGGCCAGTGTCACATGACACATGTGCATAGCCCTATATAAGCAACCATAACTTTACAAAAACCATAAATTGGTTTTTGTAAAGTTATGGTTTCGTCCATCATAAAGAGTGTTTCAATAAATGTATTTATCTTTTGTACATGATTGGTTGACTCCATTCAGTATTGTGATTAGCTAGCAAGACACCGCCCACTTCACACAGGGTGTGATTTTTTTTTTATTCAATTCAATTATGCCGAGAAAATATATTAAAGTGTTGAATATCAAACCATGTAATGGGCCAACCTCTCACAGTTAGTTTTTTTTAGATGTCAACTCCATAAAATGGCATATCTGACGGAGTTGACATCTGACGGTGTAGTAAAGGCTCTGGCAGTGGCCTAGTACTGAGCCAATTGATCGCCATGGCAACCCCAGCCTAGGCCTGATTAGGTGAATTCCCTACGCCTGCTAAATGCCCCACACCTGTATTTGATTAGAGTCAGTCTCTACTCCCCACATTCATTCCTCAGCCACTCATTCAGTCATTCCACCTCACAAGGACTTTTCCTCTCTTCCACTGTCCTACGATTCCTACAGTCCTTCCAATTGGTGTGCGTAGATTATTTTATGTTTTGTGCAAAATGTTTGCTGACAGGTGAATTTATTTAATTTTGGTTTTTGAAGGAAGTGTTTGTGAGCTATGCTAATTCTTCGCCTCCATTAGCCAATGCTGTGAGCATTTGATGTCAGTTGGTAGTTGTATTTAACATTACTCCGCCAGATGGGGGTGGTATTGACTTCACAATACAGCCTGAAACAAATGTGACGCAAGCTTCTTCCATCTGGCGGAGTCAGGTTAAGTTGTTTTATCCAAACTGTTATTTATGTCTATGCTGATGTCTTTATTTTGTACTGTTATTGACATTACTATCTCTGTTTAGACCATACCCAAATGTTACTGTCTCCATGTACCGTTGCTTCTCTGGAACTCAAGTATACTCAAGTATACCACTCAGTGCTGTTGAGCAAGGAGGTTAAGCCCAAACTGTTCCAGTAGAATTGTTATATGGCCAGTGATAAAAGCCTATGGCAACAGTGGACCTGGTTTCACGTGTGAGTGCAGTATGTATAGAACTGAATGAATATTAAGCATGGCACTAGTCAGCATGCTCAGCAAATTTTCCATGATTAAATAAAGAATCTTAATGAGAATACATTACTACAGTAATAGACAAATTGGTCTTCTCTCTCTCTCCCCTCCCCTTGCCCCCCTCTCTCTCTCTCTCTCTCTCTCTCTCTCTTTCACTCATTGTCTCCCTCTCTGCCTCTTTTGCTTTTCCTGCCCCTCCCTGCGTCGTTCCGCTCGCCTCCCAATAGCCATATCCTTTTCTCATATACATGTGTATAAAGAGAGGGTTAAAAAGAGCTGCTCTCCATTAGCCAAATTGAAAAATGAGAGTAAAGTGCCATTTTATGCATGACGCACAGCCATGACCTCTCTATTCATCTCTATGCACAGCAGTTCAGCCAAGGTGGTAAACATAAAGCTGCAATATTTAGATACTCTGAATGTCAGCATCTCCTGTGAATGAATAGTCTCTACACATGTGAAACAGCTCTTATTTTGTTTTTCATGCTTTCTTCAGACAGATACAGTACAAAGAGAGACAGGAAATATGTACAAAGAGCAGGGGAGTGACAAATGGTCGGGCTGGATAGGAATCAAACCGGGGATTCGCTGTCGTCCTCCACCACCGGGTCGCCCTTACTGAATATGATACAGCTATATATGTGTCAATCTTTGTGTGTCTATTTGTACTCTGGACAGCATTTCAGGGTAGTAAACGTTCTAGTGCTGGTATTTCAGAAAGACCCAATTGAGGTCCAAGGTTTTCCGCCTCCCATGGACAATATACTCCCTCCATCACAGACAAAGCTGATGACATGAAAGCATATTTATCTCTAAACTGTTCTCCAAACTGCTTTAGGTATATGACACTGCTGTTCAACTCATACATTGTATTCCCTCATCTTTTTCACACATCTGAGGTGTACACCAGTCTTTATTGCCTCTTTATTGTCCATACAATATGAATATGATAGAAGTGATTTCCTTACAGTTTATCGACATCCTCCTTGGTATATTGACTGAATACCTGATTTCTTCAGTTGCTACAGTATAATGCAGCAAATGGATTTCAGCCTTGAGAGTCCGTCTGTCTGTCTGTCTGTCTGTCTGTCTGTCTGTCTGTCTGTCTGTCTGTTAGATACCAACAAGGACCAATACCACTATTGTGTACACGCACATTATTACACAGAAGCCACACACAAACCACAGTAAACCAAACATAACTACAGAAAGCAAGGCTGTACACATACAGTAGGCTTTGATCAAATGTGTGTATGGTATACTTCTCAGTGCACACTGCATACTGTTTAGTTCATGTGCAGTGCATGAACAATCATATTGTGGAAGGGTCATAAGTGGCCCCTATGTGATTCCGAATGAGGTGAAAAGGAGCCGTTCAGCTACAGTATCAACAAGGTTCAAGGTTTTAATTTGTCATGCTGCAGATAGCTTGATGGGCCATCTATCAAAGACCAGGAAATAAGTAAGCCATAACACATTTTTACGTTAAAAAAAATATTCTTTTTCAGATGCTGAAAAGTAGACAGTACAAACATTCACTCAACACCATGCACTGGTAAGGCCAGTAAAGAAAATCACTGCCAGCAGCAGACAATGAACAGTAGATAATATAGCAAATGTTTGAATACAAAATGTCATGCAGACCATAAATGAACCGAAAAACAATTGAAGAAAGAATGCACCGACAACAAACAATAAGTAAAATTAAACAACCATGCACAAGCAGACAAGTCGGGGCACAAAGCACTTATTATGCCTATTAGTAGTCTTACTTCAAACTTAAACACAATCATAAAAAGTTGCCATCCATACAGCAAATACACAAACACATTGATTGCATTTCATTAATGTAACTTGTTTTCACCTCCATTGGTGGGAGGAACAACATAAATACATACCTGTGTCCCCACAGCAGGGGTGAGTGGGTGACAATTCCAGGACCATGGACAGTTCCTCAGCGAAATTAGGCTAATGCTCAACTGAAAAACCTATGTACAGTTAGGGTTATGTATACGATATGTATACGATATGTATATTTTATTTATTCATTTAACTCACCAGAGCTGAAAGTGGTGATTGTGACCTGAAGGAAACTTCCTGAGAACGCCGTCCTTCCATTCATTTTAGCATACTACACTCGCTGAAGTGAGTGTAATTGTTCGACCAACAATTGTCGTGTTTGCACCATTAAAGACTACTCGGAGCAGCAGCTGCCTGTGACTATTCTTTTTTTACTTATATATGTTTACTTTTTGTTCTGCACCAGCGACCTGTATACAGTAGATGTGCATAACAATTCCTTTTGAATCATCTACACCCAGAGGATCATCAAAGATCCTTGTCACCCCAGCAATGGACTGTTCACTCTGCTACCTTCTGGAAAACGGTACCAGAACCATAGCATTTATGTGACATTATGAGACAGGTGTTTTCTAACACAACCACAGCATAGATTTTTTTTAAATTAGTTCACAGTAGTTAAATGTCTCTTGCTAGTTCACCCTAGGACATTCAGTTTGTCTCAGATTGTCAATCAGAAACGTTTTCTTTTTTTAAGTAATTGTGCACATAAATTAGTAATGAATTCATTTCATTTATTTCTAGATCAGTCGGTAGAGCATGACATATGAGTGAGTGGTTAGAGACACCAAGTGTTTGCACTAATATTAATCATATGTATATATATATTTATATTTGTATTGTATGTTGTACTGATTAGCAGGTAGAAAATAAAACAACCCCAACAGCAGAAAAATCAAATCCCCATATAGGATAAATCTTTCACGGTGCAATATACAGACAGCTGATGAAATTAAAAATGACTCTACAATTAACAATCTTTGGGCAATATTTCCTGTCAGTCATATCCCATTGTGTGGGCAGCCTTGTAACCCATCCACTGGCCAAATGAAAGGCTTCTTTTAGGAGGGTATAAAACTGCCAATTGGACAGGATGGATGGGGATGGGTCCTCAGGCTGTGCAGGGTGCCCCTCTTTAAGTCTGACAGTAATTACTGTAGATTGATGATGCATGGGTTCTGTCAGCTGTGACAAACATCACAGCACCCATCAGCCATAGCAAAAGATGAGTCTGCGATCAGGGATGCACACACACACACACACACACACACACACACACACACACACACACACACACACACACACACACACACACACACACACACACAAACTTGGCACATGACAACAAGCTGAAGGGCCAATCTCAATACCCCTTGGCCTTCACTCTACTCCTACTTTTGTATTGCCCAGGAGGAGGTAGTGGACCTACGGAACAAAGCCACGGGGGTAGTGTTTGAAATTGGACACTTCTCAACTTCTCCCTTCTTTTCTCCCCCTAGTGGCTATATGCAAGATGTACCAACAACAAAAAAAAAGATCAGAAAACTACATTCAATCACAAATAGCTTTATTATCTATCCCAAAGCTGCACTTTCAAATTTCAAAGGGGTGCAACGTATAATCATCAAACTAATTGATTATAAAAAACAATTGATTTTAATCAAATAATCGATTTTACGGTGGAAATAAATCCAAACCTTTTCCAAAAATAGCAAAAGTAACAGATCTACAACACCATGCTTGCTTCCCAGTATTTAATACTGGTTGCCATCCAGTTCTCTCGTTGGAGAGAGAAGGGTGTTCATTTGTGGAAAGAAGGGCTTGCATTCCTTCCAGAATCTATGTACAGAATTGTATTTAACGCATTACTTATGTGTCTTTTATTTAAAGTTCAAATTGGCATTTATAAAAGGTCGCACAAGTATTTATGCTAATTATAACTGTAAGGCTTAATTGTAATTATAACACCAGAGCTACAAGTGACATGGTTTCCAGACACTACTGGTTTATCTCACAGCACTTAGATGTTTTATGGACGGCTGATATTCCAGACCTGGACCCAGCTTCTGACACAGCGTCAATTTGACACCCAGAATCTTTATCTAATGAAAATGATTGCTGACCCCATTTGCACTCTGTGTTATTAAATCGAAGGTTGTTGGGAGGCTACTGTCTTACATATGTCCTGGAATGCTCGCCAGTGGCCAGACTCTGGGAGATGGTTGCTTCCAGCCCCTCTGAGTCGTTTGAGATTACCGCAAATGCAGAGCACAAGAAAATGCAGAGCACCACAGTCCATGCTATCATGTTATGTTTACCATGTGCATATTAACCTCTGGCTGTATCAGTCCAAACAGTGGCTGTGACCTGTGTGACCCAGCTGGCCTTTGTGGGTCAGAACAGAACCAACTAGTCCCCGGGCCCCAGACAGACAAATCAATGACCATTGATCAGGGGACAGAGATAGCATCATCGTTCAGCGTAGAGTGGGTACAACATGTTGGCGTGTAATGGCCAGAGATACGATGACATGCGAGTACTAGGGGACAGACCACCGCTGACAACATCACCTCTTGTCTTTCTACAAGCTCAAAAAGGTGTCATTTTCTGTGCATCTGATTTGGGACAAAATAACTTGTTGTTGCATGTCAATAGTCATGTGTATTGACATATTACTAGCTTACAAATTATCACAAAAGCTGTTCCAAATTGTGTATGATTTTTCGTTAGTGGCCATATACGGTTCATTAATACCTGTTCTTTGTGAAGAACACAACAGAATGTCAGAGAGATGGAAGAAAAATCCAGTAGAGAGAGAAGGATGCTTGATGATGTTATAATAAAGAACACGAGGAATGAAGATAAGCCGCATAAGTCAACAAGACAACAAAGGTAGAAAATAAAGAGGTGATGGAATGCATAGGTGGCAACATGTCAGACAGGGAATCGTAAAGGGGAAAGAGAATAGACTCCACGAGGAGGAGAAATGGCAGGGACATGGATAGAGAGAAAGGGGGGGAGGGGAGGAGCGGAGGAGAAAAGAGAGAGATTATGATTTGTGGCTCTCCAGTGCACTAGCGTTACAGGAATGGCCCTCTAGGGCAGCATGAAAAGCCTCTTGATTGTTAGGAGTGGTAACAGGAGCCCCCGGCTCCTTGCCCCGATAGATTTATTTACATTTCAGTGCCTGGACTCTACCCTGAAAAAAAAAAAGAAAAGAGAAGGCAGCCAGGGCATCAATATTTTGTAGTAGTGATTACGCTTCTTTGCCCAACCCCCCTCCCAGCTCTTTGTTTCACGATGATGACTTAATACTATGTTGATGCTCTGGTGTCATGCTGCATTGTGCAACGGTTAGTCATTGGCTAATTCCTGAGGACTGGACACAATGGTGCATATCTATTGGTCAACCCATTCCTAGATTAAATATAGTACATCACTTGAGAGATAAAAATGTATTGATGTCTGCTGAGGTATTTTCACTTGACCCAGCCTATTTCATGGGAAAATATCTACCATGCAACTAACAGCTGTTCAATCAATCAGTGAAAATGTTTCTCTGTATTCGACACACTATAGTGTACATGTTTTGTTTACCAGGAGATTATAATTCATACCATATTGCTAAACTTGTAAATGAATTACTACCTTTCTGATAGAACCTTTATAAAATAATGATAATTACTGTAGATCAGCCAGAGACTTACTTTTGCATTTAACTTGTTTTTAGCCTTTTGATATAGCCTATATATTATAGCCTATTCAATTTAAAATGAAAGGAGGAAGCGCTGCATGGTTCAATGGCTGTATAGACAAGTGCTACAGCCTATTCAATGTTTAATTATAAGCTAAGTACTGTATCTGGAATCCGTTTTAAAAGACATGAAGTGAAGAAGAACATTTTTTTATTTGATAAATTCACAAATAAAGCAATATTATGCATATTTCTTTAGTATTGAGAAAGAATCACAAGTGGCTTTCAAGTATAAGTCTTTTGACTCCACAATATATAACCTTTATTTAACCAGTAAAACATACATACATTGAGTCTCTTTCACAAGTATGCACTGGCCAAGATGCAGGAATTACATTGTTCCATGATTCACCGTGACAAAACAGTACAGAACAAACACACTGGCTATCGGAAAAAAATGAAGTGAAAATACCTAATGCATTATGAGAACAAAAAATAACTACAGTATAACCAAATAAGCACAAAACAATCCAATAGATGTACAACCCTAAAAACGCAAATAAAGGGTAATGGTTGCAAATTGTCTTTATTACACACATTTCACAGATCACATTTAAAGACAAAAGTAAGGAGAAAATATATATGTATAATATATATGATATAATCATCAACTTCAGTGCTTACTTCTAAAGGAGAACACTAGAGAATGGAGCAGTGCACCCCTTGGCAGCCAGCGTCTGTGCACAACCAGACAGCTCCCAGTCTTAAGTGGAAGAGCAGCAGCCTCTCTCCCATTTAGGATAGTGGGCTATTTAGCCTGACGGCCATTAAATATGAATTAAAAACCACACAGGCCTCTTTGCCTTCCAAAATGTCATTACATATCTTTATGGCAGCCGATTGTTGAATAAGCAGTTTGCAGGGCTCCCCTGAGGCTCACGCTGGGGATGGGAGCAGAGTGGATGGAGAGGGGAAGTGAAGGTAGGAAGGGAGGAAGGGAAGAAGTGGGGGGGAGGAGGGTGGTCAGACGAGTGCTAAAGTGGAGGGATGGAAGGATAGCGGGGGGGAAAACGAGAGAGGACAGACTGAAGCATTGAGGGGGTGAGGAAGGGATGAATTGGGAGAGGAACAAAGGGAGGAATGGACAGGCAGAGTGCAGAAGTAACGGGAGGAAGAAATAGGACAGAGGATAGGTGGGAGGATGCGTGTCTGAATTGAGGCTGGAAAGCGGAGTGGTGCACTGGGGAGAGTAACCAACAGGCAGGCCCGCTACAGCAAGGCCAGGGCCTAATAGCAGCCAAAATGGAATCTACATTACAGGCCCTAACTGAGTGGAGTACTTCAGGGGCAGGGCCCCGGGAGGGCCAAATAATAGCACCAACTTGAAGTGGGTGCTTCAGTTTCCCCCACAACAGATGAAATTAGATTGAAGGGGAATGGGGAGTATTTCCAGAGAGATGCTGGGTTTCTTAGTATTTTTGGGGGTTGTTAGAGATGTCTCAGGAGGTCAGCATGTACTCTGGTAGCAATTTTATAATGCACTATTTACAACATGACAACAGTGCACAGTTGCTCGGGTCTAATTGGAGGTGCATTTTCAAATGGTGCAGCCATCATTAATTTAGGCTAGTCTCCACCATTCCTCTTTTTTCTTTCAATATACCCCTTTGTTAAGTTAATACAATTCATTCCATTAAAACATATTTTGATACATCTGTGACAATGGACATTTGATGAGGTTATTTTTCATGGAGATGCTCAGGTTCAAAGAGAACACTTCAGATTGTTAAAAGGGGGAAAAATTCATTCAATGTAACGTATTCCTCTTTCATGCTGCATTCTAGTTTTATGCCAATCAAAAACCTTTCCCCACTGTCAGGTATACTGTACGTTATAACATGCACCTGTCTGATCTGGTTATAACAAAGGAACAGCCTTGTACAGGGGGCCGTTGTTATGCCCAAGTGGACCACTGCTGTTTTTAAGACCACTCTCTTATTTTTCATCATATTTGCAGGTAAATTGTGTGTGTGTGTGTGTGTGTGTGTGTGTGTGTGTGTGTGTGTGTGTGTGTGTGTGTGTGTGTGTGTGTGTGTGTGTGTGTGTGTGTGCGCTCGCTCGTGCGTGCATGTGTGTGAGTATGTGTAGATTTTTATGTACACTGTAATATCTGCATTTCTACACTCTCAAAATGTAATTAACAATCAGGATTTTACAGTGTATCTGTGTATTAGTCATTCAGTTGTATGGATTGATATCAAACAGTGGTGCAGCGTAATAACCTGGCCAGTCTGATTTGAATAATTGGATATTAAAGTATATTAGAGTATTTCTAATCTCATATTTGACAGTGATACTAACGGACGGACAGACGGACAGACAGACAGACAGATGACTGGAATAGACAGATTGAGAAGCAGACAATATGTCAGTCAGACAGACAGTCATTGATTGTTTTATTGATTAAATGATTGATCAACGGACAGCTCAATTTGAAATATTATCCGCCACTATCCATAGTCATACAAACGAATACCCTATACCGTATTATAGATTTAACTCAAGCTTGTAGCTTCAGTTCAGCTACAGAATATCTTGTATTTTGTCCATATCTTGTGTGCTGCCCAGACCACAAGCAGATTGAAGATTGCTATTCTGCCGTGTTCCACACAGCACTGTAATATTTTGGTCATGTGTGCGCGCAGCATAGAGGTGCACAGCATCACTTGCTCTCACTTCTCTGCATCAGTCTATTTTTTTGTGTGCTTTCGTTGCCGTCAGTCCACTTAAGGGCCTTTGGTTTCTAAGGAGGCCATTGTATTTCCTCCGTTGCCTAGTAACCATCACCAAGGCCAGCACTCCATTGTTGCGGAGGCTGAGCACCTGAAGTGCTTGCAGCCTGTTTCTACTTTTCAAAATTGTACTATAATTTCACAAAGTGGTATTTCAGCATTACAGAGGAAAATTGGGGAAACTTCATTTGTCTGGTGATGTATGTATTTACAAGGCCACACAATCAACAGAGAGCTGGAGATGATTATTTGTTACAGTCATGATGGTGGAAGAAAAAGCTGTACAGTTCTCTGCATATTCAACTTGGACTGTATGATAAACACACAAAAGAGAGACAAAAATGGAGATAAACATAGATGGATGCCTACAAAGGTTTGTGTGTGCATCTGCGTAGATCTTGTACTTTGTTAAATTGCACGTGAGGTAGGGAGACATGCACAATAGCATAGCAGAGAGATATCTAGACAAAGAGTCAGAGAAGTAGACAGAGCAATAGAGAGAGAGAGAGAGAGAGAGAGAGAGAGAGAGAGAGAGAGAGAGAGAGAGAGAGAGAGAGAGAGAGAGGGGGGAGAGAGAGAATGGGAAAAGATAAGAAAAATGGGTACAGAGCACTATTTAGTCGGTAAGGACTCTTATTTTGAAAGGGTTGTGGGCTAGATTTTATTCTGTGACGTCACTTTTACACGATTTCCTTGAATAGCACCTGTGTGCATGGGGGCTGTCTGTCTGTCTGTCAGTTCTGAGTAAAAACATAACCCATTCCAGCAAAAACATATCTATCAGTGTTCTCCGCTGGCCAATGGAGACAGACTGTGTCCTTTTTTCCCCTTAGAGACCAGTACAGATGACCAGTATTCTTATCGTTACTTTAGGTGTTTTGGAGCCCCCCACCCCCCATTTCCTGAGCCCCAAAAGCATCTTTTCCATTTTTTAAAGAACATTTGAAGTGGTTTTGACATTTTTACACAGACTCTGCTTCTGTCTTTGTGCAGAGAAAATTGCCCCATTTTTGTGTGCGCGCAATCAAAGTATTTTTTGGATGACCTCAGGTGCCTAATTCAAATATGGTAAGTACCAAACATTTTTACCACATGATCATTCTGAGTGCAATTTATTTATGTTACGATTGACATATAGCAAAGATTTATTTGTGTTGTCTTTCAAATATTCATCCAAACCTTCCTGATGTATACTGTACTTTATTACAGATAATATATAAGCAATTCATTTCATTATTTGTCTTCCATCATTTACTTGTTTTCTCTGATTGATTTTCATTGCTGTATCTGATCAGTTCTCTTGCAGCAATCCTGAATACAATGCCACACTCTTAACTCATTAAAACCGGGAAAGCATCTGTGTCATTTTAGATTTGTGCGTTGGCTATTCAAAAATAGCAGATTTACAAGCTCACTTATGCAAGCAAAAAATCTTGAAAGTGTGAGAACTACTGATATAGAAGGCGTTCTTGTGTGTATGTAATGTATGTAAAATCGGCCTCAGGTCTTAATGGATTAAGCGAAAGTGTGACATTCAAATGTATCGGATTATTTAATATTAGGTCCTTCCAGTATTACTCAACAGGTATTAAACACACCAATGCTCAGATCATACCGTATGAAAACACTGTCAGACACACACGCACACACACATGCACGCACACACACACGCGCTCGCGCACACACACCTTTATGTACAGTTTCAACACCCTTACAGACAGTACATGCACCAAACACATGTGCAGACACATACTGTACAAATACAAACCGCTAATAACATAGTAGTATATGTGTATACTGTAACATAGTAACTATACAGCTGTTGCATACACACAAGCGAAAACCTACACGTGCACACACACATACAAATATAGCTTTCATCTGGTCTGAGTAGTACTGTACACATTGTGTTCTAAAGATGTTCTCCGTTCCATTCCATAATGTAAATCGTCGCTGTCGGGCAGAAACCTGACATCTCGATATTTCACCTTTTTATGATTTTTTTGGTAAATGAATGTCCCACATCATCATCATCGTACCAAGAGTGTTGCACAAAAGTAGTGAAAATAGCAGATCTACAAGCGATGTGACGTGTTGTGAGCTTGTAGATAGGCTATTTTCACTATCTATTTTCACTATTTTAAATTATTTTCTAAAAAAAAGGGAACGGTTTTGGACATACAAGGTTTCCACCGACAGTGACGAAATGTGTTGATCCAACTCTAAGAGTGTAACATTTTACACATACGGTGACCCCTAAGGGGTACATTTTTACCTCTCATAGATGAATTAACATGACATTTACAGTAAACATTTTTTAAATGAGATTTGAAAAACGCAACACATAATTGTGGCTGTTCTTGTGACGTGACAAAGAATGCCATTTTTCTGTGAGAAATTGGCACGTCATTTTCTTTCTCTTTTTGGTCATAAAACTCAGTTCTTATCCTGCATATCTGCAGCTTCCACATAATATGTTGAATAACTGGGTAAATCATGTGTTCATTTTACTCAATTGAAACCAAATGGACCCTTACAGGTCTATTTGGTTCCATTTGTCCACTCTCAGAGATAAATGAACACTCAGGATTTTGCTGTGTATATATCACATACAAGGCAGATCCTACTAACATAACATACAGCATGTATGAACATGCCTAGAGAGTACACTCCTGCAAATAGCCTTGCCTTACTGTAAGCAGCCACAAGCGTATATGAAAAGTCTGATATATGGGCTGCTGTACTGGTACAACACCCAAAATGAAAGTGCTTTCCCTCACATAAATCAGGAATCAAATATGTCCGTTCTTACTTGTTCAGTGTAATGTGTGTCCATCAACACATTAAAGCCAAAGCACTAACAAAATGGCAATATGCCAGCAAAAAAATATAATACAAATCCAATTGTACCTCAAAATGTAACTTAAAATGTTATTAAAATGCACTTGACAATATGAAAAGGTAACTGTTGAAGAATTTACAACTCAAGGAATCAAACGTCTGCCTATCATACATTCATATTATTATGTGGAATTTTTACACTGGAAAAGATTATCAGTCATTATATTGCACCTGGGTGGTTCTGGTCAATATAAATAATAATTATGACTGTATATAAATATAATATTTACATGCAAATCAGTATTAAGAATAGAATGCATTTTTGCTAAACCTTCTTCAACCTTTGTCAAAGACTATTAATATGCTAATTTCATAGTCTTTTTTTAATATACACTTACTGTAAATCTTTTTTGGCTTACAACATTAACTGACATATTTGGTGTGTGAGAAACGCACCACTGTGGGTGAAACACAGACCCCTGGGTAATGCTTGCACTGGGTGTTTACTTTGTACAAGAGCCCATGGCTGTCACAGAGCCAAATTCTGGAACACACAGTGTGCCCAGATAGCCCTTAACCCTGCTGATGTCCTACATTTCATTTTGACCACCACCATCTGTGGCCTTGTCCTTCCCCTGGAATCCCAGGGTCTTAAGCCTGATATATATTTCATTGCATGAAGGTCGTTGCATGCAGAAAATAATCAATCTATAAGCTCACAATACGCCACATCGTGGCACGTTGTGAGCTTGTAAATCGACTATTTTCTTCCTGCAACTCTGACGCACGACAGAGTAGATAAGGTTTGCTGTATAACCAAATCTCTTTGCAAGACGTTTTGATGTTGTGTAATAATAAAAAAAAAGTATAATCTCCCTAAAGATGTAGCTACCATACAGTTAGTTTGCGATAGAATACAGATAGAAGTGTGTGGGCATTTCCATCATTGCAACAAAACAACAAAAGTAGATAATATGTAAATTACAAAAGTGCTGCAGAGGATTACTTTGTCTCTTCCATTTTCTTGTATGAGAAATAGCTGCAGCTGAAATAGCTGCATTTAACAGAACAACACAAAGAAGCAAGCAATCAGATGAACTATTTTAACATTGACTCATCTCTTTTTTAAGTGTCTTTTTCAGCACACAGGAATCTCACAGATGGTCTCTTGATGAGCTGCCAGCCAATGCTTTTATGTTCCTAATCTACAAATACAAGGAGAAGGCCACAACTGACAAGTTATATTATGAAAAACTGCTCTAGCCTTCAAACCTGTGTTTTGAGGGTTGTTTTGGATGTCAAATTCATCAAGACAATTTGCACTTGAGGGAGAGCAACAGTCTTTGTGAGAATCTCCTTCAACCGCCTGCAGAAAAGGAATTGTTTATCAGCTCAAGGAGGCCACCTTCAGTATTCTTTATACTCTAGCAACAAATGAGACGGAAACCTATAACAGGAAGCTCTCTGAAGAGAGAATAATAATAATAATAGGCATGCTGCAGTGAACATTTTAAGATGGTTTAATTATGTTTTGTATACGATTAAATGTTATCATTTACAGCCATTCCATTAATAACGATGGGCTTTTATGGTGAGGCATGTGGATTTGATGCAGAAAAGAAAAAAAGAAAACTTGGAGATGTGCTGAAACAACTGGGAGGTAGTCAAAGTATATTTTAAAAACAATATTAAGATTATGAGTAATAGAATCAATATTTCATATACATAAAAGGCAGTTCATTGTGTGTCCATAGCAGCTTGGAAGACTAGTGATTTTGTTGTTCTATAGTTAAATTGACAACAAGTCATTGTCTTCTTCACTGCTTTGAGACTAAAGAGATGCCTCAAGTCAAGAGAAAATAAATGTTACTCTATTTTATTTTACTTTAATAATGAGAACCTTTACATCATGATGAAGGCTCACTTCAGCTGAAACACGGCCTGGTTTTGTTGTTGTTGTTGTTGTGCTAGGTGTGAATGGCATCTCCATTGTTAACCTGAAGACATCAGGTCTGGCTTCCTGACAGGCAGGATACAGACAGATAGAGACACTGATCAAAGGAGTTGATCAACTGGTGGGGGGATTCTCTGACCCCCACCCGCCTGTATTGTAATGTGAGCTACCTACAGTATAAAGAGTGGACTGGAAATTGACTGGTTAGTTGTACTGACCACCAACTACCAACCAGCTGGGCCTGGCACCTTAAAATATACGACAGTTGCATGCTTTTTTGTTTTTAATCTTTGCCATGGAATAATAAAGGATTTTAAACTTTTTTTCAATGGAATACTGTGCTTTGGACATTGTTTTCCTTTAGTTGTTCTATATTTAGAAACAGGGGTAGACTTAAAGTACACAACGCCACCATCGTCTTTCCCAGCCTTTTTAATTAGTGCACTCTGAGAAAAATGGAACTGATGTTAACAGGCAGTCATCCTACTTCATTTTTTTTAAATATGTGTTAAATAGCATTATATAGCATTAAATAGCATTATATTCTGAGTAGTAATCATTGCTGTAGTGTTTTCGTCTACCCATCTCCCCAGCACTTTAATAAACAGAAAATTGTTCAGGATACCATTTCACCCAATCCAGAGAGAACTCGGGATATAGGATAAACAAGTGACATTGGAAGTGATTAAACAAATAAATGAGCGGACAAAATTGGAACTGGATCACAAACTGATATTTGTGGGGTTCTCTCTCTTGATTGGATGACATTTGTAACCCATCTGAAAATGTATTTTCTGTTTACTAAAGAGCTAGAGAGACAGGGAGACCCCTGTTACTGAACAAACACTATAGCAATGATTACTATCACAATATAGACATTTAAAACGTGATTCCTAACTTTGGCTTATATAGGCTTCTGTATTTATTTAATTATGCACTTACTCATTATTGGGTCATAGGAATTGTTTTTAGCTATTTCTTTTGTATGATTGCATTTGCAAATAATTCAAGTGACATCCATTTTAACAGTCTCAGAAGTAATGTGTACATGGCCGTGAATGAACAGTAATACTGTTGGCCACTGATCTATTCTCTTCTATTGCAGTCATTAAATGAAGGGACAATGCAGAATATGACTAATAAGAAAAACTGATTGATGAAATTAAGATACATGTAATGCAAAAACAATATACATAACATATATTTTGTATGTAATAATAATGGGAGAAGAAAACTAAATGAACACATATGAGATTAGCTGCACAGTAACATTCAATGTGTCTGTACACTCAGATTTAACCACTTACGCAGTCGACGCAACGTGACACATTGTTAACTAGTAGATGGACTATTTTCACTATATTTAATTAAAAAACTAAAACAATTGAAATGTTGAGAAATGTTAGGGACGTCAGGTTTAATGTGGTTAAATGAACATCCAGGGTTGTTTACATCATGTTCATGCCACTCTGTAATGTGACTACAGTAGGTTATTTGACTGTACCGGTACAGTAATGCCTGGTGCTGATATACTGTCTACCTGTAGGTCAGTGGTTCTCAACCTGTGGGTCGGGACCCCACGTGATTTTGGGGGGGGCCCCCAGATGACAGTGAAGTGACAATTGAAGGACTTTTAAGACCTTCTTAATACTTAAAAAAATATTAGACCATTACTGCATCAAAAGTAATCAACAAACTATGTTATAAAAACTGGTTTTGAGCTATTTGTAGATCAGCTATTTTCACAATATTAACCTTTGGGACCGAGTCAAACAAAATGTAATGCCTCAACTCCTACAATTCCAAGTGCTTGTCAAGGCTGGGGGGGTCCCCAGTTCAGTTATTTTGGGGGGTTGCGGCCTGAAAAGGTTGAGAACCACTGCTGTAGGTGACGGTTGCTGAGATAGAGAGGGACTCGACTGACCCCACAATCCACCGTGGTCCTCACATAACACTAAATGCTCTTAATTTCTTTCTATTTGCCTTCATGCTGACCATTTTAATGTCCTTTACACTATCTCAGTTATGACAAATGCGGAAGAAAATCGCTTTGCCATTTAAAAGCTCATAGTTATTCTGGGGTGAACATTCAGCAAAGACAGCTGACCTACAAGCTCTCAAGGCACCACAATGCAATGCATTGTGAGCTTGTAGATTGGATATTTTCATTGAAGGGATTTGATGTTGAGGGAAAAAACTGAGCGTGCCTAGTATAGAGCCCTGGGGGACCCTGGTCAACTAAGTATATAGGGTTTACATGTAAGTGGTTAAGCAGATTGTTAGCTCCAACCTGTTTTGACAGCCTACTTCAAAATATTAAATCATGAATGATGGAGACCATCAGTGACCCAAGGGTTAATGTCAAACTTGGTATTATTGACCCACTGTTCAATGAGCACCTCTTTGATGATTATACCACACAGTTCATTTCATTTCAACCTTGTGACTTGGCCTTTGGCCTTCCATAAATCCTACCCGACGCACTGTTGCAAAAGAGTGTGACAAATGTACCTGAAATGTACTCACATAAACCAAGCATAGAAATCACACACAAAATGGCCACCTTTCAACCTTTTTTAATGGTGAATTTCAAGCTTCACATCTCCGTTGACTCCATTGTAAAACTGATAATCGGCTGATTGTTTAGAACCGGGCTCAAGAGCCACTGAGAGGCCTAGCTGGTTTGTACGGCCAGCCAGTCGTCCTGGTACTCTGTATAGGGTCAAGATGTTCTTCGAGCGTCGCTGAGTACACTGGGTTGTCTGATGAGCTAATCCTGATTGGGTCGATGTTGGTTACTCTGGAAGGGTTAAGACTGAGTCTAATGCCGATGATGAGAGTAGACCCATCGGCACTAGACCCAGTCTTAACCTTTCCAGAGCAAGCCAACATCGATCCAAGCAGGATTAGTTCACCTGACAACCCAGTGTACTCAGCGACGCTCGAAGATCATCTTAACCCTCTCCAGTGTATCAGGACGACTAGCTGGCCGTACAAACCAGCTAGGCCTCACAGTGGCTCTTGAGTCCGGTTCTAAACAACCAGCCGATTATCAGTAATGCTTCATTTATACTCTGCTGTGCGATGAAGTATAAATCAGTTTAGAAAACGGGTGAACAAAATATTTTCCTTCCAAAATCTTAAGGAAATGTAAATCGGGTGGTGGGGGGATGTTATTATCAATAGGATGGACTGATTGCTAGGTTTTTTACTGAGGGGGGAGAATGGCCAAAGTTTGGGCCTTCACCCGCTTGAAGATCTGCTCCACCTGGGCCTGAAAGTCCTCAGCCAGGGGCTTGACCTGAGCATTGAAGTAGTCTGCCAGAGGCATGAGCTGGGCCTGGAGGTTGTCGGTCAGAGGCTTCAGCTGTTCCTCGATGTTGGAAATGTAGGGCTTCAGCTGCTCCTGGAGCTTCTCGGCCTTAGCCTGGACCTTTTCAACCAGTGGCTGGATCTGGGCCTTGCCGCCCTCAAAGTAAGTCCTGTGACAGGAAACAAGATAATCGTAATTAAGGAAGATAAGTATTAGTGATTATCTGCCCATGATGGTTGACATGGTTTGGACCAATGTTCACTAGATAAAAGTTGATATTGGCTTAAAGTGACTTCACTCACTACGTTACATTATTTTCATCAAAGGTTGTGATGGAGCGACTTAACTGATTGATTGATTGATTGATTGATTGATCAGTAAAGAGGTACAGTAAAACACTTAGGCTAAAAGGATAACACAAAAAAGCCATGGGGACTTTTCCATTGTGGTTTTCTTAACTGATGCATGTAGAGTGTGAATTACAATGAGCAAAAAGGCTGAACAATCTTTCTAATTCCTATAGCACCAATTGGTTTAAACTGTATTAATTTGTCTTAGAAATGATCATCTATGATAAAGAAGTGCGCAGTAAAATGCTCAGGGTTAATTTAACCCCAACAGGTCAAATTGGTTCCATTTCTATACACACTGAGTTAAATTAACTATTATATGAAATATAATACTATGAAATAAGAGTAGAGGAACAATTAATTTTCCAGTGGTGGAAAAAGTACTAAATGTTTTACTTAAATAAAAGTATCAATACTGCAATGTAGAAACACTCTGTTACAAGTAAAAGTCTGGTAATCAAACTGTAAGTATTGGCATCAAAATATACTTATATACCAAAAAGTAAAAGTACTCATTATGCAGAATGTCCCGTCTCACAAGGTATCATTATGTATAAAATGTATTAAAATATTTTGTAAATAGCAGATCTACAAGCTCACAACGCGAGCTTGTAGATCCGGCTATTTTCAAATAGCCAAAGTTTAAATAAGGCTGAAGTGGTTAAGTAAATTTACTTGAGTAAATGTAATTGGTTACTTTTCACCACTGTTGTTTTCTACCTATAAATGATGACTTACTGTGCCTTGTTGGGCAGCTCCAGAGCCTTGACCTTGTCAACCATCTCCGTAATTAACTGGGTGATTTTCTGCACTTCCGCAGAGATGTCACGCTTCAGTGCTTCAGTGCCTGGAAAACACATTTAAATGCTTTGTTCAAATCCTCATTGAAATGTATAGAATACAGCTTACCTAAGATTCAGACTTTGCTGACATTACTCACCCAAGTGCATTTAACATTTAAAATATATATATATATAAAAAATACATGTTGTAGGTTCCTAATGTATAGTAGTTCCTGTAAAAACTATTTGAAAGTTGAATATACAGTTTCAGGATTCTTACCATGACCGATGGCCAGCACAACAACAAGGGCAGCAACAATGGAGAATTTCATGGCTACAGATGGGCAATATGAACCTGGAGGGTGAAAATGTATTTTTAAAGATGGTAAAATGTACCTATAGGCTTGTATGAATCTGGCTTTACATTACAATACAGTGGTCATTGTGGTCAAAAATCTGTACTCCTGAAACAAGCAAAGCTGTGCCAATGAAATGGCAATTTACTTGTGATGTAGCATTGACATAAATACTCAAATATAAAAAATACAAATGTACATTTTCCATGAATACATATAAAATCATTTAAAAAGAGCACATCTCAGTGTTAAATGAAGCCCATCTCCAAAGCTGGAATGAAGAACAAGAATTCAGAAGACCAATGCAGTGGGAAACTCACCTTAACTCCAGGGGTTCTTGGACCAAATGGTGTTTTCTATGATGAGATCCCAGGGGTTTTTTATACTCCTTGAAGAATGGTGTCTAATCATGATTTAATCATTTTTCACAAAAAGAAGTCACCAGCTGGCTGAACCCTGATGTCATAAGAAAGATACAAAGTCCGTGAGAGTGTGTGTGTGTGTGTGTGTGTGTGTGTGTGTGTGTGTGTGTGTGTGTGTGTGTGTGTGTGTGTGTGTGTGTGTGTGTGTGTGTGTGTGTGTGTGTGTGTGTGTGTGTGTGTGTGTGTGTGTGTGTGTGTGTGTGTGTGTGTGTGTGTGTGTGTGTGTGTGTACGATCAAGCAAAACTAATTTAATTCTGTTTAATTTAAGGCTGTCACAACGATCATGACATTTTACTTGACGATTAATTGTCATCCAAATAATTGCGATTAATGATTTAATTGTGTTCTTAGCATTGAACATTGGAGCATATATAAAAAGGAATACTGAGCTTGAAGTAGATCAGCTATTTCTAAAATGTTTGTGTCCCTGATTGCTCCATCATATCACTCAGTCAGCAGTTGCCTCACATGCAAAGCCAGCAGTCTGTGTGTGAAAGACAAGCTCCTGATAAGCTCATCACAGTGTGTAGATACTGTTGATGAGTGGTTCTCAAACTTTTTCATGTTAAGGACCCCCAAATTTTAATCTATGTGGCCGCGGACCCCCATCTCAAAATATTTTGTGCCGTATTACAATTTATTTCCAGATCTTTTTGAAAATAGCGTTGCGATGCAAGCTTGTAGATTGGCTATTTTGAAATAGCCAATAATATACTAGGGTTAAAGTGGTTAAACACATTTTGCTGGTGACCCCCTGGAACCCTCTCAAGGACCCCTGGGGGCCTCCGGACCCCACTTATTATTGTCTTTGTTACTGTGCATCGTACTGTTTCAGTATTGCATAGTAATTTATCTCATTTGTAGATTTTCTATAGATGTTGTTGCACTGTTAATTTTTGTATTTGATATTATACAGTAATTTGGTCAATGTCCTTTGACTGAATTGAATCTGTTTGAAATTGACTCAAACTAAACTTTCATCTATTTTTCGAGCAAATGCTCAATTCAAGAAAAATCCAGAATCAAGAGTGTTTATTTGACACTACTCATACAAGCAGCGAAATGCCTATGTGGCAAGGTCCACAAGACTGTGCTGACAACAACACAACTCAGCAAGAACAATAATACTGGATGTGGGAAGCAAAGTAAAAAATACACCAATAATAATGATAATGCAATTAAAAGTAACACTAATGAGGAATCAAATAAAGTTTGCAGCAGTGTGTGTGTGTGCGTGTGCGTGTGCGTGTGCGTGTGCGTGTGCGTGTGCGTGTGCGTGTGTGTGTGTGTGTGTGCGTGTCTGTGTGCGCGTGCGTGCACGCGTGTGTGTGTGTGTGTGTGTGCGTGTGTGTGCGTGTGTGTGATACATTTGTACTGTATGTATACATTATGAAGTAACACTTGAGCAATCTATACAGGATCAATTACAGTTTCAAATGCAGTTTGTTTTCTTTTGTTTATTTTTTTTGTTCTTGTTCAGGTTCTTGCCTGGGCCTTGAGCCTTGAGCCCAGGGCTTTGAGTCACCTCAGATGCTTGCCGTCCTTTGTGATCCTTTTTACTCTACTCAAGCACCTATGTCATAAGTAACGTTATGGGGGTATCCTCATGTTTTTATTGTATGCATTTGCATTATTAACCTTCTTGTGCAAAAAATTTTAATTTTGGTGCCTACAGTATACCTACTATGGAGAAATGTTACAGCTTAGTGAATCCAATTGTACACACCTCTTAATGCATGCTCTTTATTTTAGTATTTGGTCTTCAATAGGAGAGCGGCCAAAATAAATGTCTGAGGCAGTTTTGATGTAATATGCCAGATGACTTTCCTGTTCCAGCTCCTCACTTAACACTAAACCATTTTTGATATACCCTACTGGCAGGGATGGTACTAAATTCCATCTCCAGCATGCTCTGATGGACTTATTTTACTGCAATGTATTGCCAGTGTTCGAAAGTCCTTGGCAGTGCTTCAGACTGTTTTGTTGAGCTTCACCTCGCTGCCCTGAGCATTACATCAGGCAGTCTGGCCCTAGTTGGTCTTCCTGACAAAATTCCTTAATTTGTCTATCTGAAAAGAAAGAAAGGACTAGATATATCACACCATGCATGAACAGACCAACAAAGGGGTTGGCAACCAACCCTGAAGAGAATGTGACAAGCATCCTTAACTGGGATTTTTTTGTGGCAAAGCTAACATGTAGTTTTGCTAAGAAAAAACGAAACTATAGCTCTCCCTTCATACAATTGTTTTATTATAACATTCTAGAAGAGGAATACAGAAGAGCTGAATATATGATTTTGACATGAAAAACAGCATCTTAATCGTGAAATGACCACAATTCTGATCCTTTCAGTATCAACATTTTAACAGCGTCCTCTCGGGAGCAACATCTAATGAATGTGATATTGTTTGAGTATTTTTGGGGGGGAATCTATAGGGAAGTCCTCGCTTCCCGCTTCATGAAGGTCCAATACGTCCGCCATGGTGTGTTTTAGTGCCAATCCCATAAAAAAGGTGTCTTCCTCCTTTTTGTTATGGCCTACGAGCCAGGTCGTAAAAGTATTTTTAATTTTTAATTCCAGTACTTTAACTTAAGCACACATTTGTCAGAGTAACTTTCACTTGTAGTTGAGTAATATTTGAACAGGTATAGAATTATACTTTGACTCAATTAATGGGGTTGAGTCATTTGTCCACCACTGGATATGGGTAGTACAATGGCTAGCAGAAGTGAGGCGACAGCAAAAGGTCTTCTCCTCTGATTCAGTAGCTGCTTTGATGGCTCTGCACTGCAGAGGGGGGGGGGGGGCGGGTCACGGGTCAGGCCCACTGTCATCTCTGAACTCTTGACAGCACAGAGTACACCTGGCTGGAAGTAGAGTCTTTATTGGTTCCATGTGGGTGTGAAAGACAATGAGGCTGTCGATGTGGCAGCAAAAGAGTATGAAGAGGGAATGGGTGGTTATGGGTATAGCCACCATGGGGATCTCCGAGCATTGTAAGGTGAAGATAACTTGAGTGAGTGGGAGAGGGAAAGGAGATTGGGGCCCAATTCAGGGCCATATACTGGCTAAAGTATATTCAACTAGATTAGGCAGGGGGCCACTCATGTAAAATGACTTGAAGTCAGGGGCCACAAGATCGTGACAACAAAATCATTTGTTGTGTGCTATAGTAGGTCCAATAAGACACAATAATGGACACATTATGTCCATTATATGGTAACTTATTAGGGCCTGCTTCATCCTGCATTTATGCATTTTGATTTTTGATAGGAAAATGTGTCAGTCCTGTGTCAGATTTTGAAAGAAAATTATAAAAAAAATAGGAAGTAGATATTTCAGTGTGTTCTGTGGACATGGAAGCGTCTTTGTGTGAAGAGTATAGGAGGCCGGCTGGCAAGGGGAGGTGTTTACATGCTCGTATGAAAGAACGTTTTTTTCATTTAGTTTTGAGCACCCGAGTGATAATAGCACAAGCTCTTATGGTGTGTTTGAAGTGGATGAAGATGGAGAAGCTGGAAGATGGACAAAATCCACACAAAACTAACACATACAAGCTAACACATACAAGCTAATGGATAGCATAAGGAGAATCATTTATTTGGTGTAATTAACAACATGCACTCAAAAGTTACAAATGGATGGATGGCTGATGGATGAACTGAATTCTAAACCCCTGTTGTACTCCTTTATGTTGATGTGCCAGTAGGGAAGTAGTAGAAGTAGACAACATTTCTGGCTGTTTTGTTGCTATGTAGGCCTACTATGAAAAGGTATTTATACTTTTACTTTTGATACTCGTACTTTTACTTTTGATACTAATACATATTTTAACACCAGATGCTTTTCTTAAGTAGGTGAGATACTTTTTTTTTCTTGTGGGTGACTGACTTGCTCACTCAACGCGCAGGTGGGTTCTTGTAGCAGTGTCTTGACTGCAAATGCAGCACTGGTACTGTAGGTGTTAATTTGGGACCCTGAGTGAGTCACTAATATAGATTACTCCATTTTAAATAGTAGCCTACATCGTATTCGTATCTGTTAATGGTTGATTAACCATCAACCTGTACAACCAACCATCAAATAAAAATTGTTAACATTTAATTTTACATTGGAACATGTTCCAGTGGCTACAAGAAAGCTCATCTGGGATAAGGATAATTCCTTTTAACAGGACGTTCATGAAAGTCCTTGCGGGCCTGTGAGCAATTAGGGGTTAAGAGTCTTGCTCAGGGACAGATTTCATTTCATCGACACATATGCTGGCGTGGCCTGGAATCGTACCTGGGGCAACCAGGGCCTCTGGCTCCCTAGGCGGGCTCACTAACCACTCAGCTATGGCCGCCCCCGGATTAGGCCCACGTGCCGCCAGTTTAATAGTACTGGAGTACAGCAACTTGCATTGGGCCTGGTCTACAAGATACACTACACCACAAAGACACCCATCTACCTGTCAAACTCAGAGTTATAATATATCGGTCAAACGACTTCAAAAACGTTACAAATCACATTCAAGCCAGATTCGGCTCAAACAAAGGGTTAAATTTGTTCTACTGCTATGCCACCAAAATGTGGAATGCCCTAACAGTCATAAAAAAATCCTTTACTCTCCTTCAAAACCACTCTAAAAGAGCACTTACAGGTATCTGCAATTTGCAACTGGCCCCTGTAAAAAGTCTAAGCATATCTCCAGAAATGGGCCCCCACCCCCCAACTGTTTACTGTACATATTTTCTCTTTTTTTACTACTTGTTTATATGATGTTTTTGCATATTTTGTATATTATTGTTTGTCTTTAAATGTCTCAATGAATTGAATACACAGGACCCACTGGAAACAAGCTAGCCCCTTTTGGAACCCTGAATACCTTTTTTTTTTTTTTGGGAGCCCTTCCCAAATAAAAAAAAAGGTATTCAGGTTTCCGAAAGAGGCTAGAAACTAGCCATAGTGCAGCGTGCTTTTTTGGGTTTATCCTTTTAGCATCTTTGTATAAAACTGTACTTTTTTTGGCGAAATGTTAATAAAGTATTCAATCAATCAATCAAACAAACAAACAAACAAACAAACAAACTATAAACAGTGTGCAGCAGTACCCAAGACCAACAGTGGGAGGCAGCAGTACACGTAAAGGAGAGTCTATTGTGTGCAGCCGGAAACACAGAGGAAGAAGCCGATCAGAAGGAAGAACAACTTACTCGACTTCAGTACAGTGCCGTTGTTTAGCTGTAAACTACACACAGAAACACACCATGGCGGACGTTTTGGACCTTCATGAAGCGGGAGGCGAGGACTTTCCTATGGATGAGGATGGTGATGGTAAAATTTATTACCGTAATTCACATTTCGGTAGCTGGTTGAAGAACCGAGTACGTAGTCCTCCTTGTCTGGGAGGCTCCGCAGCATGCGTGGTGGCGGGCCCTTATACCTCTATGGACGGGCCTTGTGTGATGCTAGCTAACGTTGCTAAGCTAACCATCATGATATTGAAACATATTGGCTCGTTTGCCCACGAGCTGGAAACTTATAGATATAGTTTGTGCTCATATTATTGCATATTCTATTCGGCAGTTAAACGAGGTCGAGATTGTGAGTGTGTTTTGTTGTCTCTAACACACTTTAGTGCTGAGCGAGCTCGGTTGTGAGCTTGTAGATCTGCTGCGGAATGCTAGCCCCCAGAGTTAACATAACTATTTCACCGTACGAGCTACAACGTGAGCTAAATGAGTTAAACTAACATGCTGGCCTTGTGAAACCTCATCAAGTAACTGTTATTGTTTTCTATTCCTCAGAGAGCATCCATAAATTGAAAGAAAAGGCGAAGAAAAGGAAGGGAAGGGGCTTTGGTTCAGGTAAGTTTTTTTTTTTAAAGTATCAATCATTTAAGTGCATTTCTCCTCCATAATCGTGGCAATAATGTATGACAGTATTGCAGTGATATAATTGATTCGCTCCATTAAGAACCTCTTAATGGAGCTAATAATTGATCTGTGTTTTGAGTAGCCTGTCTATATTTCCATGTTTTTTTTCTTTCCAGAGGAAGGAGCCAGGTCAAGAATTAAAGAGGACGTCTATGATACAGTGGAACAGGATGGAGATGAGCCAGGTCCTCAGAGATGTAAGTGCTTTGTAAATTGTTAAAGATTTGTGATTATGGACATTACTTACTGGCCAGTATTATGGAAAACATTTTTTAAAAATAAAGAAAGTTAAGGTGGTGGTATGATTTAAGCGATTTACCTTCAATGGAATGAAACGACCGTTTGGTCAAGCATATGTAGCATCACTCCTAGTAGGGAATGTATGTGTTAAAAAAAACATCTTTATTGATTAAATACTTAATTAGTCAGAAATGTAAACATGTGGTACAGTAAGGCTTAGTTTTTAGTGACATTGAGATTTTGGAGAGCCCAGAGGTGCAAGCATAATCAAAATGGCATTGATTGAGGCTCCAGCTGGAGTCTTGAGAGCACTTTTGTTGACAAAAGAAAAAACTTGTTTGTCACTCACAACATGAAGATGTGCGTAAAAGTGGAGAGACTAGCAGTGAGCACTCACTGCCTGGTAACCATTCGGTGCAACAAAAATGGCTTTGAGGTGTTCTTATTTAGGGGAGAATAAGCAGATGAGCTAAAACCAAGCCACTCTACCAGTGTTAAAATTACTCTATTAAATTGGCATGTTCAAGGTGGAAGACTGATAAGAAAACTGACTCTTTTCGGCTACTCGGCCTTCATCGGGGAGTGAAAGGCATTCCCTGTGGAAGGCCGTGTAGTCGAAATGCGTCTGCACTTTAGTCAAAATGAACATTGATTTCTGCAGAACAAAAATAACGAAAGTGGAACATTTTCCATCTTTTGTACCCATTTTATCTTTTCTAAGTGTAGTTATAATACACTACTGCAGTACCTGTTATCAGAGTACTTGGAGGCCAGACTTTATCCTCTTTGTATCTGCCATGTTTTTGGTTCATAAAAATCTACTTTCTGTCAATACATTTGTACAGGTGATTATTTTTCTAAGTGTTGGAGTTTGGAATCGCTCGTTTTCAATAACGCAACATCCTGAATTTACTGATGCCTCCTGCATTATGTGCAATTTAGAAACTGGTGGTATGCAGGACAGTTGAGTGATTTTCAAGGAGAGCTTCCAAACTCCAACACTTAATTGAAAATAATCACTTGCACAGAATTTATTGTTCTGTAGTAGTAGCTCATAACACGTCTACGGTGGATTTTTATGTAACAAAAACCTGGCAGATACAAAGAGGATAATCCAAGCTTTCCGTACAGCTGCCATGTTGGTGAGTTTAACATTGTTTAATACAATCAGATCAGACTCTTCCGTTTGGATGTATGGGCTGTCAAGGGTTGGTATTGCAACTCTAGATTCCAGATATTAAGAATAGGATCTAAGAGTTGCTTGCGGCTAAGTTTGAGTCCTGAATGTCATTGCTGTCGGGCAGAAACCTTGTATCTCCATACACATTAGAGCATTAATTTGCGTTTTTTCGTAAATTAATGCTCGACTTCGTCATGCTACAGTATCTCACAATAGTAGCAAAAATAGGCATGCTTGTAAAACTTCTATTTATGAAATTGTTTGGGGGTTTATAAATATTAAATCAATGAAGTATTAACTAGAAGAGTGTAACTAAATAATTACTACATTGGATCCATTGGAACACAGGTTCTTTTTTCCACATGTATCTGTTTTGGACATACAAGGTTTCCACCTGACAGCGGTGATGTTGTTTTTGTGCCCTGTGTTAAATGCGTGCTGACGTCCTGTTCCATCTGTTGTATTGGTACTGTAGCTGTGGAGGGTTGGATCCTGTTTGTAACTGGCGTCCATGAAGAAGCCACAGAGGAGGACATCCATGACAAATTTGCAGACTTTGGAGAGATAAAGAACCTGCATCTCAATCTGGACCGGAGAACAGGTTACCTCAAGGTGAGACTTGCAAAAGCATGCATTAATATGCTTAACATGATCTATATAACATACTACTATACTACATATATAATAACACCAATGTACTGTTCATTCTTATTGGCACCCTCTGGCCTCACTGACTGATATTTCAAATGAAAAGGGTAATAATAACATGGATAATGCCATTTCACTTACCCTAACCAAGACTAAGTGACAGGACTTGTTTTGCCATACAATCGGTGAATGGAGACAGTCTTTCGTCTGTGGAGCCGGTATCTAAGAAAACTATCGGAGGGCACCAATGTCCGAGGAATACCAATGTCCCAGGAATACATAGATGGCATCTTGTTAATGTTGCCTGTCTCTGGAACCACTTTTCTTAGGAAATGGTATCTCAACAATGGAGAAGTTTCTTCTCATGCATGCACCCACATAGAAAGTGAATTAATGAAAAAATAATTGACCTGTTGTATAATTGAGTGTTACTGTTGATGTGTATTTCCCAGCACACCTGTTGTCTGCCGCCTCTGATGTACTGTATATTGTCCGCTTATGTCACAGACATGAATTGTAGTATTAAACGGAGCCACAAGGTGGCAGTGTTGTTTAAATTATGTACTTCAATACAATTGGCCTTTTGTTAAAGAAGGTGGCTTTCCTCAGAATCAGGCTGGACAACGTACTGTTAACTGCAGGCAGAAAATACTATTGAGGTTGTTACAAGTAAAGGTGTGCAACTTTACTGGCTTCAGATTGTGATTCACCTGTTAATGATTCGATTCTGATGTATCTACATTTTCTATATTACTGCACACATGGCTACTTGTACTTTTTCATAAGTTAATACAAACAAGTGTAATAGTAAGGTATGACCAACATAACCAATTAATGTTACATGCTCTGTACAAAGTACAAGATGTACAGGGGAAACTGAAAGAATTTACAGAATGTCCTAAGTGTACAGTGCTGCTTTGTCGTTGTCAGTAAATGGTGTTCATGAGTGAGATTGGGATTACATACCTATCTTAAAGGGGCTGTTTACAGAAAACATTAATTTAATACCTCAAAGGAATCAACTGAATTATGGGGAATTTTTCACACTGCCAGCATTCCCTGTTGAGCTTTATTTATACTCCATTGGCACGTTTTAGCTTGTGGAGTATAAATGAGGTTTTAGTTACATCATTACAACATTGTGTTACCTGTCCTCCTCAGGGTTACACTCTGGTAGAGTACGAGACATATAAGGAGGCCCAGGCTGCCATGGAAGGGCTGAACGGCCAGGACCTGATGGGCCAGCCGATAAGTGTTGACTGGGGCTTCGTCAGAGGGCCGCCCAAGAACAAAAGGAGGTGAGGCTTCTGTTGTCTGCATAGCCAGTTATTGCTATCATGGCAGTGATTGACTGGCATTCAAGTCAGTGGTATAGCACAGTGGTTCCCTATACTTTCGTAACAGACCCAAAACAGAAATGTCTCTCCGGGACTCAAGCTAGTGAAAATGGCAGATCTACAAGCTCACAACGTGTCACAATGTGAGCTTGAGAGCTTCTACTTTCACTACGTGAATTTATGAAAATTCTGACTTTTGAAATTCTACACAAATGGGCCCCGACCCAGTGTTTGGGAAACACTGGTATAGAGCGTCGCAGTTCCCGCCCACTTCCTGTTTTTTTTGGTGCCGGAAGAAAAAACTCAATGCATTTTTCCATTGACATTTCCAAAAATATTTATATCTATTAATTTAAGCCTCGAATCAAGCCATCATGACATGACATGAATCATGACCATAAACGTTTGATTCTGTGATTTTTTTTTTGTTGAAAACGGCAAAACAAAGGGTATTTATTAAATATAGTATATCATATAATTAAATATAAAAAAAAAAAAAATCACAGAAAAAAACGTTTTATGGTCATGATTCATGTCATCTCGTGATGGCTTGATTCGAGGCTTAAATTAATAGATATAAATATTTTTGGAAATGTCAATGGAAAAATGCATTGAGTTTTTTCTTCCGGCACCAAAAAAAACAGGAAGTGGGCGGGAACTGCGACGCTCTATATCGCATGCAACATGTGTATACACAAAGTATTTTGTGCATTTCATTCAATTATATGATCCATACTATTATTTACTTATCATGTTGGTGTTCTGGATTTCTGTGGTAGAAAATTGGGTAAAAGAAATCTCAAATGTATACAGGGCAATATAATTGCCCTCAGTTTTCACTGTCTTCAGGTGATCTTTTGCATGGACATGACAGAGTTTTTTTCTCACAGGGGTGGTGGACGGAGACGCAGCAGAAGTCCAGACAGGAGGCGGCGTTGATCTTATCGTTTCTCACCTTTCATTGGCTGTAGGAGGTGTCTCTCACTTCCACAGGCAGTTTGTAATAACTTGTCAACCACTTGAGAGGTTAATTTTAGCGCAGTGGCGCTATAATTTAGTAATAACTGTATGGTATCCAGTTGTGTGAAATTTCTAAATCTCAGACATGAGATGTTCTACAGAGGAAAACACATATTCAGTTAATTGGCGCACATAGTCAACCTTGCAGTTTTTTGTTAAACTTTTTTTTTTGTTCATTCAAGACCAGCTGTTTTTAAAGTAGTAAATTTGTGCTTTTGAATCCCTCAGATATTTGATTTCAGGTTTGGTGCATGTTTTGTGCATTTTGTGTTTTTGTTTTATATTACTTGGGAATAAAATAAAACTTTTAAAATGGTATTATCTGTGCCCCCGTGTGTTTCATTTATTTCTTTTATCACATGTGACGTACACGTTACATCATCCTGGATGACCTCACCCCAGTGAATGGTCCCACCCAGTACATTGTCAACTCTAAATGCACCTGTCACTCTGGACGCAGTACACACCCATAGGCTACTTGAACAAAACTCCAAGCCCATTATTTTTCTACAGCCAATTGGCAGAGCAGTGCTTTCTACTCACTTACTCCTATTTGGCATTGACGCCGCTGGAGAGCATCACTCAAAACAAGTAATGACGATCATTGGCTCATCTGGGCGTCAATCAAGAGCTTTCTTCGCGATGATTGGTTCGCTGTTTTATGGGGCGGGCTCGTGAATGCTTTGGTTGACATTGTTGTTGTTGTAAGTGGCTAAAGAAATTACTTTCTCGTTGGTGGTCCCGTTAGGGATTTCTACCTAAATTGCGACCCATGAAGAGGCTAAAAAGTTAGAAAGTGTTGGTCCTGTAAGCGCAGAAGCGATTCATAAGGGATAAGGTAGCGGAACACTTCTATGGGACGATGAAAAGCACATCTGCGAGGCCGCTCAAGGTAAGCAGACAAGGGACACTCCACTAGCTAATGTTAGCAGGTTGTAGCCAAGCTAGAAGTAGCTGCCTGTTAGCCTGCTGTCTGAGACTCACAGCTATTGACTAAAAGCCAATAGTTCTCTGGAATGAACACATGAGATCAACTTTATGTAACCGTAATCGTCTTGTCACTTTAGGAGTGTGCTTATAATGATCGGGATGCGTGTATGGCTCCATATATGCATGCTACATCTGGCCACCTGAATCGCGTTTATGTAAGCATGTGTATAGTAATGTTCTGGGCAAGTTGGTTGCTGCGAATAGTCGTATGATCCATTATAGCTGGCACGAAATCAAACATTTGACAAGCCCAGCATCGTCAGCAGGCTGACTTGAAACTAATAACCTGCTCGCAATGTGTGTGACAACAGAGAGAGCAGGTTGAAGAGAGGAGGAGGGGGGCTGGTTCGTCTTTCTAGCTTTTGTTACAGCTTGGCTGGGACAATTTTATATTGATTTATTTTATATATCCTCTGTCAAGTTCTGGAGAATTTCAATAGATGGAACTGCAACACAGGACCATTGAATTTAAGTACATCCTTTATTAAATTCGCTTCAAACTTCCAAGAGTGTACTTTAATGTGTAAAAGCTGAGCGGGGTGCAGGTTTGCTAAGTTGCAGGGTTGATGTTAATACTAGGGACCCGGCGTCGGGGCCAGTGTTGCCATGTCTGCTTATTATAAGCGACTTTGGGCTTGTTTTTCTGGAAAGTTGCTTGTTATCTGGGCTTGTTTAATGTCGGTGGTTCTCAAACATTTTCATGTCAAGGACCCCCCCAAATGTATATGTTTAAAGTGCTAGTTTAGTAGTCGCTTCTTTTGGGCTTGTTTTCATAGACCTGGTTGCCTGTTTCTCTTGCAAAACCTGGCAACACTAGGTTGGGGCACAGACACTATCCCTTTTGCTTACATCGCTGTAACGCTGTTAGTGCTACCTGCAACACAAAATGCAAAACAATTAGGCGTCTCTACTTTTAAGTTAGATTGGCCTGTCTAAGTTGATAGTTTATAGTGAGTGAATAAAGTCACCGTGAATCCTCCTATCTCTACATATGCTTGCTGGCAGAACCTGGTGCTTGCTGCTCTTTACTTTGTGTGTGTTTTAAGTTGGGTCTGGAGCCGCTTGTGTCATTTCCAACATCACTACTACAACGGATGGGTTGCATTACACTTTGGCTTTAATTATTTAGGTCTTGTATTTATGGACTCTTTTGTTGTGCGGGGAGGGGGAGCCCAGCAGTGAGCTCTTGATATGAAAGTAGGACAGTCAGTCAGGGGGTACAAGTTCTTGCATTTGGCCACCAGGCTCAGGGTCTGTGTGTCATGTACTGTAGTAATCCCTTCACCAAAAAAGCCCATGCCTCTGAGCATGAACATCGCCTTGTATTTAATTTAGCCTAGCCAAATCACAGACACATACATATATATATATATATGTTGTATGTATGCACACATACACATACACATACACACACACACATACATACACACACACATATATATATATATATATATATATATATATATATATATATATATATATATATATATATATACACACACACACACACACACACACACACACACACACACACACACACACACACACACACACACACACCTGAGAGAGAGATTATCTTCTTACCGATTATTCTATTGATTGCTTTGTCGATTAACCGAGAAGCGTATTTTAGAAAAGTTGCCCTTGAAGCCTGGGATGCACCATCCAGGTTGGCTGGTAGCTCAGAGGGTTAGTTTCTTGCTCTTTGAGGGTGTGTGAGACAAGTTTGCACTGTCAGGCTCCATTACGCAAGCCCTCAGCACATCAAGAATGCACTGGTGCATACAGCAGCACACAGAACACCTGAGGCCATCTTTTAAGGAGAGTGTAGCATCCCTCACCATCACCATGCAAGTCGGACACCAACTCTGCCAATATAGTATACAGCCAAGCAGTGTAAGCACTTAGTAACATCTTGTTTTGGTTTCATAATTTAAACTTCATTTGCCACCAGGAACTCTTCATGAGGTGAACCACTTGAACCCCAGCATCCCTATTCTAGGGGGAACATTCAGCAAAAATAGCCGATGTGTTGTGAGCTTGGAGATTGGTGTACACTGAAAAAAGAGGTCCAGTGTGGTTGCAACTCAGATCTGTTTCACTAAGACTAGAGTGTTTAAGTGGTTAAGAACTATTTTTATATAGAGACATAGAGTGATAAAAGCAGACATGATAAATTGTGTCAATGGGCATTCCTTTACATAAGCAAAACATTTGACTATAACTGAATGATCAGATAAGCAGATCTGTCAACAAAATAGGCCCCATAACCCAGGCAATATCTGATGGTGAGGTGATTACAGTGCCAATGTTACAGTGCTTGCTTTGGGTCCTGTGAATCTTGAAAGAAACATGAAAAATCAGTGATTTCCATGTGGTTAGTTACAACCTGTGATTTTCTAACGCCAGAACTCAGAAGAAGCCACAGGAAACAATTCAATTCAATCTTTATTTCACACCCAACATCTGAAAGCAAAAGGATCGCATAAGGGTGTGATGACATTTGAATTCCCTGTCTTATAAGAATTGTTATAGGTCTATAATTTTACAGCTGGAAGCTTACAAGACAGCCACTAGATGTGTTGGTATCCTGTATGATACATAGTAAAGTCATCCTCACATGATGGTGCCATATTAAACAAAATAGGCTACAGTCTTGGTCCTTCCACGAAGTAGGCCGACCGTCAGCCTTACTCCCATGTCTCCCATGAAAACATTATGGTTATTACAGTATGTCAGTACAATGTAAACATTTTGCCATTTTAACACTCTTGAGTTAAATTAGCTGTTTTCCTTTTACTATCTTACCTAGTCTTATTATGTTAGTCGCCAATGTGGGCACGTTGGTGAATATTATGTTTCACTAAAGGAACCATGCTGCTTCAGCAACACAGAGGGGATGAAAATTTAAAGTCGGCTCGCTAGGGTCCCCCACACAGCTGCTATGTGTGTGTGTGTGAGGGATCCTGTGTCGGTTTCAGAGACAGACCCATTTGCCATGGAGCTTCTCCCATGGGATCTCTCTACTTGGGGCTACAAACATGTTTAGATTAATAAGTAAAGAGATGTGTGCCTCTCTAGGTTAGTGGGACAAACGCATGACTTTTTTGCATCCTTCACTTCCAGAATACACTTAGTTTAGATTCACATTTTCAGTGTGTAGGCTTATCTTAATTTGGGTGTGAGCCGAGGGCATACGTTTTAACAACTTTCAACCTGGTGTCTCTTTTTTGGGCATAGTTTTTCTTTTTTCAAAAATAGCAGCTCTCAACACTTCGCTGCAACACATTGTGAGCTTGCCTTGTAGAGCGGTTATTTTCGCTGCGTGACACTGTCGTTGCATCCTTTATTGCCAGGCTAAACTTGCAGCAAGTTGTGAGCTTGTAGATCGGCTACTTTCGCCACGCAACACCGACACACTAACCTCTGAAGTTAGTAAATCAATCATTAAATGCTTCTCAGACATGCTACTTTAAGCATCTTGGCTATACCTACAGTCGAGCTCGAGATGAAAAATTAGAGAGATCAGAGTTCAGAAAATGTCATAACCATAAAATCCATTACCCCATTTTGCTTATCTCTGAGACTTGTGCTTCAAACCAGAAAAGAACAGATGCAATGTGAAAGAGAAAACTGCCTCCGTCCCCATACTGCCACCGTGAGACGGGGATCAATAGGTGACTTGTCTCCGAGAGGCCTGCACACCCAGACATCAACTCATAAAACCCAGTCGAGCCCCACCCACCCCGGCATAGCTGGATGCCTGCCAGCCTTGTGACACAGCAGCCAGCCAGTGCCCAGGGCTGTTTGTTTCAGGGTGGAGAGACCTAGAAATGAGCCACCATCCATCCAACCCCTGTCAACTCTACCTGTGTGCCAGACAGTAAATGCATGACTTTAACCAATAAGTTGTGGATATTGGCCATGCTCTCTGAATGTATGTTGCCGTAGGTGGCTTCGCACGGTTGTTGTCATTTATCGTCACTGTTGGAATTCAGTGGCTGTCAGGGTATGTTAGGTAAAAGATTTGCCTTGAAACAAACACACTTAAAGTTCTCTAACTGAAAGCATCCATAATCCCATGTAAGAGACCATTACAGAGAAGAGGCTGTGGTCACATGCTGAGAGAATTGCTGGCTTACCTTTTTTCCAGTACAGGGCACTGTGGAAAATTTAGACTATCCACCAAACAAATGCTAAAACTTAATCTATTCATTGCCCAGTCTTTGTTTCCATTGGATTCTAATCCATTCCTATAGAATGGGGCGCCCAGGACCCCAATAGTTCAATACTTTTAATCCCTATCCAAGTGGTTCAGAGTTGGATTTTGGGTTAATTATATAATTTGATTAATCAAACTTATATTTCTCATTGACATAGTGTTTACTGAGATAATTCTAGGATCACAATTCTGTTTTTGCGTTTTGAACTACACGAAATTTAAATCTGATCCACTCGGATAGGGATTAAAAGTTTTCAACTCTTGGGCATGATTGGATTAGTTAACTACCCAAGTGGAGTAGACAACTTATTCTCTACAGTTAGAATTGACATGCAGTGTTACTGTTGGCTGGAGTAGAGTCTTGGGATTTACCATGTGGCCTTGCCTATAGTCAAACCTCTGTTTTCTTGAGCGTGGCATCAAATTCTGACCACTTTTCCTTTTGGATCCTGGACAGAGCAACAGTAATCCTGCATGCTGTCCCTGATGCCTCTCACCCAGGATGACATCACTAAGAGATTGACATAAAGCTGCTGTGCCGTGCAGACTGCCAGGCCCACAGCACGTGGGGATTCACATGAGTATTTGTACCACTGGCAGTGGGTTTAGCCGTAGTCAGGTTTGGTTGGCTTTACACATATGATGGCTTAATGTTTGCATCTTCTGAAAGGTTATCTAGGCTAGGTTATCATCATTGTCTGGTTTGGATCCATTTATTTTCTACTGCGTAAAATGATCAACTATTTATATTCTCTTTTACATCATCTTGTTTTGCTGTAACAGAGCTGATATATAAGACTCAGTTTAGCAACCAAGAAATGTCTTCCATGCCTCCAGGAGTAATGCATAAATTACAGTAAAAGATCCCTTGTCTTCTAAAAGGGAGTTATGTAATTGTAATGGTAAGGACATTGTTTGTACACTCAACAAACCAGAGTGTATGGTCAAGTCTCGTTGGTAGCCTCAACATGGTATTTGTTTATAGTTGAAACTAAGAAAAAGCTTGACAGCAGCAATGTGAGAGTTATGTTTTGCAGCCTAAGCTAATATCTTTAACCTTTTAGTGTGACAGTGAGTGTCTCCACCCATATTGACAAAAAACCTAAATGCATTCAGGAAAATATTTTTATGTGGAGGTGGAATAAATATAATAGTGATTTGTATTATTTGCAAAGTCTGAATAAAACACTTGATTTGAAGAAGAATATTGCATTCAGGATTGGAATTAGATTGCAGTAAATATTGGGATTTTAATAACTACTATTAAATGCCTGGGCAGCTCTGTGCTTTCTTGTAATTTACCGATACATTTCTTCACCATTTGATGAGGAACATAAACAGAGCTTAAAGATGAGACGGAGGCTTGCATTTTTGCAAAATGGCAAGAAATCAATAACGAGGCAGCCAGGGCAGAACGAGGGCTTCTCGCCCACAGAGTCTGGAGTTTAGGTTGGCAGCTTTCTGGAACACTGAAACCATGGCATATTGTTCATGAAGTAAAACAATTCTTCCATCTCATCTCACTCTCTCTGTTGCAGTGCTTCAGAGGTAAGGCAACAATATCCAGCTGCACTCGCTACAGTAACCATTCTCCATTTGTGATTCATTTGTATTTTTATGTATTTATGACACTGCTATAAGCATAAAAATGTGATACATTGCTAACAGATTGAATTTAAACTCACTGTTGCAGAGATCAAATGTGCTCATTATATTATCTCCTCTTAGACTTGCTATGTCAGGTGTGCCCGCCACCTCAATACAACAGTGCACAACATAGGTTCTGTACTGCAGTTGATTTGATGTGGGGACAACATGGCATCGCATAACATGGAATGGCACTGCATGGAATGTAGGATTGCTGCCAAAGGCCCCCTGCAGTGGTCTACCCACCCAGCATGACTGTTAATTAGCACTGCTCGACTGGTGATTTCTAGGCCCTACTGCAGTGACAGGGCAGAGACCTTTGAGGCCAGCTCTAATAGAATGCTTGAAGCCTAATTTATACTTGTGGTATGGCTGTCATGCTCAGAAAAGAATAAGTGAAATAAAAGCCGGGCAGAACAACAAGCAAAGTAAGACCTGAACATAGCATCCAAGAGCTGCTCTCAGGTGTAAGAAGGGAAGTCTTCTTTGCATTTGCCACCAGTATAATGCTCTTTTGTACACAAGCAGAAAGGACACATTCTGCTAATTCTCTTTTCTTCATATGATGACTTAGGCCTTCAGTAATTTCATAGTTAATTCTTCACTAGAAATCATTATCATACACCTTCATGAGGTCCATTAGATTCACAAGAGCAGTAAGCTATGTGAAATTTTGTGACCTCGGATGATGGATCTGCTATACCAGGACCACCAAAGTGTTCACCGTCACCAAAGCGTTTCTTCCCAGCTGCAAACACATGGTTCTCGCCTAAAAATGCTTCCAAATGCCCGAGTTGAAAATATTAAAACTCTCAGCAAGCAGATAACAACACCACACGAGAACGTGCAGCGCAGAATAGTCGCTAAGCGACTCATTACGTTGCTGATGTTTCGTGTACAGCGTAAATACGCGGTGCTCCCGGTCAACAGGCATTTTTGTAGGTATTACCTCATAAGAAATCAACTCTGAAGCACCCGAAAATGCTGTCCCCAGGAAGAAGGAAAGCACTCTTGCTGTTAATGTGCTGTCTTCGGGCAGACCCAAACCCACTAGCGAAATGGCCATAGCTGAATGGGTAGAGAGGCCACCTGGGGAAAAAAGGTCCATTCCTGGCCATGTGTGGAGGTTAAGACACTCTAATCCCCGAACTGCTCCCTCTGTGCTCAAGTCTGACCACTTGGGCAGCAATCAGCTGGGTGAAGCTGAAAACTGAATTTCGCCTGCGGGATCAAATAGGTGTTTTTAACTAGCAAACATCCTTACTCTTCATGCTATGCAGTGTAGCAGCCTTATGGGATTAGCTACCATTTACTGGCCATATGAAAATGAGCTTGGGCAAGTCTCTCGGGTGTTTTGCTATGCAAGAGCTCATATGATGTCACTGACTTCTTTCATTTATTTGAGCTTCGTCACACATCACACCAGAGCATTTGACTCCTATTTATATCAGTTGCCTGCTGTTTTGGAACTCCCTGCACTGCAGAGTTTCTGTCTTTAAATCATGATATGGAGGATTATTTTTAGACTGTTAAGAAAGCTATTGCTAATTCTACCACCTCAGATAAGGTGGTCAATTACAGTGTGCAATGTTTGTTATTTATGCGGTTGTATCAATGCTCCCAAATTTTAGGATAGATATTAATAATCTAAGCAAATGGCAAACGAATGGAGCATTAACAAGCTTAAGATTAGGGAGAGAGCGACTGAACAGTTAGTTTTCTGTCCTGGATGAAAGATGCTCTAGAACGTGAAATTAGCTTAGGCCCGTGTCAAATCCTGATTCATGTGTGAATATCCTTTTTTCATCCTGAGAAAAAATAAAAAGTTTGTTTTTTTGGATAAATTGAGCTCTGGAAGCTCGTGAGCCATGGATCAGAATGGAAGGTAGTGTGTGTGATGGGGTAAGTTAAACTTACTGGGCAGATTTTTGCGTGGTGACTGGCCAGCTTTGAACCAGGCCAACTACGGCAGCATGGCCACCAACAGGGCGGGCATGCAGTGGAATCTCCGACATCAGCCGAGTGTCTTGTTTTGTGCATTCACAGTCACATGCATGTTCACATGCAGTGGAGGTTGTGCCTTTTTTCAGGTTTAGAATTCCCAAACTGCCCACGTGTTTTAATACTCCTTACATGTCTATTATAAAAACTATTCAATGTCTCTTAAGCCTTTTTTTTTCTTTCTTTCTTGTAGATCTGCTATTTTCGATGAATGCTTGAAAGTATTTGAACATTTTCTGTCTATAATGACATGCCTCAAATGGTTAATATTAACCACATGAACCCTGTTCTGGGCATATCATAATAGGCGAACATTCGGCGAAAATAGGCAAACATTCTGTGAAATAAGCAGCTCTGAAAGTAGAGTGTTAGAAGTTGAAATGATCACGAGTGAATGGAGAATAGAATATGTTGTGACTTTTTAAAGAGACATTATTGCATTGCAGGGCCAAAGGCCTGTGGAGAGAAAAGAAGGTGGGCCTTTTCCATCCTTTTGTTGTAGCCATATATGGGCTTATTTGCTCTACTAACTACAAGCTTAAGTGGTCTTCATTTCACATGAAGAAGCAGTTCTTTTCTTTTCGCTAATAGACTTGAAAGCAATGTGCTGGTCCCTATAATTCACTTGGAAGAAAACGCCTCTGCAAACGTTCTGCACCACTGCAGTTCAGTTGGTTTAATTGATTTTTCTCCAATGACCCGCTTACTAGTATTTCCTTCCAAACAGGGAAATGGTCAAAATCTTTAGATCGTATTGATTTCTGAGATGTAATTCAGTAACAAAAACAGTGGTCCTCTCCACCTGCCCTGGTGAAGCACATTTCCTCGACTCAATACCATTAGTGACACAGCAGTTTACGATCGGAAAAACAGGCTATATGCGTCTGAAGCTGACGGAATCTTAAATGTTGTGATCTACATCCATGGCCTTTTATCATCTGTAAATCCCTTTGTGACGAGGCTGTTTGTTGAAATGGCTTGATAAATATCTTACTTGACTTTGAGAAAGGAGGCAGTGCATTGACAATGACATGCTTGGCTAATGGATATCCGAACCAATTCTACAGCAGTCATCTCCAAGCCTGGGGGACCATTCCACAGTGATGCTTATCAGATGCTTGGGCATTATACAACACTCTCCACCTTCAAAAACCACTTTGCTCTGCTTTTCGTTCAGCTGTGTCTGTCAGTGAGATGTAGGACCAAAGAAAAAGTGGAAGTAATTGCTGTACTCTGTTTACCTTTTTTTTTAAAGCATTTCTGAACTTCAGAAATGCATTTTTGTCATCAAGGAAAATGCCTTTCAGCATGTAAAGAATTCTGCTGCATTTAGCTAGGGATTTAATCAGAGTGCTCTGAAATACGTTATCTTGCAAATATTTCTACCCATGAACCTTGACAAGCCCTCTTTCTTCATTCTCTTGTCCTCGGCCTTCAGTAAAGCTGTGTTCTGCTGTTCAGTCTCTGTTATGGTGCTCCGTTCAGCTGAGTTGCAGACTTAACCCATTAAGACCGGGAACTCATCTGTGTCAGTTTTACATTTCTTTGGCTATTCAAAAATATCAGATCTGCTCTTTCTTTTAAATATTTTGAATATGTATATATATTAATTTTTTTCAAGTGAACTTTTGTAACTCAAATCTTTGCTTCTGGGGGATTCTACAAATGTCTTCTAAATCCTAACAGTTCTTTTTGAAAAAACGCATGTTGCTATAATATCAGTGGTTCTCAAAACTTTTTTGATGTCAAGGACCCCCAAAATTATGTATTTGTCCACCGACCCCCATCTCAAAATATGTTGTTCCAGGGACCCCCAGAAGCAAAGATTTGAGTTAAAAAAAATTCCCTTAAAAAATGTATATACATATTCGAAGATCTGCACAGATTTTCACGATTAAAAAAAAAACTAGTCCATACCCGTGGGGGATATGCGCACATGATCTGGCAACCCCATTCATCCCATAGCTCGCGGGGCCATCCCACAGCTGGGCAGCCGTAACCATGGCGACATTGTTTTACATAAAAACGCTAATAAACAGCTGACAGTTGGGGAAAGCGAAAAACGGGCTTAGCTGTTCAGTGCACATGGTAATGGTCAATGGCTGTGTGCAAATGCAGATCAATTGCTCCAGCTACTGAGGAGAACCGGGCAGAACGATTCTGGGCTCACCACAATCACACCACCACAGAGCTTTGTAGAATTATAGGAGGATAGCAGATCTACAAGCTCACAGCGCGGCAGCTTGTAGATCTGCTATTTTTAAATAGCCAAAGTATAAAATAATGGTTTAAGTGGTTACACGGTTGCGTTCCCGGTTTGAATGGGTTAAGAAACTAAGGAAAAACTGGGTCTCCTCTCCAGTCCCTTTATCAGCGAGACAGAGCGCTGCCTCCTCCTCAGCCTCCTCATGCTGGCCTCTGAGGTTATGTAATGTGCCAGTGTGGGCTGGCTGGGCTCAGCCAGTAACCAGATTATGTCACATCCACAGATAGATGGCTGAAGGACGGCCATCTTGCCACACCTTTGTTTTCTTCTGTCTCTTGACTTCCTTCAGTAGGGAGGTGTCTGTCCATGACTGATTTCTCACCACAGTCTCAGCCCTATTTCGGTAAGATCCTGGAAAAAACGCATTTGACTCACCCAGAACTGGAGTCACTGAGAAAGGATGGGCTCTGCCCACTCCTATGTTGACGTTAGTCATTCTAAAAACCCAAATCCATCTCCTCCGGTACCGTTAACGTGCGATCGACTTCAACTCTACAAACTGTACCACATCAGCCAAGTATATTTTTGCCGTGGCTGGTCATTTTATAAACTCAGCCAGCCACTTGTTACAGTCACTGAGATCATAGAAGAGGTTTATGTGATTGAGTTAAAATAGAACTGACACATTTATAGGCCAAGTCATCCATCATATCCTGACCATTAAAGGGAAAAAGAATAGCTCAACCGTCCTCATTTGGTGAAGTCTCGCTGCAGGCGATACAGATAACAAAAATAATTCTAAAGCTTGATTCATGGCTGAATACAGTCGGATATCTTTTCAGGTAAAGCAGAACAGTGCTGCTTTTGGCCCTCAGGCCCTCACTGCTCTCGCTCTTAACTGTATAAAGTGAGGCTCATGTTTCACATGATGAATGACTAAGTGGGCCAAACATGAAATGGCGAGCTCTCTGTTATGGAAGAATGACAGTTGATGACCCTGTGCCTTCTTTTTCTGCAGGCCCAGTTCTGCTTAATTTTGCATAGCTCTACAAAAGCTGGTGCTGTTGAATAAAAAAACAGGGTGCATGAGTTCATGAATTTAGTTGATGCTCACTCAGGCTTTGAAAAGGTAGGTTAGTACACTCCTTTCTCTCCATCTTATATAGGTCTTCCTGTTCTTACAATTTAGGCCATGTCATATTGAATGACCTTGCACAAATTGAATACACAATGAGACATGACAAAGCATTTGTAGCACAACCACCACATGCACAAGCCATGCTGTCCTGCTCTTTGTTTGCTAAACATTGAATAGCCTAGTTTTTAGAATTAACTTTTCATCTATTGGAAGCCTACGGTAGATGAGCAACACTAGAGTTTGTAATTAATTAGCCTAATTTGTTTCTATTGCAAGTCTATTGAAGTCCTAGAACAGAATAATTGAGACTTCTACAGTGACTACCACTGAAGCTAATGTGTCTGAGTTCTGTTGCAGTGCTGGGAGTGATGACCTTAGTTGGCCTTGGCCAGCATCACAACAACACATGGGCAAAGAGGTGAAGAGTTGAAGTTTCAACTTTCTGATTTAAAACCTAATAATGAAAAGAAACAATGTTTTATTTGTACCTTGTGCACCCACAAGGTATGTTTAATTGTCACCAAATTAAAATGATAATAATAAGAAGAACAGCTTTCCAACTGTACGATATAAGCATATACAAAGTGGGTCCGGTTGCACAACTTGCACATCCTAAGAAGCTCAGTGTTGTTTTAAAATATCTTATGTTTCCTCCTTTGGAAGGAGAAAATATTTATGTTGCCTATGTAAGCTCACTTACAAGCTCACTTCAGAATATCATTTCGGAAAGTTGCAGAAATGAGCAGACACAGACCCCTTCCGATTTGATCCCCAAAAAGGAGCTGTCCAATGGTATGTGATGTTCTGAACGGCAGTTTGTTTGAGGCAGCCCTTATCTCTGACTATGTTTGTTGTACTATAGGTTTAACTGTATGAAAGTGAACGATGACAATGTCAGTGAAAAAGAACATGCATGTTCAGCAAACCTTTCCTTGGTAAATGTGAGAAGTATATTGAGTCCCTGCAATGAATGACCCCCCTACAGTGGCTTCAGCAGGCCGTGGCAGCCTCTCCATGTCTGCCTCAGTGATCCAGGCCACTCTCCCAGCCCTTGGCGCAACTCAGTACAGCTCAGCACCCACGTGTTGTCAGCAGCTCCTGTTATGCAACTCCCCCTTGTCAGACAAAAGCTCAGCCAGGCCCGGCACAAATCACTGACTGCTCTGTACTGGCAACGGGGTAGTTAATGTTAGCCAGTAACTCAAGCCACTGCCCAGGTCTCCTCTTGTAAAACGTAAACATTGAAGTTTACTTGGCCCATGTTGGTGCAGTAGTGCTCTAAACTATTTTGATCTATTTTTTTAGGACTCTGAGGACACATCTGTTATGCTTTTGTTTTCATCTCCGCCAGGCCGGAGATTATGATTTCATCCCTGTCCGGCTGTCCGTTTGTCCTCTTGTCCTTTTGCGTTTTCTTCAAAACATACTTTTTGCTACTGCTCCTACAGATTTTGTCACACAAACTCACACAAATCATATTTTTCATATTCCATTCTCATTGGCTATGATTGACTTCCAAACTTTGTGGGCCCTGTGTAGCAAACCCCGCCTGGCAGAGAATGAGCTGCGCTCCGAGGAGCATTTCAGATAGGTCACTGTCAATGTAGAGAGACTCCCAGCATATGGACCGTAAATGTGCAATAACTGGCTGAGCCACCAGGCACCCCCACATCTGGTATGTTTGTCGCAGAAACATAAACAAGCTTTAGGGTTAGCTATGCTAGCATAGATTATCTTTGATATAAGATCCCTGGAATTGGTATAAGCAGACTATGGTCTTCCATCAAAACTAATGAAACAACAACACCCAGTTGTGCAGTGATATGTTAAAATCTTAAAGTGAAATGGCAGTGTACAGTATGAGGATTAGACCGGACATGAAGTTATTTGTGCTTCAGCACTGCCGCATTGTGTGTTCTTTGTCTGCTATATTTAATCACAAATTAAAAATGAATGGTGCTTGACTGACTCACGTACCAAAATATGTAGGCCAGCTCTTACAAATGGGCCTTGTGTAGTTTTTTTTTCCAGCAATCTCAGGAATGGTTTCATGAACAAAGCATCAGAGGTTGAGTAGGCTTTCAGGAATGGTTGACGTTAGGAGTACGGAATGTAAGAAGTATTTTCTTTGGTCCGTCTGGATACATTTATTCCATAGGGATTCTGATTTATCTGTAGGCCTTTGTACCATTGGTTCATCTCTAAATGTCCTATGACGTCTGTCTGTCAGATGAAGCACTCCATTCCCTGCACCTGGTGTGATAAGTGTTTCTTACACTAATCAAGCCATTCATTTACTTCCATGACATCCAGTTAACTCCAACATAAGAGGCTTTACCTGAGGCCATGGCCCTGGGGAGTAGGCCTGTCACAATTATTACATAATCGTTTAATCGCAATTATTTGAGATAATCGCCCAAAAAAATGCGATTATGTTGAACATTCTTTTTAAATGTTCACACATTTTCAAATATTAAAAAAAGCACAAATGGCTTGTAAGTCAGTTATATCTGACATTTTGTATGCAATTATTAAATATGTCAATAATGTCTTTGTATATTTCAGTTATTTGTCACATCTGCCCGGTGCAATTTTTGATTACGAAGCCTAAAAGGCGTCAAATGTTCCAATGTTCAACGCCAAACACACAATTAAATCCTTAATCGCAATTATTTGACTGACTTTTAATCGTCAACTTAAATCTGTGATCGTGACAGCCCTACTGTGGAGATGCTTTACTGTTAAAGCATGCATAAACATAACTTTGGAGCATGGGAAGTCAATGCTTTCATCCTCTACACCTCCAACTTAAACTACAAATCGGAAGCGTATCGCCTCCAGAATTCTCTGATGACACCGTTATTGTCGGCTGTATCGCAGATGACAATATATGAATGAGTGTTCTTCTACTCTACTGATACTGTATACTGTACTGATACTGTATTGATAGTGATACTGTTCTTTTTTTCTTCTTCCTCTAACTGCCTCTCTAACTGTCTACCGAAGGGCTGGGCAGCAGGAAATGGGGCATAATCTGTTGCAGCTCAGATTAGTACAATATGTTAAGGCAATATACGCCATAAATGTCAGATTTTTGCAATGGGGCTTCACGTTTTCTATTCTATTTTCTGTTCAACAAAGAAAGGAATGGTGCTATACTTTATAAACAAAGTACTGAATACAGTAACAGAACTGGCAGACTGCAGTCATTTAAAATAATAAATAGTCAGTTCTGTTGGGAAACAGAACTAAACTGTGGCTGTTTATTGATGGTCCATAGCTTGTGTCTCACATCTCCAAAGTACTGCGTATGTGTGGTGAGCTGATGGTGGTGTTGGGGGGGTGAGAGAGAGAGAATGATAGACCAAGACCATGCACATAAATTAGGGCTAATAGCCATATAGCAAGAATATTAGCGAAATTAGGCCTAATTTCCACGCAGCAAGAATATTAGGGAAGTGTAGCATAAGCAGTCAGGATTAACATGTAGCTTTTGGTACTATGGGAGCTGTTTTCACACTGAAGTTTGCATAGGAAGCTTTTTGCAGAGTACTCAGAGAGTACTTAACTCTACAAGTACTGAAGTCCGTTTCCTGTGCTTCTTTTTTTGTTCAGGTTTATGAACGGCTTCCACCCGCACCCGGCTACCATTAGAATGTTGAACAAGGCATGACCACCGCCTGTCACCAGGCTGGCCATAGACTTTTCCTTTTCCTTGTGGCTTTTACCATGTGGATTGTACCAGTGAAACGTTACCTTTGTGGACTATGTGGTTGAACCTTAATCAATAGTATTATGCTATGTTCATGCACCTCATGTTTCACCTCCGGTACATACTGTACCGGATGGATATGCTACGTGTATATAGATATATTTTGTTTGATTTGTCTTTTTTTTCCCCCTTACTCCCCCTGCCCCCCCCTCTTATTTTTTTTAAATAACAAAAAATAACTGATTGAGCTCGCACAAAAACGAATTTCACCCACTTTTGTTTTACACCTGTAAACCTGTGATGTGACAATAAAGTTGATTCTGATTCTGATTTGAATAATGATGAATAAACAGCAGGAGAGAAAGAGGGAAGGGGGATAGAGCGAGTCATAAAGTGAGAGAATGATGGAGAGGTGTAAAAGGAGTAAACTGGTGACTCATCAGGCACGGTGGTGAACAGTTCACTGAGTCAGATCTGAGGCAGGAACATTGGCGGGTGGAGGAGCCAAGGGATCGGTGGGAATATACAGTAGAGGAGATGACTGGAGGTAGCAAGGAAAGGCAGGCTTAAAGTCCACAGGCATTCTGGCTCGAGCTTGTTTAGGGTAACACCAAAGGCATTCAGCTTAGGTTCGTACGTAGCTATTGGAGATAGTAGCAGACTCTCTGCTTATTCAGAGAGAGCCAAATTGAAAGAAGAAAAAAAGAAAAAATCCTTCATTTGAATCAGCATTGCTGTTGAAAAGTGCATGTGTGCTCAGCAAACCTTCTCTGGATAAATAAATTATCTAGCTGAGCGAGTTTAATAGACAGTACATTTTGTCTGGGTGTGTGTATTGATTACTCTACATCCAGTGTATCAGCAGCCAAGTCACGCTGCCTCACACATTTTGTCTTCATTGATTTTTAGAGACTGAAATGTGTGAAATTACTTTTTATTTATTTTATTTTTTCAGCAAAAATAGGCCTTTTGAATGATTAAACAGGAGTTTGGTTCTTTTTCTCATTTCTATACCATCATAATCTACAACTATTAATCGATGAAGTTTACACAGTGACACAGTTCTTTGCTAGTCAACGTATCTCAGGCATTTACTGGTCATTTCATTTTTTGTGTTCTGATGTAGACCTATTGGCTAAAACAACACTAGGAAGGCCTATAGCCTATGTTAAATGAAGTCCGCCAGTCTATTGTAAGAGCTACTGTGTTTGACAATTCCAACATTAGGTACTTAAATCATTATGCTTAAATCCTGCCTCCTTCACAACTACATAGGGCTGCAATCGTCATATCTTCCACTATGGAGTCTGCCTTATCTGAATCTGCAAGGAGATGCTGTTTAAATGCTTTCCTAAAAAGTATCCGACTCTCTCCTCCTTGTGCTGTCAACATAAATATCTTAGTAAATGGGTCATCATTGGAACTATTGCTGCTAGCATGAGCCATACGGGTTGCATAGTGCTTGCACATAGTCACTGTTTTTTCCACCATTTCTTTTTCATCATTGTCATAGGTAACACTAAATCCGTAAAGCTCAACCATGCCAACTGAGAATTTTCACTGGGTAGGCTAATTTACAGAAAAGCACCCCCCCCCCCCCCAATAACGTTATTGAATTGAACATACGCCCTGAAGCATGTGTAGCAAACCGAACGTTTTGAAGGCCAATACAATTCTATATATTTTTTAAGTTGTCTTAGAGAACACATCAACATCTTTAGTGTTTATTATACCTGTGTACTGTATGTAAATATTAAGCCTATGAATCACGTATTAATTTAGAGATTCAACCCTTACCTGCCCCTTTTTAAAAAATATTTGACTATGTAGCTAAATACTTCCATTGTGATGTGAATGATACACTTTTGTTTATATACAATAGAGTTGAATTATAACTAAACCCCTGTCATTGTTTTTGTCTTCTAACATGCTTTGCGTGAGCTGACTCTCTTTGTGTCATGTAGTAGGTCTTGTTGAGGATGCACTGGGTTAAGTCATAATTTAAGCTAAACAAAAATATATCAAATAAAGTAATGAATGAAGCAATACGTTCTGACAGCTTGACAGCAATGTCATGTTGGCTAATGTAAAGGTTGACATGCTGCTGCCAAAAAAACAAGGTTAAGGTACAGTAGTACAGAGTGACGGTGACCAACCAAACAACTTCATGCTAATCTGTTTGTTTATTGGGATTACATGCAAATTTGAGTAAACACTTTCATAAGTCTATTGATAGTGGACACCATAGCTGTTGTCGTGGGAGAGCCATGTGACTGAGGAGTCAAATGTTCCAAAGCAATGTGCCATTTGCACATGAAAGGGGGGTCGATGGGGTTATCATGTTTGTGTAGCTAGCTGGTTTGTTGTTGTCCTTGTTTAAACTCTATGAACACCTTTCTTCTCTTGCTTGGCTTATAGTGCTAACATTCTAGAAACCATGTTATTCATCTCCAACATGAGTCACTTTAAGACCTTACCTTTTTAGAGATTTCATGTTTCAGAGACACATCAGTGTTCGTGGATCAACAATTTTCCAAATAAGATGTAGGCCTCAAGCTTTCTCAAATGAAACCCTTTCACTTTCAGTGTTATACTGACTTTTTTTTCCTTCTTATTCTCATTCCAGGTGTGGTAACTTGGGGTAAAGAGCTACTCCCCCCCCCGACCCCCCGCCCCCCCCCCCCCCCTGCTATCGGGATCCTGTTGGGGAGGTCAGATCCCCAGTTTATTTTTTCTCTGTCCTGATGCCCCCCGTCACCCTTTAAATTCATGATCACATGACCGTGGATATGGACGCAGTCCTGTCCGACTTTGTCCGTTCCACTGGAGCAGAACCAGGACTGGCCAGAGACCTGCTAGAGGGTGAGTGATGTGGCATCGTGTATGATGGTTGGTGAATGAACAACCGCCTGTGTCATTTCAGACATGAGGAAAATAACTCAACTCACTCTTTCAAGATCTCAAGATATATAGATCTCGACATGTAACTAAATGTCCATGTCAAATTTCATGTCGAAAAACAAATGGCATTATGTGGTGATTCCTTTTTTCCACGATGGCAGCATTATACACTAAGGTTTCAGGACATAAGGCTCATGTTTAATGAGGATTTGGGGAATAGGTGTAATTTGACCATTGCAAAAAAACTCAATTTTGATTTTGTGAACGACAGCTTATAGGAAGGGGACTGTAATTTGACCGCCCTATGAGTCAAAGCTGCTGGTTCATTAGGCTCTCACACACTGACGGAAGGAAGGTATAGACTGAATCGACTGTTGCCTAGCAGCAGCGCAAGCTGCAGATATACGAATATGGGTTAAAAATGTAATGCACCGCAGTGCACAGCTACAGCAATGAGCAGCCAAGACGTGTTCCAAATTCTGATATTTATTCAAGCAACGGAATGTGCCAGTGGCCTTTACACAAGATAAGAGTGCCTATGGTTGTGTTGACTTGTGGTAAATATTTAAACTCATTAACAAGTGTCAGGCCGGTCTGCATGACACAGAATCTAGGTCTGTCTGTATGGTTGGACCTGCTAGCGGAGATAGATGCAGCGCTCATCCGCTCTCTCCCTCCCTCCCCCCTCTCTCTCTCTTTCTCTCTCTTTCTCTCTCTTTCTTTCTGTCTCTCTCTGCAGGTAAAAACTGGGATTTCACTGCTGCCCTCAGTGACTTCGAGCAGCTGCGACAGGTGCATGCTGGGAACCTGTCGTACTCGTTTGCCGAGGAGAAGACATACACACCTCCCGATAAGGAGATGGCCAGGCTGGGGCGGCCCCTCCTCCACCGCCAAGATGAGGTGGTGCAAGGTGAGGCCGCTGGCAAGTGATGTTTTTTTTATTTACCTTTCTCCAGCTTCAATAATTTGGTTTGACTAGCAGGTTAGGCGAGGTGCTGGGATGCATAACTCACCACTGAAAATCAACAGCAACATTTAAATTCAAAGTGTAGGCTGTTCTTGATAGGTGAAAATACTGGCGACACAATTTAGATGTAAAGTAGGAAATTAGAAAGTAGGAACTTATGTAGATCTCGGAATAAACAAAGAATCTACTTAGCTCCGATCAGTGGCGTAACGCAGAATCGCGGGGCCTCCCCGCGGGAGTTTCACGTACATGCACGCGCGTGCAGCGTGCGTGCAGCGTGTGTGCAGCGTGCGTGCAGCGTGCGTGCACAACCTGCGCCTGCGCGCGCGCGATTTCTGGTCTAATTCGGTCTAATTCGGGTCTAATTCGGTTCTATTTGACCAATATAAATCAACTTTTTTCTTTTTTTTTGCTGTAAAAATATTTGTATCAGCGCAGGCGGGGCCCCCCCTGATGGTGGCCCCCCCGCACCGCATCACTTGCTACCCCTCCGTTACGCCACTGGCTCCGATGTGGATCTCAGACTTCATGTGACCCCCCTGTGATGTCATATATCTTTGACGTCAATCATCTATGACGAATCTATGATGTATGACTCCAAATTTGGTTTAAGGTTTCAGTGCAATCATCCCCATTGACTTCCATTATAAAATGTAACATTTACATTTTTTGTTAAATATCTAAAAAAGTATGAACAATATATAAAATAATAATAGTGGAGGTACTTCTGTAGCCTACTGGGCTGGTGCTGATTGGCCCAGTGGTTTGCATGATTCGCTACGGATAGGCACTGTCAAAGACAGCTAGCCTCTTGCAGAGCCATGCCTTAAAAAAACAAACCTGACTCATGCAGTGATGTTGCTAGGTTTTCAATGTAATGGGTCCCGGGACCCAAGGGTGGTCTTTTAGATTCAATTTTCCCAATAAAATGTGTAATTTTTAACAAAGTGCAGCGTTTAACTTGTGTTTGATCTTATATGGTTATAATACAGTTATATTGTATCTGAAAGAAAATGTATCTGAAAGAAATCAACAATTTCCTAACCTGACAACTTTAAAATTTACATAATAAAAGTATGCAAACATAGAACAGTAGGCTATATAAAGTAAATTGCACCAAAATATAGTAAAAAAAAAAAAAAAATACTTTGGTGGCATTTAAATATGGTTGCATTTTACACCACTATAACAACAATGGACAATCACTATGTTTTTAATTTACAAGAAATTTTGATTTTGGTGACATTTCAAGGCACAGACATTCATGTTTCAGCTCCATAGAGTTCAGCTCCAGTGACGGGTGTTATACTAAAAAGTGTGACCCATAAAATCAGGTCAGCTCACGGCATACACGGTACAGAGCAGAGACGTTGCCCCGGGTGTTATACTCAAATGTGTGACCCTATGCAATCTGGTCAAAATGGTGGTGTCCGGTTTTATTTAAAAAAAAAATCTACTCGGATTTGTTGTTCATAACTTAGGATAAAGTAGGATGCGGCCAGCTAGCCATGCAAAATGGCCAGCTGTGGCTTTTTTTTTAACGCGATTTCTCTCAACGTGGAATTTGTTGTTGACAACAGTGTGCGTCCCATGGACGCACGGTCAGTGAGTTGGATGCGTCTTTTCTTAATCATAATGCGTCAGAGACGCAGGAGGACACAGGCCTATCAGCATCACTGCTCATGACCAACATCTTCCCGTTCCCTATGACTCTCATCTGTCTCTCCGGTGTGTACATTGAAATAAAGCATACAATCTTCTCTTTTCTTGTCAACTTTTGTCTCTTTGGACAGCTACAGAGAAGCGTCTGTCAAGGGGCATCTCTCACGCCAGTTCGACCATTGTGTCACTGGCCCGGTCTCATGTCTCCAGTACGGCCGGCAGTGGCAGCAGCAGCGAGCTCCTCCTGGACACACCACTCTGCACTTTTCAACTCCCAGATCTCACTGTGTACCGCGACGACTTCAGGGGTTTCATCGAGAGGGACCTCATCGAGCAGTCTATGATGGTGGCCTTGGAGCATGCCGGTGAGTGTTGGGTGTTGCAGTGTCCCTTGCTGAGTGAGTTCCCTTTTTCTTTCCTTCATAAGGAAATGTGTTCACGGTCATCTCTTGAACAAGGAGATCTTATTATATAAAAAAGACCAGACATGAAGTCTAATAACAGCCCTGTGCAATCTTTAGCTGTTGATAGTTAGGTAACTAACTAGGTGTGCAGTTTGTGATCAAAGCCGCTCTGTATTATATAAACCAATATATTTAATTAGCTTAAACCTGAATTAAAATAATTCTACTCAATCAGCTGTTCTAAGACAACGAACTAGCCAATTTCAGTGCAGTATTCTACCCTGTATAGTGCTGCCAGGGGAATCCAGACACGTTCACATTACATTTGAAGAGTTTACACTCTTCAAGATATCCTTCATTTGTGTAAAGTGACACCTACAGTTATTAAATAAATACTGACATGCAGTCTTTCATGAATAGCATTCCAGTTTCTATATTTTGAAACAGAAAGTGATATAGTCCTGTTTGCTGGCAGGTCGACTGAACTGGTGGACACGGTTGGGAGTGGGACCTCATTGTCAGAGTCTGTTACCTTTGGCAACAAGTGGAGATGGAAATTGCCTGTTGCATGCTGCCTCGCTTGGTGAGTATCAGACACCCTTCAACAAGACCTCAGTACAGTGGAAGCTCACATGCCATTAACATGAATTATAAGCGCGTCCCTGTTAGCTTAAGTATTACCGATAATTGCAGGTCATGTTACAGCATAAATTGAATTAACCTGTGCAACCCGCTGGAGTGTGATAACCCAGAAAATGACAGATATGCAAGCATTTTTCCCAGCATTGTTGTGAAGCTTCTGAATAGCAGATTTGGAATAACTGTTTATATACCTCAAATACTCTTGACCTTTGGGTAAAGGCCATAAACCACCATCATGTCCCAAGCATTCACTCTTTGCATCTTTTGGATATTGTTGTTAAAGGGTTCCCACAACACTTGACAAATTGCCAAAGGCAATCAAATCCCCGGATCCCACTTTCAAAACGGTGCACTAAAGCACATGCCGGCCCTGAAATATGTGGAAAATGTGGAAAATGTGTTGGAGTTAGCAAGGAACGCTGTGAGCATAAAGAACAGAAAACCTGGCTTTGACCAGGGTTCCTGGGCTCGCCTCTTCATCTCTACCTTGAGCCTTAGCATGATATGCTAACAGGCTGCTTTTATGTCTGATGCAGGTATGTGGGGTTTCCATGACCGGGACCTCATGCTGCGGAAGTCTCTGTACGCGCTGATGGACCATGGCCAGGAGAGGGAAGCATTGAAGCGCAGATGGAGATGGCAGCAGACACAGCAAAACAAAGAGGTACAAGGGGGTCCATTTCTATACATATTCTTTGAGACACACATAGGGGTATTTGGGGGCATCGCCAAGCCTGCCATTGTCTTGTAGGTGCAAACAACAAGGGTATCAGCATTAAGTTTGTGAGACGGATCGTATACTTTGATATATATATTTTTATGTCCTAGAGCAAAACTATGGCCTAAGTATCGTAGTGCAGGGACCTACAACATAAAAACTTACGATGGATGGGACGTCCAAATATAGTTTTTTCAAGCTCCCGAGCCACAAAAAAGGAACCAAATCCACACAAGAAGCACCATTGGTTGCGCCTCCAACACACTCACGTGATCGATTCCCTTCCCTTATTCGCACATCCTAGGGCATGTAGGGCGCTGTAGCTAAATAAATAATTCTTTATAACTCTAGATTGATGGCATGAAGGCAGTTGTAGCAGGCTTGTGGAGCGTGAGGTTGTCATTTTGACCCCCTGTAGCCAGCTTGGAAAACCTGTTTGTGTGTAGCGGGGAGAAAGTGAGTTGCTGTAGAAATGCTCTCTATTCCACTCAACAACTGCCGTTGAGGTGCATTTGGCCAGAACCCACAAATGCTCCACAGGAGTTGTTCGGCGGTCAACGTTAGAAAACTGCAGTTCTCAGGAGACGTCGTTTGTTAACTGTATGAATGGGAACCAGTATGTTAGCGAGAAAGACGACACATTCACAGTAAAGAGGGATGGAAAGTAATAATACTGTTCCATACTGTTGTGTGAATGATGCACAATTTAGACGGCACCTCCAGTTTGAAATGAATTTATCATATCCATGTTGAGCTTCTATGATGCCCATTACTCAATATCTTTTTGACTTTTATCTCTCCACTTCTAAATGCCACCCACATTGGGTGTGTTACTGTGTTTATTGTTTTATTGGATCCCCGTTAGCTTCCTTTCCACCCATGCAATAGCTAGTCTTCCTGGGGTCCATGGAAACACACAACATGGAACAAAGACTAGACTGACAACTGCATAGAATGGCAGAATAAAAAAAGTAAAATCAGAAAAATACAAAGAATAAGGCAATTTCGACAATATAACTGATCTATACATACCAGGAGATAATTAAGATAAGTAGAAGTGGAATCAATAATACAGTAAATCTCAATGGCTCACAGCAAATAGACAAAGATAATTACTGGTAATGGCAAAATGTAATAAAAGAAGACAAACATACTGAATGAGAAGATATTTTCAGAAAGAAGGTACTTGTGTTTCTTTAGTTTTACTATATTTGTAGGGACCATAAGTCCCCATAAGGATAGTAAAACCAGAAAAGATATTGGCCACATGTGGAAATTTGTCTGGTCTCCATGAGGAAAAGTGTTATTTTTATTGTTAAGAAAGGATTTTAATATTTAGTTTTTTCTTTATCCCTAACAGTATCCGTACAGTACAGTGCATACTCTGCTCAAAGGCAAATGTTAAAATGTGGATCCTAATAAAAAACTGTGTGTGTGTTTCAGTCTGGCCTGCTGTACACAGAGGAGGAGTGGCAGAAGGAATGGAACGACCTGTTGAAACTGGCCTCCAGTGAACCCAGGATACACTACAGCACCAACACCACCAACGGGTAAGGCCTGGCTCAGACAACGCAGGGACTGTTGGTCCTGCACAGCTAGTCCCACTCATGTTTTTATGCATGAACAAACACAACGAGATAGTCATAGTAATAGGGTCTGACTGGGCGGCCCTACTTCAGTCCGTATGCTGCTTGCTGTAACAGAAAAGAGGCACTTGAGCTTTATTTTGTTGTGTGCCTAGTGTAAGGCCAACGAGAGGAATGTATTAAGAGTTTATTTTAGCGAATGTTAACCCTGCGTAACCCCAACCCTCACATTGAGGTTTGTCTAAATGTGGTTCTTTGTTTTTTAGCAGATCCTCTGAAAAAAATGCTGGCATCTTCCTATGCTGTTCCCTGCATGTCTGTGGGTTTTCACTTCGTGACCAGGCCACAAAGCCCCAAAAATTGCTATGTCTTTTGAAAATAAGCGATTGTGAAAATTCATTCCTTCCATCTTTGTTCAAGGTTTAAGGGGTTATGCATAAGGTCTCTTCTAAGATAAAAGTTGGATTTAACGCATTATAATCAACCTGTTAGGCCGAAGTTTGCTCTGCTTGTTTTTTTCTTGACCACATCGGAGAGCGACTTATGTCTATGCCTCATTATGTGTTCTGTTGTATTGTGTGCAGGGTGGAGTCCACTGAGGAGCCCGTCTACGAGAGTTTAGAGGAGTTTCATGTGTTTGTACTGGCCCATGTCCTCAGGAGACCCATAGTGGTGGTGGCCGACACCATGCTCAGGGACTCTGGAGGAGAGGGTAAGTGCCACATGCCGGACCTGGGCTAGACTGTATATACAGATGAAGGGTGTCGTTCCACTAAAGTCTATATTCCATTTAGCAAAACGGCTGCCACCATAAAGTCATCAGTTAAGAGATTGACACACCGCAGTATTCGTACTGATTCACTCCTTCATCTACGTAGGCATCTATATTTTTGTGATGCCATGTGCTGCTTTATCAGGGGACTACAGGATCAAGTTGTTGGAAAGTACAATTCAGCTGACACACATTTTCAAGATATTCCCAGGCTTTATGTAAAATAAGAGGAAAAGGTAAATGAACCTTCTACCACTTAACGATTTTGCCATAAAGTTATTTGATATTGAAAGTTACACAACACTCCTTTTAAGCAATTTAAGCAATTTAAGCAACACTTGTAATAGGCTGAACAGTGGCTGTAGATTTTAACGTTCCTACGTTAATGGTTATATAATGTATAACCCTTGGAGGCATGGGCGTATGAAGCATTGAAAATGTGGGATGGGACAATCTCACAGGTGGTCTGGGGGTCATTACGCACAATACATTTCTCCAACAAAGCTCAGCTACTACTTGTGATGATAATAATAAGCAAGCGGAATAGATTTAATTATGAAGCATTGACATGACTCTGAAAGGAGAACAGAGTGGATAGACCGGTGCACCGATTTTTGACATGGTAAAGTGGGGGATTTAAACTAATCATTTAAAAAAAGGTTTATAATGGCTGTGATGCCCATGCTTTTCAGATAGTTAATGTCCTCATTACCAGTGGTGTAAAGTAACTAAGTACATTTACTCAAGTACTGTACTTAATTACATTTTGGGGTACTTTTACTTTACTAAAGTATTTCCAATTTTCAATACTTTTACTTCTACACCACTACATCTCAGAGGCAAATATTGTACTTTTACTCCACTACTATTATTTGAAAACCTTAGTTACTAGTTACTTTGTAGATTTTGATTATTATCACAAAACATGCGCTTCAGCCCTATATGCATTTCGGCTTATTATCTACAAGCTCACAATGCGTCACGATACGACTCATTGTGAGCTTGTAGATCTGCTATTTTCAAAAGATTTTCAAAAACAGAGTACCTCTACATTGCAGCATTGATACTTTTACTTAAGTAAAAAATTTGAGTACTTTTCCCACCACTGCTCATTGCCCATCACTCTCCTCACAGCCTTTGCTCCCATCCCGTTCGGAGGCATCTACCTACCACTGGAGGTGCCTGCTGCTAAGTGCCATCGCTCGCCTCTGGTCCTGGCTTACGACCAGGCACATTTCTCTGCCCTCGTCTCCATGGAACAGAAGGACAGCTCCAAAGAGCAAGGTAATATTCTTATGTCATTCATCACTATAATCTGCATCTTTCAGCCATCTGCCACCACAGCACCAGTTTTGAAACCACAATGTACACACATAAATGCTAAGTATTTGTATGTAGCCTATACATGCTGTACAAATGTTGCAGTATTGTGATACATGGGGGGGGGGCTGAAAGCATCATTGGCTTTATTTGAAATTATATTTAAAAAGTGACACATTGTTTGTCACAAAAGAATCACAGAGGTGTTGTGGTGAAAACCCATGTTTCACCATGCCATGCCATGCCATGTCTGGCATAGAAGTAAGTTCTGTACCCCTTGATGGGGTTCCAGGAGGCCCCCAGCAAAATTGGTTAATATAGCATCAAAATCAGTTTAATCACTTTAAACCTATATACATCGGCTATTTGAAAATAGCCAATCTACAATCGTGGCGTGTTTTGAGCTTGTAGATCTGCTATTGTTTTTAAATCTTGAATCTTGAAATCTTGAAAATAACAACACAAATATTGTAAGGAGGTACTACCTGGCCCACAATAATTTGTGATGTGGGTCCGCAGCCAGATTTGAGGGTCCTTGACATGACATTGTTTGAGAACCACTGCTAAATATTAATTCCAGAACCAACATGGATAAACTTTTGACAAACAAATGTACAGAAGCAGGAAATCTGTTCCTATCATCCAGAGGAACGCTGTCACTGGCCTAGTTTAAAAAATGCATTTAATTTGATTTCATAGGTGAAGGTGAACGAGAGGAATCTTTCACCTCAAATCTATCTAACAAATTTTTACCTGAATTTTACAAATGAAATTTCCATTGTGGAACAATAAAGATTTGACTTGAACTTACAACATCACCATTGTGGGAATTGACCAAGTCCACCTTGTTACTATAGTGGTGTGACTTACAATTTCCCACTACAATCATAAGTCGTTTGAAGTCAAATATATATTTTTTACAACTACATGGTTAATTGCCACCAACATTTGGCTTTGTGGGCAACCTGAAAGATTGCCTCCAGAGAAGATTGAGTGCATTTGTGTGTGTTCTCTTCACAGTGGTTATCCCTCTTACTGACTCGGAGCACAAGATGTTGCCTGTGCACTTTGCCGTGGACCCTGGGAAGGACTGGGAGTGGGGGAAGGATGACACAGACAACGTGATGCTGGCAAGGTATGGTGATCTTTCAAAAGAAAGTGCATTTCCCTCCAAGCGTTTTCTTAGAAAGTTAAATGTGTATTGTTTGAATTTGCACATGTTAACTTGTAAATGTGTACATACACACACACACACACACACACACACACACACACACACACACACACACACACACACACACACACACACACACACACACGGCTATCCCTTAAGGACAGAGTGTCAGTGTTTAAGCATTGACTTCTGACTCCAGATTAGTGACACTCACTGCCAGTGACAATGAGATCAGTTGTAAACGCCTTCTATGAATGGAGCAGAGAATACCCCAAATAGCAGCTAGGTAAAAATAACTAGATGGACTGGTTACTTCAGTTGATTACGTTTGTGTATTTTTATTTATAAATTGATATATAAAATTTTTCTTTACGTCCACTTCAATCACTTCTTAACTCTTTAACAGAGTGTATACATTAAAAAACTCACCCACTGCCAGATATTTTGAGATTTTCTTACCTTTTCAAGTATTCACAGAATATTTATCTCCAGTATGATCGATCCCCTGATGGTTGCTAATCACAGAGGGTTTCACTGTGCTTCCTCTGGGGAAAAAAATGTCATCGCGACCTCCCGTTCTTTTATATGCCTTTGAAAATAGCATGTCTCGGCCAAAAATACATATTTTTTTAAAAAAGTACACAGGAGCCGAGATACAGCATTTTTAAGTAATAAGTTAACCGGGAAGTGAATGGAGCAGTAAATCTTCGGATCGCGTTATCTCTGGTTCTGTGTGAGAAAAAAAAAAAGGCAGGCTGAGCCATAGCAGAATTTGACGAATTAACTCGTCCATGGCAGGCAATGAGTTCATAAATAAACGTAGGTTCTGTTGATGTGTTAGAAACGTCATAGTCTTGTAGACGGTACATAGTACTGTAAGATCTGTAAAAACCACTGTATGTGTGGTTTAGTGCGAGTGCCTGCATTGAAACCTGGCTAAATTATCTGTATTGATTTAACACTTAATGAGGATTAACAGTGATATATTGAGATGAGTGCTTCACTAAAGAAAAACTAATGAGTGGTTCACTGCTAGCCTGTCCAAATACAAAGAGATTTAGTTCAGCACTTTATCTCATGTAAAGAACCGGTGCTCCTAATATTTGGTCCGAAATCCTCATTGTTAATTTATCCATTTGAAGGTCCCAAGAGTGCACAAACTCTCTGGGTTAAATGAATGCTCAGGATTTTTACTGTGTACACTTTTGTCTGCAATGGGGATTGAATTCAGGCCAGGTGCCACTGTCCTGTGAATGCTTGGATTATGCTTGACATATAGAATGTTGATACTGGCCACTTATTCCCTATAGTAGACGTGCGCAGTTCTTTTATGTTGTCATTTGGAGAAAGCCACTGAATTAATATTAAGCCATCTGCGTCACAGAGGATGTGTACATACACACAGAGAGTCATTTGGATCTCATGTCATATATCCTGGTCAATGTCCTTTGCTGGATAAGTTGGGCAGATTTGTTGTGAAAACATGTGGTTTAAAAACAAGCAAACAGAAAAACAATGGTAATAATGATAAAGTGATTAGCTATGTTGTTGAATCTATTCAGGCTTCTCTTGAAGTGGGGTATGGCAGTTTTCTCATTTTTTAAACTACTTATGCCATTTACATAAACAGAATAGTATCCCAGTATTTCCATTGTAACAAAAACAAGCTTAGGATTGTCAAAATATCACAAATATCACAAAAGCAAAATATCACCTTTTAAGGTGATATTTTGCTTTTGATTGTATGTCAATAAAAGTATTTTATTCTAATCAAAATGTCAATCGTAGTTCAATAGCAGCATCAGAATATACTGTATGTACTGTATGGTAGAAGAACTTTTGACATGTTTCACACCATGATTATTCCATTTCTATCTTCTTTCCAGTGTGGCTTTGTCATTGGAGGCCAAGCTCCAGATGTTGCACAGCTACATGACGGTCACCTGGCTGCCCCTGCCTTGTGAGGTACAGGTGACATTTCACATCAAAGCCGGAGAGATCTCTTCCAGCCTTTGCCAAAACCACATGTAAAGTCATATAGAAGGAAGAATCACTCGTGGTACAGCCATGACACTCATCAGTTGTTTTGGACAAGCAAATATAAATTAGGCTTTAAAGGGAAGCTTGCAGTGTTGCCTCATCAGAAGATGTTTATTTCATGAGTATAATAATTTCCTTTTTAAAAACATTCCCACCCTCCCCTCTCAACATGCATCTGACATCCAAGCCAAAGGAATGATAAGCAGATGTGAGAGCTGTGTTTTTGTTGTATGGAACTACAGTACGTGTTTTTATTGTAAGCAGGCCCTAATGTGTTTTTTATCAGGTCTGTCGTCTTCTCCCTGGTATATAAACTCTGTGTGAAAACAAACCACACTGAGCTGTTAAGGTCATAAAATGACGCCACACAGCCACTGTGTCAATGGCCCTCTTGTGTGCCACACACTGATGCCAGCTAGTTAGGAAGGATAACAAGTTCATGGCAATTTCACAGTTAGCTTGCAAGCGAGAGGTAGCCATGGAGAGTTTCCTGTAATAGAATTGCTTCTAAGAATTAATAATAGCTCTACGATAGGAGCTGTGTCCACTTATGTTAGCCCTACGGAAGCCTTGGCAAACAGGGGGATATTTTATGACTACTCATAGTTTTTTTTAGATGAGAATGATGTGTCATCATCTAGGTTATACGGTTTCCCAGTATAGCATTATTCATTTTAGAGCCTCTCAAAGGAACTGGCAGAAATGAGAAGGAACAGTTCTGCTCCCAGTCATCTAATTTTCTGTTCCATTTTCTCGGTTGGCTACCCTGCAACATTTTGCCCCATTGCAGATTTTCTCTTTATTTCTAAACTTGTGACTGCTTGTCTTTGAGATTTATAAAAATGCATGAGTTAGATTTTTTTTAACCCATTTTTTTCTTCAGGATTTCAGGACGGTAAACCAATTTCTAATGAGGATTATTGTTTGTACTGTTGTGTGTACTGTCAATATTTCCTGTGTTTTTGTCTAGATCAAATCAGTTAATCAGTTTAATGCACTTAGTTTAGCTCACAATTTGTTAATAAATAACAGAGCATTTAAAATGAACTATGAACAATGAAAAGCAAACAAAAACTATTATTAAACACCAAGTACACACGGCCTCAGTCAGGTGTACATTTTGTTAACCCTAACCTAAAATAATTTTACTAGAAGTTACACAGATACCCCCCAAAAAAGTATTCTCCTTTTATTAACAATTCACAATCAAATAGCTTTGCTTAAGTTTAATAAAATTAGACCCATTGATGATAGCTTGCCTTAAGATGGGCTAGCTTTAGCTTGTTAATTTGTACTAGCCAGTCCTGGGTTAGGGGGTTCTTTGTCCCATACATATGTCTTTTAATGAGAGCTTATCTGTCTCCCTCCAGCAAGCTCCTCTGGCCCAGCCTGAGTCTCCCACAGCGTCTGCAGGAGAGGATGCCCGCACGCCCCCAGACTCAGGAGAGTCAGATAAAGAGTCGGTTAGCAGCAGCTCCAACGGCAATGGAGACACAACCACCACGACAACGGTCAATGGAGGCGGGACCTCAAGCAAGAACAGCTCCTCCTCTTCATCCAGCTCATCCAGCAACAGCTCCTCGGGGACAGGTACAATAGGCAAGGACAAGAGCAAGAAGGAGAAGGAGAAAGACAAAGATAAAGACAAAGACAAAGACAAGAAGAGGGCAGACACGGTGGCCACTAAGCTTGGCAGCTTTGGCAAGAGCCTGGGCAGCAAGTTGAAGAAAAATGTGGGTGGGCTGATGACAGGGAAAAACGCAGGAGCAGGAGGAGCCAAGCAGGAGGGTGGGGAGAAGAAGAAGGGCTCGTTGAGGGGAAGGAAAGGCAGCAAGGACAGCTCACCCTCAGCCCACGCCTCCGAAGACTCTGGGAAAGGCTCACCCTCCTCAGGCAGTGAACGGCTCAATGGGACAGGCAGCAGTATCAGCAGCAATGGTGGGAGCAGCACTGAGGGGGACCCCTACAAATACAGCGCTGATGTCAAGGTGAGCCTGGGCATCTTGCGTGGCGCTATGCAGGGCGAGAGGAAATTCATCTTTGCTGGCCTTCTCACCACCAGCAACCGCCAGCCCTTCCAGGAAGAGATGATCCAGCGCTATTTGGCTGATGCGGAGGAACGCTTCCGAGTTGAGCAGGAACAGCAGCGCCGGGACGTGGAGAGAAAAGGCGTCACCAACGGCATCCAGCCACCCAAGAAGGAGGCCCTGGGCAGCACCGAAGTGGGCTATCGGCCTTATGAAGCCAAAGAGGAGCTCTCGGAGAGCTCAGTGGCCTCCTTCAACCACCTTAAGTCTTCCTCCTTCAGCCCTTCTATGTACTCTGGTGTTGTTCCTATCCCCCGCCCTTCCTTTGTAGACCAGCCCCCTGCCCCGGCACCCCTAACTCAGCACCTTCATATGCACGGCTACATGGAGACACGGCGGCAGCTAGCTGGCGGCTCCCCCGCTTCCTCCTACCCAGGTCTGCCCTCTTACGCTACCCTCCCACGCCATTGCCCCACGGCGCAGGGCCCTGTCCAGCCCCACTACAACTACCCCCCGCAAGCCCCCGCCTCCCTCAGCCCCTCCCGCCTCACCCCCTCCTACCCACCTGAACACGATACGCCGGACTACCTTGTGTCCGAGCCGGCAGGTGGAGGCTACAGCAATGGCTTCCGGGACATGCGCTCCACCTTGGACTCTCGGAGCGGGCCACCCCCGGTTAGACACTACTCACTGGGCAGTGCTGGCGGTCTCGCCGGTCTGCAGTCCACCCGCTGCAGGACACCCAGCTGCACCTACTTTGGACACCCAGAGACGGGCAACTACTGCTCCTACTGCTACCGAGAAGAGCTGAAGAGGAGGGAGACAGAACCAGCTATCCATAGGTTCTGAACAGACTTTATCGGGTTTAGAGTTTTCCGTAAGAGTGGCCTTTTCAGTATAAAATAAGGCTACGTGGGTCAACCTCTGAAAGGACAGGAGAGGCAAGACCAGCCTTTTCCCTACTCCGCTGCGTCACTTCCTGTTGGAGAGAGAAGGCAACAGTAGTGTGTTGCAAACAGGTTCGACATGACCATAGAGGAAAAGGAATGGTTGCTGACGGCCAGAGTCCCACATTAGATTATAGAACTAACTGCACTTCTGTTACATTTTGCTGTGGCTCTTATACAGGCATTGTGTGTGTATGTGTGTGTGCGTGTGTGTGTGTGTGTGTGTGTGTGTGTGTGTGTGTGTGTGTGTGTGTGTGTGTGTGTGTGTGTGTGTGAGCTGCAGGCTCTCCTCGTTATCTTTGTTGAACGCCTTGCTACTGTCTCCTCCTGGTGGAGAGAATGTATACGGCAGGCACCAGCACCACACAAATAAAGTCACTAACACACACACTCACACAGTCACACAGGCACACACACACACACATGCACTAATACGCAAACACACACATTAATACACTACAAAATAAGCACAAACTGAAAAAAGCTTGGGTACCTTCACTCCATTTGTGGTGAGAATATACGGCTTGGTAAATTGATGGTTGTTTGACCATTTGAAGACACATCCAGTTTTGGGTTATTTCAGCGTTACTGCAGATTTTACACTACTGTTACTAAGATGCTGGTGTTCCATGTTCCTCGGGAAAGAGCAGGGTTATTCCTTCTTGAGTTATTTATTGGTCATCATACACGTAATGCAAAGCCAGGCTATCGTGCTATGCTAATGAGTTGAGTTACCGCGGGTTGCGGTGGTGCTAATGTTCCGGAATGCAACAGATAAACCACCATGCATTCAGCACATCTGCTCTACACTGTTAATGGCATCTCTCTGGCATGCTTTGTCAAAACCATTTTGTTTTTCTTCCTGAATGAGGCCAAGATGTCAACATTTTGAAGATTAAGAACATTGCAAATATAGAATAGTGACATGGGTGTTGCAGTGCAACAGCAGAGAACTAAAAATGCTGTCCACACTACCTGATTTGGATTTTTATTTTATTTTACTGCAGATGAAATGCTTTGCTTAATTTATACTCCATCGTACGACGGTGTCGCTTGCCAGAAATGGCAGATCTAAAAGCTCACAAGGGTCGCATGACGTGTCGCTTGCCGAAAACAGCAGATCTACAAGCTCACAACACGCTGTACGACGAAGTATAAATCAGGCTTTACTGTCCCTCACGTGGGTCTTCCTGTTTTGCTATCCACGATAGTGGATAGGTGTTTCATTTTTGTAGCCAATGTAACTATAATATTGCAATTATACGCAACCAAAGTAAATTTCATCACATATGTTGCTTGGACCGTATTTCAAAACACATGTTGGAGACACCTGTCATTACCGAAGACAGTGCTATTGTGATATACTAAATTATTCTCACTGGTTTCCTTTTCTGTGAAAGACAAAAGGAAAATATTGTTTTAATGCGATATTAACTTTGAGAGCAAACTAACAGAATCAACAAATAATTGTTCAGAGTTGCTAATAGAAAATTGGGATGTCTCCAGTTATGACAGCTGTCTTCCGTTGGTGTTTTTATATCCCACTGTGATATGAAAACACCAATATTTGTGTACCGACATTGAAAAATGGCATTTACGATGCATTAACATATTTTGTATTCAGTGACTATATAGTATGCAGTAACGGTCACTGTGATGTTACTAAAGAAAACATCTTTACTCTTATGGTTAGAATGTTAAACATGTTAACATACATTTCCTTAATTGGGCCTGTTGCGATCAGAAAAACATCTCATGTAAATGATACCTGTATGCTATCCTGACTAAAGGGACATCCTCCTAATTATATTTGTTTGGATTGGATGCTCACCCCAATTTACCAACTTTGATTAAGGGTGATTTGTCAACTTCCAAGTGTTCAAGCCACCCAAAGCAGTCGCTTAACCTCTTTTCTGCACAAATTCAAGCACTTTCCTGATGTCCATTAGACATGTTGTTACTGTTTTTGAAGGGGTGTGACTGTTGTCCTTTGCTCATGTCAGAACTGCATACACTGCCACCTCCTGTGCTGGAGGGCAGGTGCATGAGTGGAAACCTTCTATAAAGAGGGGCTCTGTTGCTGTGGAGCTACATTGTAAAGTTCTCAGTGTTCATTTAACTCAGTCACAGTGTACAAAAGGGTAAATTTTGTACACGCTCCAAGTTACAAATGGATAAATTAACACTGAAGATGTTACTGTGTACAACGTTTTTGGTGCCAGTGTCACCGTCTAGCTCAGTTTCCTCGTTGCCTTTTTCAGTCTTTGTCCTTGTGGCATTATAATCTTGTCAGTATGTTATACAAGATAAGCACCAAGTATTTACACTACTAGTTTTATTTGCTGCAGATTCATTTCTGTTCCCTCCCTTCAAAAAAAACAAAACAAAGCAAATGGAAACATCTCCCCTCTTTAATGTTGAACTTATTGCTGTTGTGTCATGTTTTTTCAGTGAGGCATATCAAATGGATGATATTGGCTAAATACTTTCATTGATCTGCAGTCAGAAACCTGAAGTCTTCCTTGTTATTATTTCTAAATTCAGTCTATATTAATGGTACTCAGTGTATTTAGTAGCAATGTGTTTTTTTCCACACATTATTAATAATGAGCCATGTTAACTCGTAAAGAGTTTGTTTAAAGAAGCTGACAACAAAAGTAGCTGTCCTACTCTTTTTGACTGTATCATCTCTGACATCGGTCGATCAGTCTTGAACATTTCAAAGCACAATTGAGTATGCAATTCACTGCCTTGCCCAATGGATGGCACACTTGTATTTTTATTATTCAGTGTAGGAATTTGTCATGCCCTATACCAAAAATAACATAGAAAATATTGGAGTCATCTAGTACAAATATGAGCGAGACCATCTACTACTTTTTGGAAAATCCTCAAGAAATTAACGTATTTTCTGCTTTGCATTTCAGTTAACGATGTAAAATGGAAGGACCCCCCCAAACACACACACGCACAGTATGCTGTGTGTGTGTGTGTGTGTTGATGTGTACACTCACACTAATGCTGACTAAATCTGCAATGAATTATGTCAAACAAATTATGCAGGCACAAGCAAAAACTATCGTGGGATAATGCCTGTCTTAAAATTATGTTTGTGTATGTGTTTTTACTTCCCTTCCCATAAGATTATTGGCTTATGACCACAGCTCCATTTTGTTTTATTATTTTTTTTATTTTTTTTGTCCATTTAAGAACGTGGATGCCTCACGGAACATGTTGGAACATTGGACTTTACTGACTGCAAACACTTTTTTTGTATTTAATAGAAAAAAGAAAAAAACTATGAGAGGTTGTATAAACAAGTTTTTTGAGTTATTTTTGTAAACCCAAAGTTTTACAGTGTTTTTAAAAGATAAGAATGTATATTGTCAGACACTAAAAGAGTGGATGATTGACTTGTAAGCGCCTGAATTTCAGTTGGAAAATCAGTGTTGGATCAGGAAGTGACATTTTGGCTGTCAATGGCAGTTCCCAAGTGAGCCCCTTCAAACTCAAGGCTTTCTCTGTGGCAAACAAATTTCCTCTTTGCTGACCTGGCAAGATATGAAATGAGAATATATTTATAGTAAGACATTTCTTCTTCTTTTCAGAGGTCTCCTTGTGGAATGTTTAGTTGAGATTACTTAGGATGTTCTTTCTTATATGGCTAAAGCCTCATTTATACTTCATGGCACGATGTGTCGCATGGCAAAAATAACTGATGTTGATGAGCGACACCACCATGTGACAGAGTATAAATTAGGATTAACTGTTTAGCAGACTGGCTTTTGTTTTTGAGTTCATTAGATTTTTTTACAAGTTACTTTTTCTACAGCCACCAATCTGTGCTATGCTAAACCATAATGGTGAGTGAAAATTGGATGGGTGGTTTTTCAATTCATGCTCTTTTTGTCCCAGCCAATTTCTTCCGAATCAGAGCAGAGTGACAGAATTTGTCTTAAGCAGTTACTGACGTTTTTTTTAATTTTATTTAATTTTGTACACTTGCTGTCATTTGTATGGGACAGGTTAGTCATCATCAGCAACATTAACATGGGATTCTTTTAGCTGCATGGGACTGGAACTGTTGCATGTAAATGGCAATCCAATTAACCACATTTGTGCATTACTTTGAGATGATTTCAGTTGTCTTGGTTTTCTGACCTGTTGTTTTAAATTGTTTTATCTATTAATGTTTTGGAAGGAGAGCCCAGGCTGTGTGAACGTGCAATCTGGATAGAAGAACATCAGATTTTATGTTAGGTTGTTATTAATTTTTTGCACCGTTTGAATAAATTCTCATGGTATTTCAAGAATCTGGTCTCTTTTTTACTTTTAAAAGTATTTACACGCATCCATTTAACAATACTATGTTACTACAATGTACTTGATAATGACATTACATTTTGTATTAAAACACAAGGTACACAGAGTGCTACTCAAATCTGGGGATCATTTGGAAAAGGCACGCTTTCAGACCCTAAGGTGGCCATACATAGAAATGATTTCTGCTGCTACACTTCAAACATCTAACCTACCGTAAACAAACTTGAATGCAATGCAGTGGAATGGTAAAAACATTCATCATAGTTATTGCTGACAGATCATTTGTAGCTTCAGCAAGGTTTCACTGTTAGTGCTAATTTGTTATTGGTCTTTTTTGTATTTGCTTAACCTTGCTGCATTATATATCACTGAAAAACTCCAGCTCAGATGATGCAAGGTCCTGTGTCTGGGGCTGTTTTATGTATTAGAGAAATCGGAGACCCTTATGTAATATTGAACAGTTTCCCATGTGGTAAAAAATCCAGACCTCTTTCTATTATAGTTCACAGAGAGACAGAGTCTCTCCACCTGTTCATTTAGGGAGGATAGACTGTACCTCAGGAAAGTATTCAAAATTTCCATTTTCTTCTTGGAAGGAATTGATGCTGAATTTGTCTCCATGTCATCTTCCAGAATGTTACTATGTTTGGATGAAAGAGAAGAGAGGAGTCCCCCCATACAGAAGGATCATCAGAAGGTATTAAATCATGGACTGCTAAGAAAAAATGCATAATTTGCATTTTTAGGCTACCAAAGGTTGTTTGTGGTGTGTTGACTTTGTTATTATGCCAATTTTTTAAAATACTTGAGATCATGTTGAGTTTAATAGCCTACAACTCGAAATGCAGGGCTGATATCAGTCCTGCATTTAGAATTATGTGGTGATGGGGGTCATATTTAAATGAAGCTATATAAAACTGAGGAACTGAGGAAAGCGGCTCACTTACTTAATGCAGAGTGTATATATATAAATATTAATATTTAAGTAATTTACAGTAGGCTAGGCCTACTGTAAATTAATATATGAATATTTATATTTTTAAATATATTTATATTAATTTATATAGGAGCAGTTACAGGCTATAGGCTACATGTCCCCAATGTTTAACTCAGGCTATGATGACTTATCTTGAGAATCTCAAATCTGTACTAGAGCTCTACTTCAGTCCAATGCATCCAATGTTTGTTGTTTTGTAGATCGGCTATTCTATGCGTGCCACACCAGTGCGCAGGGAAGTATATTCCATGACCATGACATGAGGGTGTCCTGGCCAAAAATAACAGATCTACTACAACCACAACAGCGTTGGTTGCGATGGGACTCGTTTTTGGACAACAGCGACACCTTTACTAGACGTGTCCTCACTGTCCTGTCTGGTACAGTACAGGGTACACCCAGTGGTGGAAAAAGTACTACATGTTTTTGTAAATGTATCAATACTGCAATGCAGAAACACTCTGTTACAAGTAAAAGTCCGGTAATCAAAATTTACTTGAGTAAAAGTACAAAAGTATTGGCATCAAAATATACTTAAAGTACCAAAAGTAAAAGTACTCATTATTATGTAGAATGTCCCGTTTCACGTTATCATGTCCAAAATTTAAAAACAAATATTTAGAAAATAGCAGATGCAACACATTGTGAGCTTGTAGATCGGCTATGATGGACTAAAAGTACAATATTTGCCTATGAGGTGTAGTGGAGTAGAAGTAAAAGTATAGAAAATTGGAAAATACTAAAGTACCTCAAAATTGTACTCATACGTACCGAACTTGAGTACATGCAGCCTACTTAGTTACTTTCCACCACTAGGTACACCGACCAGACCAGACACGTTGCTGGCCCTTTAAGAGCTCCATTGCCTTTTCATTCTCACTATGGCAAAGGGATATAAACAAATGGAAAGCAATGGTTGGCAGTTGCGGTGAACACATTTCTCCTACTACTAGCCTACTAGTAACCACCAACTACAGTAAATATTAATAACAGCCCAGTGTCTAAAAGGAGGGTTTTGGACAGGGCGTGCTCTGAGGAGGACATGGATGCTGTCAGAGCCAATTCAAATGAAAAGAGTGAGAATAGTTTGGCTGCATGTCCACACTGAGCACCTCTGTTTATAGCAGGCAGCCGATGATGATACACGGTCTACCGCTGCTCGTAGGAGAACTGGAGCTTATCTGACGGTGTATATGGGTAGAATGGAAGGGTCGGGTGAAATTAACTGCATAAAAGACTAGTTTACAGTTTCCTGAGAAAAAAAACTTAGCATTTTTCTCATTTTCTTTCTGTGGACAAACTCCCCCTCGTCGTCGCTCTTCAAAATGCTGACAGGATCTAAAACCACGTTTAAAGTGAGACAAATGGTTCCAGATATGAAGGTAGGTTTCGTTTAAAAAAAATATTAATAATAATCTTCAAATCGCATTTGGGGAAAGTATTTGGGTGACTTCCAGTCTTCCATAGAACAGTAGCGGAGTCCTCAGCCCGCTAAGCGGACACGTTGAGGCTCCTATCAGTCATAATTATGTGACGGGAATAGTAAGTTTGTATAGCCGATTGTGTGAAACGGTTGTACAGTGGCTACTACACGATAGTCCATCCAAACACCCACTTTATCGGACTTTATCGGATGATCCAATGAACAAGCCTGATTGATTGAATACTTCATTAACAGTTAGCCCCAAAAAAAAGCACAGAAAGTACAGTTCTAACACAGAAGGATGCTAAAAGGATTAAGCCCAAGAAAGCACTACTATGGCTTGTTTCCATTGGGGTCCAGGTATTCAATTCATTGAAACATTTAATGACAAACAAATATATGCAAAAATATCATATAAACACTTAAAGCAAGCATTTTCTCATCTGCCATAGTCATCTGGAGGAGCTATGTCGTTAATTCCTTGCAGATCATTTCTGACTGACACATCATACTGTATGATGTGTCCTATGATGTGTTATGTATGATGCATAACACATCATAGGCTTCATTGTGAGCTAAAGATGTATTTTGGATACAGTTGGAGTCAGTTTTGAAACGTTATTTGTGGGAATTAAACAATATGTTTATTTGATTCAAAAAAGCAAACACAAAAAAAAACTTATGTTCTGTTGCCCTGGGTGGTCAGGAAGCAACTATAATGACAGAGGAAGCAGGTCATTCAGCTGTAGAGCTATAAATGTAGACATTTAAACCTCAGGTGTTTTTTTGCAGTCTGAATTAGAGACCTGCAGTGTTTCATCAGAACAATTTTTAAGTGTACAGTGTGGATTGTGTTCAGGTTTTAATGTGTCCATCACAGGAGTGCAATTGTATGCCAGTGATCTAGTGTTACTGTTTTGAAAGGCTGTTCCAAAACAAATGGTCAAAGGTTTAATTCCTGCATGTGTATCACATGTCCCCCAGCTGTAAACTGGGAAAACAGGGCAAAACTGGTCTATTTGTAGTTTAACAAGGGATCTGTATCTTTGTGCTTGTTTATAGACAGGCAGGTTTTGGAGCACAAGCTCTTCTTACACTATAGGGGGGCTAAGGGCTTGATTGTGAGGGGTCCCAATTATATGAGGAAATAATGGGACTTGAGCTCATCATGTCCAGATGTGCACTTACAGTTTTAGTCTGACAGTAACTTACAGCAGCATTCGAAAGGTCCTTAACACTGCAATTAAACACTTGAAATGCCTCAGACACAGTAGTTGGATTGCTGAATTTCAAACAACCAATAAGATGCAATTCTAAAAGCACCTTGGAGGGGATACAGTGAACTTGATAGACAACACAAAGCAATGTGCAGTGCACACGTCATGAGTTCCTTCAGAGTCACCAATCCCTCAGGGTATAAATTAGGCTTTGTGTTGCCTGGCCTCTCTCTCTCTCTCGCTCTCTCGCTCTCTCTCTCTCTCTCTCTCTCTCTCTCTCTCTCTCTCTCTGTCCAGTTATTTTCAGCAGCCACAGGGGGAAATGGTAACAGATGCCTCATAACTCCGCCCCCAGGCACTGCTAGCATGTGGAGTGGGGGTGATGTGCACAACATCTGGTTGTCGCCATGGAGACAGCAGCGGCGAGGCACAGCAGTTTTGAATTTGATTATCTCAAAATGAGATGTGCAGGCTTGTCTGCCTGGCTTAAATCATGACAGAGCCCCCACCCCAACCACACACACACACACACACACACACACACACACACACATGAATCCCAAGTGTTCTGATGAGGGCAGCGCCAGTGTGGTTGTGCATAGATATGGTAATGTTAAGTCATAATCTGAAACAGTATGGCTAATATGTACTGTAGGATCACCCAAACGCCCATCGGTTGTCACTTCCGTAGTGATGTGTTGAGACTGAGAGTGCCTTGGGAAAAGGGAATCTAGCTAATTAGGATCTCATTTCAGGAGAGAATGAATTTATCCATCCTTTTTCATTGGTAACCAGACCTAATTGTGTGGCATCAGCAGTGAATCATGAAAAGTGCAACTTAATATAATGTGTGAAATATGATATTCAGATGTGTAACATCAGTATGGCCGCGCTCGTGTGGCTGGCTGTCCCTTTATTCTATCTGTATGTCTGTCAGCTGGATTTGAAGCACTCCACAAAGCTCAGCACACTGAACATGTCAAAGAAGGGTTCCGCTGAGCTCCTTTCAGACTAGTTTTTGGAGATTCAGGCATGATAGCAGCAGGCCAAAACGGCATAGACACCCACACCCATTCCCACAGGGCCCAGATGTAAGATCCAGTACCAGCCGCTGGGCTACCAAAGCTCCCCATGTTGGAAGGGAGCAAAACAATGAACTCCTCTCAGTGCCTAGAGCTGATTTATGTTCTTCTTTAGTTGGTGTATTGATCTGGCATTGGGTGATAATTAACCAGCACCACTATTCACAAGAGAAAGGGGTTCGGCTCTAGGGGCTAGGTTGTTTTTAGTGTATGTAGGAGTGTAACTGTTGGGAATGAGTGACTGCTGAAACAAGAATAGAAGTGAGTCAATGCCAACCTTGAGTGTTCTATAAACTAATGTACATATCTGGAGCGTTGATTAACCTTATATAAGTGAAACAGATAGGAGACTGGTGGTGCATTGCTCAAAATCACAGTGACAAGACGCATGGCTAATGCTAGACATGTTTTTGGCTGTTGTTGGATTGTCTGTCTACCCATAAGGCAAGCCATGGAAACACATTTTGAGGAAGCTGAGTGTAGAAATATATGAATAGCATTCCAAGTTAGGCGATGACTCTGTCTATTACAGGCTACAAACAGAAATGAAGATATTGTCTTACAGGCTACTATTTTAAAAGAGGTCAGTGTTAGATACAACTGTGTGTTAGACAGGCCTATTTGATGAAGGTTTAGCTTTAGAATGCCAGGTTTCTACAAGCTCAAAATTCAATGCCAAGTACACAATTAAGTCACTAACCACAATTGTTGCACGATAATTAATCAGCAAGTAAAACGTCATGATCGTGACAGCCTTACCGGCAGAAATTGCATAAAATTGCAGATATACAAGCTTGTACCGCAGAGTTTTGGTGCACAACACTGCCGTAGAATGGAGTTTAAGCAATAACAAAAACCCAAAACAATCCAGCTTTTGTCAGGAGAACAATGTGTATATCTGAAGCCTGAATGGGGGGGGGGGTGGAACGCGAAACACTTCTAAGCAAACCCCTATTTAGCTAAACTACCTCATATCCTTATTTTGTTAAAGCTACATTACTCTGCCATTCAACCTTTTCTGTGTATGTGAGGAATTGAATAGTACAACCCAAACAAACAGGCAATGACCTATTTCTGTACAGCAAACAGCAGCTGAAAGCCCTGAGTTTTACTGCCCCCATGGTAAGTGTAATAACTCACCAACTGGATTCCGAAATGGAGCCATTCTTGTGCTTTAGCTCTTAACAACGGATGTTAAACCTCCACAACGTGTGGTTTATGTGGTACGGGACTGCCGTCCCCCCATTCGCTCTTACTGTCGTGAGTTTGGCCTATTTCTTGGGGAAGAAGAGGTATGTTCCCTTACTGCATGCTGACTGCAGAAGTCTGGCCGCAGTAGCGAGGGGAAGCCGTGAGCAATGGAAAACGCAATAGGCCTTGGCTGCCATCCCTAAGGAGAAGGGGGGGGGGCACAAGGAAGAAAGAAGTAGTGAAAGTGATGAGAACGGTGCACACCAAGGCCATACAACGAAGCAAGGCAAATAGTGAAACCTCAGTAGAAATGAAATGTGTTCTTTTCCCTTTCTGAGACTTGCAGACAGTGTTGCCATGACTGTTTTGCCTAGACATTATCTCATTTGTGATTTCCTTATCTAATTTGCCTGTGTACCTGTTTTGTCTTTCTGTTGTGCCCATTCTAACAGTAGTGCTGTACTATAAAACGGTGCATTTAGTATTTTAGAAGAATGCCTGTGATTTATATTGTAACTCCTTGAAAAAGTTACTTGAGTCTTTAAGTTGACAAATGAAAGGCTTCCCTCATTTGATGGAATTTGACTCCTCACTCCTATCCTATTGGATGTCAAGAGTTAACTTTCAAAATTCCCTGTAGCCTATTCCATTTTGGAGATAAAAAATGTTCTCAATTTCATATTTTCATACTTTTTATAACTAATTATGACTTGAGGTGTTGGGGGTGAGTTGAGCAGTTTTATCATGTTTGAAACCCAAGTTTCAGAGTCTGAGGCACAGGGAAATAGTTTTTGTCACACTTCTTCAATGTGTATACGCCATGGTTTAATTCAATTTAAGGTACTACACCAACTTCATTATTCAGGGGAGAAGCTGGCCAGACTCTTTAACATCCCAGAACCTGGCTGCCCGAGGTGCAGCCAGACCCCAGCTTCACTGGGCCATATGTACTGACATTGTACTGTACCCCTTGTTACAGCAGAGTGACTGTAAGTGAGTTACTATCTTGTAGTGTTATCTAGAAAAGTTAACTTACTTCAGCTTGTGAGGAACGACCCTGAGACACAAGAATAGTTTGACTATCTTGGCAAGTCCCAGAGGACAGATTCAAGCTACTTGACTTAGCAAAATAATAACAAAACATGTTCTGAATAGCCTCTGATGTTCTGAAAAAGGAGCGAGGAATTCGGCTGTGGGTTTTCGGTGGGTGTTGACTATGTAAGCTGAAAGGAGGGAAAGCATGAGACTTTTAAAGCCAGATGGAAATAAAATGAACAATGTACTAGCAAGCAGAAACCAAAGTCTTGTAAAAGTTTAGTGTCCTGCCTTATAATTTGAAAATGCCTTGTTTCTCACAACTTGTTTTTGCTATTTTGGGTTTAAGGCCCCTTTTGGTTTGATCAAAAAAATTGGTGGAACCATAACCCTATCATGAATGTCTCATAAAGCTTAAGACAGTGTTGTATGTTGGAGATGACATTTTGGAGCCTTTACATGTCACCACACACAAGTTGCCCACATGACTTCACTTATGAGGCCTGTAAGTTGTTCATAGTGATTTGATCCTGCTATAACCCTTTGTGACCAGTTCTTATTGCTTTGTTTGTGGCCCTGGATTAGGACATATGAAATATTCCTTATTTTTTTCTTACTGTTCACCAAGCTGATTGCATTTTTTTTGGTTAACACTAAAACTAGGGTAGAATGACTCACTTGTTATTATTCTGCTAAATGGAATTTAAAAGCTTGAATAAACAAATCTGTCTGCATCCTCCCCAAAGGGTCACCAGCTATTTTCAGACCCCTTTTATGGAACAGCTAGTCAGTTTCACATGCACTGAAAACACCCAGCTATGAATGAGCATGATTTTACTACTGCTTCTCAAAGAGCAAAGGTTGTCTTTGTTCAAATGTCTGGTTTTAATTAGGAGGACATGTGCTGAGAGAGCGCAAGGCTCAAGCTTTCATTAGCATGTTGATAACACAGACTTCATCACACTGCTAAAGTGTTAGCATAACACAGTCTACTGAGTGTGGCTTCATTGTTTTTTGTTCACAAATCCTCGCTGACTCAGAGAAATGCAAGTATTGTACGATAAAGTCAGCGCTACAAATAGAACATAATGATGAATAGAGTCTTTATGAGCCTCAAAGAATTGCTGAGGTAGAAGTCTGGGGCTTTATAATGTATAGTTGTCTTGGACTTCAACTCAAGGACATTTCTCTTTTATTTTTGTTCTGGAGTAAATCTTAGCTTATTTGCCACCTGTATAACCATATCCTCCATTCCCAGTGTGTTGACTGGCCAGCACACTGTGTGATCTCTAAAGCTTCATTTATTCTTACTTGGTTGCGCACTGAAAACAGCCGATCTACTATGCATCGCAGTGCAGTGCGTTTTGAACTCAAAGATCTGCTCTTTTCGGTGCACGACACCAGCATGCAACTAAGTATAAATTGAGCATTACCGATAAATGTAAATGGTGTTCACTGGGGGGTGGTAGCAACTCTTAAGTAGATCCATATGTGCAAACTAGCAGTCTGATTATAGCAACCTCTGTGGTTCTGTGGGATTGCTTGCAGAACTGCCTGAAGTGCTTGAGACTTGTATGACCATCAGAGAGAGCAGAAAGGAACAGCAACATGGAAATGTAGAATCATGGAGCATTGTGTGGTCAGCTTTGTCTTTGGGAGTTGGTCATTAAGAACCAGACTTTAATGAGAGAAACAGACTGGGCCAAAGATGCCTAAAATGAGTTTAAATTTGAAGATAGTTACTGCATGCAATAAACTGGCTTATTCTCACATGAACAAATTCAACAAAATGAATGTGTGTTGCTGCTAGTAAAATGAATATGAATATGAATTATTCAGATTGTCCATTGGGACCATCCAGGCATGACTACCACTTACTTAAATAGTATTGCTCCCTGTCTGCCTGTTTCTTTCTGTTCTGTATCTTAAGTTATGCCTTTGTACACTATTAAAATGTACAACCTAAACCTATTGTACCAAAGTGAGAATGACAAGCTATAATGTTGTACAAAAGCTATGTTTAGCCTAGTTTCTGTTATGTGATGCGTGATACGCATCAAAATAACTGAGAAAGCAATGAATGTACTATAAATTTCGCCTGCCTCACAACCAGATACATTTCCCTGCAGAGCCCATCCTCCATATTATTTTCGTCTGAGCTAAGGGGCTTGTCATGGGTTTTGACAGGGATGTCTAAAATGGGGTAGACCAAGTCAGTTTTGTCAGAGGGAATTTTACCATGCTAACATGAAATGTGTCTCCCACATAGGAGAGGATGCTGAGTCAGAGTGGGGTAAATGCCAGGAGTCGAGATATGTTTGGACTTCGCTGTCTCCCGGGTAAGGTCATACTGCTTTTTTTTTTTTTTACTTCTTAATCTGAAAATAGTGAGTTATTGACTCACTCCTTCTTCCGTTTTTAAAGTAAAACTAATTGGAATTGATTGAATGAGATTTAAATAATTCAAGTGTCCATTAATGGTATTACAGCTTTGCATTCTGGCCAGGGAGCAGACACGCATACACTACAGAATATTTTACAGAATAAGCCTTACAGAAACCTTCCCTTTGTTTGTTCAGGTTCAGATGAAATATCTACTCCTGGGAATTATCCTAAATGTCAGGGTAGCTCAGTCCCTTCACAAATATGTGATTAGGTACCTTTTCAGTGCTAATGTGTTTAGCAGCTACCCTGTCAAACATTTTGAACTCTCGGCCCCCATGAAAAATGTGAACCGTATTATGTTTACACGTTAAAGTAGCCTCAGCAAATGTGGACGACCCCTGTAATAATACAAGATCCCTTTCTAACCACGTACTGTACTAGAGTTTGGTCAGACATTTTTCCCACAGGGTAACCTAGTTGGACTGATTGCTAGTTTGCAGCCTTACAGGAGCACAGCATTAGAACATCCAGCCTCCTAGTTCTGCTGCTTCTGCAGGGTAGGCTCGCTAGACCTTTGACTATTACGTAGTGGTCAGCAAAACACTTCTGCAGCAACTTTACACAGGAATGTTGGCAGACCAGAGGGCCCTGACCCCTAGACGAGCTTAATCTTTAACCTCTCATATCAGCACTTTTTCACAGTAGCACCATCCATCAGAGAGCCGGGGTGTGAGATTGCATGTGGTTTATTTAAGGATATTTTAGGGAAGGGCGTATGTATGGTATAAAGGGGAAATTAAAGTACATCCACATACCTTATATACTTTCAGCACATGTATACTTTGTAAGCGGGCATCCATTCCTCATGTTATTAACTTTCCCAGACAAATTAGTTTGCCTGAAATCTGTTTTGGTCAAATACTTTCCATGGTCTCTCAGGCTTACACAAGTCACACAGTGCTCCTATTCTTAACTGTTAACAGTTCACTGTGAAATGCAGACTGTCTTTCCTCTCTGTTAGCCCTCTGGCTTCCTTACCATTAGCGTATATTCACTACAATTGCACTTAAGCAAAAATACAAGAGAGGGAGTGCTACAGTATACTGTGAGATACGGGCACTGGGGTTCTGAGGTTGTAGGTACAGTACGAGGCAAAAAAGCTGAATGCCATAGATCAGCCCAATGGTGTCAAGTAGGCTACTAGCATGACCTCACCTGTGTATTATTGCAATTATTCAATGTTTATCATTGGCTGTCAAGACAATGATGACACAAGCTTGTTATGAAAGTTAAGTTAAGTCCCATGAAGAGCTTATTGCACATCCAGGTCCTCACTTGTAAGTGGGATGAACTATTGATTCAGCCCATTTGGGTTATGTTTATTTCTGTTCATTAGAATGTCTCTCAGCAAATCATAACGCGAGGTTGGTACTACTGTGGTAGAATTATTCACAGTTGTTGAAGTTAGAGCTGCTCAATATGCATCCAGTTCCACAATAAATTATTGTTGAATATGCTAATATTCCATACATTCTAAAAAAGAAAGAAACGGCAATGGTGCATTTTGAGTAGAAAAGTTATATGTGCAAATGTTTTGATTGATACAATTATTTCAATATTCACAAACAAGATGTTCTTTTTTGTCCATATGATGTAGCCCTACTGGATACTTGCACAATGGGTGTTATTCATTTCTATATTTCATTTTTGGCAATATTCTGATATATATTTAGCAAATAATTTAATTTGATTCAGAACAACATGCTGTGCAATTAAATTAACATAATGTATATATTCACACAATTCCTGTTCATGATGTGCAGACTAGATAAAGGAGTGCAGAGCAGGGAGGGATAGAGGAAGAGAGAAATGCCACACTATGAAACAATCACTCTTCAGCCCTAAACCCTTGAACCCTAATTTTGAACAACCTTTACCAATCCCTGAATAAAATATATTGTGTCGGAGTTGGGTGAGAGATTTATATGCGGTTGTTGTGATTGACATCTCTATTCCAATATTAAGGTATGATATCACAGTATCATATTTAATATTGTCCTGCTCTCCCACCAGAATGAGGGAAAGGTTTCTCCTGCAATGCACCTAAACCAGGTGTGGAGAAATATCTAGCTTGGAGAGGTTTCACATTACAGTGCTGCACTCTCGCTCCCTTGCTTTCTCTCTCCCACTGTTACGCACACGCACACGCACACACACTGTACACAAACATCTATACATACTTGGCACCCACAAAGCTACAACACCCCAAAAACGACTTAAAGACTAATCCCATTTGTGTTCATTTTCGATACAGCATAATGCTAATCAAACACTAAAGCACCGATGTATACTATGTCGTATAACTGTGTCAGGTGTTGAAAAGCTGATCTACATGCGTTTTGAGCTTATAGATCTGCTATTTCCGGCACACAACATTGTCTTCCGATAATGCATTATTAGGCAAAAAAAAATCGTCATCATCCCGATGTATGGCCACAGCTCACTGTGCTCAGCGTTGTTCTCAGGTGACACCGGGACACAGGGCAGCAGAAACCGAGCTGAGCTGTGGGGGGCCAATGGATCAGGATCAGTGCAAACAGCCATAGGTAGATCATTGTGCCTTTTTGAATGGCGCGTTGGGGGCTATATTGTCCATCCACATACAATGGCATTTGATCAAGACCCTCCTCAGAGGAACATGGCCTTCCCATCTCTCCATGTTCTTATGTTACTGTGCGTGGTCAGTCTCAAACTGGAGGACCTGCTCACTGTGTTCAGTGACAAACATGAGAAGAGAATGTCAAGAAGTTATTTAGATTTTTCATTTGAAAGCAGGCAGCATTGTATCACAATAGGCTCTATGCACAGCAGCCATATTGGAAAGAAATTGGGCCTCTTCTTTACTTATTTCACAGGTCTTACCAATTATACTAACTAGAGGTTCGGGCCGCTACGCAGCCCTCACACCTACGTTGCACCGCCGATCCGACTGACATGGCCATATATGGAGATCTCTGTATCTGTCAGCCCTTGACCCTTTTTATGGGCAAGGACTGAAAGTGAAGAGATGGATGGAAGAGGGACAGACAATCCTGGCAAAGAGGTTTGGTGTGGATGGAAAAAAGAGCAGACCAATTACAGAGCCAAAGGTCAAGTTTACTAATCATTTAGGGTTTAAGAGGTTAAATGTCTGAAAATTCATTCATGGATTAATGTTACTTACATGAATCAAACATTATTAATATATAATGTGTCAACAAATAAACGCAAAACATTAATTGACACTACACTGATGATAGTGCTGTCAAGTCAGTCTATGAAGCTATCTATGGAATCTATGAAAAGGTTTAATCTACAATATGTAGGGAGTCCCTGCTTCATTTCTCTCTCAGCTAAGGGCTCCTTGGCCTGAAAAACGTTGAAGATCCCTGGTTTAGACATATAGCAGATCCTGTCTAGAGAGTAAGCATTAACCCGTCAGCAAACGACAAGGCAATTGTCACATTTAGTAGAGTGCAAATAGAACGATGTAGTGCCTCACTTAAACTAGCATGCCAGGTAAACATCAGGCCTTGCATCTGTCTACACAGCATGCTATCTATCTATAATATTGTTAACATTTGTGGTAAAAAAATACTGATCTAAATAACAAAAAAACATGTGAACAAGTAACCAACTTATATCTGCACATAATATATCTGCATAGTAATCTATCAAAATAAGGTGACAAGAGAGAGAGGAGTGCCCATACTCAGTTATGAAGACCTGAGTTTTCAGACTGCGGTGGAAAATCATATCATCTTTTTTTATGTAATTATTCATTATGGCGTTAAAAAATAAAAAATAAATAAAAAAATGTGAGAATGCAGATCTACAAGCTCATAACCTGTCACATTGTGAGCTTGTAGATGGGCTATTTTCACTATTTTTGAAAAATGTTGAAAGTATAACATCAGGCTTAAGTGGTTGAGACCTGATTGATTTTGGTTTAGATATATTTTGCATATTGGCAGGGCATTCCAATGCACAATAAAAAGTAATGCGGAATGCACTTTCCGAAGTTATTCTAAACACAATTGTTTGAAATGGGTAGGTTCTTAAGAAACGCATTTGATTTATTCTGCACATAAACTTTCATATCCCAGAACTATAAACCATCTCGCAATAACTCATGCCTTTTATGAGAGTTTTAGTCTTCCCAATGATGTCATTAAAAGCACACTTAATTATACTAAGTTAAATGAAAATCAAATCACAGCATAGACTAAAACCTCACTGGGCGGTTCTGTGGTGACTGTAGATGTGAAATTTCTTTACTTACTTTCTATGACTTGGAATTAAAATAAATAAATAAACAAGGTGTAGTGGTTGGAGTACACGCCTTTCGTGCGGATGGTCGTGAGTTCGAACCCTGCCTGGGGTCGACGTCAGCCAGGGCATGCGGTCGTAACAGGTTCTTAATGCCAAATCAAATGGGTTCAGATCTGAGCCAAGTCTCCTGAGGAGGCGCGTCTGAAGCATGTCCTGGACGGGAGTCTCCAGACGTAAAAAACAGATGATTAATTAAACAAGGAAATAAACAAATAAATGCACAAAGTCTATGTCCCATATTTATTACTGTTCTATTGCTGCACCTTACTGTATGTACTGTGTATATATGTAACTATATACAGTATGATGCTATTTTAACTGCCTCGTACCATTACCATTTCTCATAACCATGCACCCTATATGATGATGATAATAATGAATTTAACTAAACAAATCTCAAAGTGCTACCATCAGGGTAAAATATTTGTATAAAACATGACATATACTGTGTATAGCTATGCATATACTCTTACTCTCATATAAGGAATATCTGACCTACCGTATTTTCTGCACTATAAGGCGCATCTGAGTATAAGGCGCACCTTCAATAAATGTATTATTTTCATATATAGGGCGCACCGCATTATAAGGCGCATCCGCACTATAAGGCGCACTGACGGTGCGGCTTATAGTGCGGAAACCAAGGGAACCAATATTGATACATATATAAGGCGCATCGGATTATAAGGCGCATCCGCACTATAAGGCGCACTGACGGTGCGCCTTATAGTGCGGAAAATACGGTACTTGTTTATGTATATATTTCGCTCTACTCATATGAGGAATATTTTTATATCTGACATGTTTTCCTTGTTCTTTGTTTCTAGTCGTCTTCATTTTATTAAATCTACAAATGATGGGAACTTGAAAAGTAATATCACCCACTTCTTTACACATGTAAACCTGTGATGCAACATCTTTATGTATAAATAATTATGTATAGGATTAAATAACTTAAGGCGAACATTGCTGTGTGTGGTCCACAATTTGACAAGTGGCCTCTTTCTTGGTTGAGGAGGGCAGCAACCTTCAGCTCTGCACGCATCCAAGATGAAAACGAGAAACAAATGTGAATGAAAACAAATAAAAGCAAGAGTAGCCTACAGTATGAAGAAGCATGTGGAACACATCACTCTCAGCAGAAGGTTGTCCCCTCCCTTCTAGAAATCATTGACCACAACAACAAAAACGAATAATGATCTGAATGACTTTGTTCACAAAGTAATGCACAGACATTTTGTTAGGTCTTAGTGTTTGGCACAGCATTGTGTCACACTTGATTGTAAAACATACATAAGAATGCTAAAGCCTGATTCACATTTCATCGTAAGGTGGTGTCTTTTGTGCCGATGTACAAGCTCACAACGTGAGACATACTACTAGTAGCGTCATGTCGGGGGGTGTACTTGTACATCAGGCTGCCTCACGCTACAGAAAGAGGAGATAGGCTCCTGACCTATGGGCCACATGGCTCGGGAATCATTGGTTCACAAGGCTACTTACTTACAAGCTCACAACGCGTTGTATTGCGAGGCGAAGTGTTGTGAGGTTATAGATAATCACAGATTTCTTTTTACAGAATTTACTATTTAACGTAAACTCACCAGCTCAATAAAATATTGAGGTGACTTAAATTAGTTGGGGTCTGCCCTACTGTGCACAGCAAATCCTTAGTTAACTTAGCTTTTGAGAGTGTGAAAATTGAAGTCCAGGACCATTTAAACACTCTGAGAGTTAAATTAGCGTTGAGGATTTTGCTGTGTTCTAGGGTGAAGAGTGGAGATTGTGGGTGGGCGGCTAGACCTCAGGGTCTCCAAGAAGAACATAGAACAGTTTACACAATTTTAAGGAGGCCCATCTTGTAAACACCTTCAATTGTCTATCTCACAGGCTCTCATGCTGTGTTAAAACTACCTGCTAGCATAAACTCGCTACACAGTCAAATCCATAGTGTTCATTTGTGCACTCTGAGTTAAATTAACACCTAGGATTTTACAGTGTAGACATCTGCCAACAAGCAGAGGCCAAGAACACTCCATCCTCCATCTCCTTCCCTGTCCCATTCGACGAATTCAGCCCTTGACTCGGTTGCAGCACGCCTGAGGAATGTTCTCGTCTCCGCTGCACCCTGGGGAGGCATAAAAACGAAACACGCAAATCCTGCTGAGGCCTATTGTCCTCGGAGGAACAAGTTAACCACAAAGGGTTCACTTGTGTTCAGCATTAAGCATCTTAAGGCTCTTTAGCTATGTGTGATTATAACTACATAAGACTAGGGTTTTCTCACTTTGTTTGGGTATTTTAATTCTTAGGTTTGCATAATCACAGTTCAGTCCTGTGGACTTTATAAAGCAACTCCTTGAAGATTAGACTGAACCATATGCAGTTTATGCACTAGTCTAATCTGTTTTGGTCTTTAACTGAAAACGTTCTCACTCATCTTGTACAATCAAATTGTGGCGTTGGAAATGAAGGCTCTGATTACAGCCATACTTCCTCTCTCTGCCCCTAGATACACAAGCATTTCATGTGTAAAACAACCGTTTCCTATTTGGTGCTTTGACATTCAGTCATTTTCTCTTGGATTTCTGGTCCCTAAACAATTGCTGTTAAGGAATTTGTTTGTTCCTTGAAATGTTATTTAAATTTCGAGGAAGCGGCGGCCCCATGAGCCTTTCCTTTTTCATGGTGTAATAAGTGAATATGACAACATTTTACCTCATCATTTGTCTGGCCAAGTACTGCTCTTGTCAGGAAGGGGGGGAAAAGCCAGTTTTCTCTCCCTGTGCTCTGTCCTAGTCACCATGGCAACTGTCGGCTAGCCTGGCAAAGGTTTTGCAGTCCCAAAGGAGAGGTGTACAAATGTGCTGTCTCACTGATGTTAGTGTGTGTACATATTCACATGTTTGTACTGTATGCACGTGTGTGTATTGGTGCCTCTTTTTTTTTGCCTTCCAGAATGTTATTGCCTAATGCCCGTCTTCGTTTGTGTGTCACTGGGTGAATGAATAGTTATTTTTTTGGTGCAATGTCCTGGAATTCAAGATTCTGGATTATCTTCGACAAGGATTATTAAGAATTCATTATCCTTGCACATCAAATCATACTAATAGAGGATAGCCATATTTTTTTTATTTTTTTTATTTGTTTAGCCAGTTTACAAACCAGTTTAGTCAAAATCAATGTTGTGAGTCACCTTGGGAGTCGGGGGCTGCCTGGGAAGATTTAGTAACATTCTCCACTCTCTACTATTTATTTATCTGACCAAGGCAGTGAGCCACAAGTGGAGCAGCTCAGTGTTTAACAGCACAAGTCTGTGGTAGTACCAGGCAGGTTCCAGGTGTGAATGTCTCTAGCTCCCATTGTTTTCAAACAGGACTATGTTCTTGGTGTTGTGCGGTTAGAAAGGCAGAGAAACTGTCCGCTTATGCCAGAATTCTCTCCCATCGTAATCCATAGTAATATGTAAATCACACATGCACCCAGATCCACTTGAGCTAATCAAGCATATGCTGAGGCTGCTTTACATGAACGGTTACGCACAGTTTAGAGTGGGCAACCGTCTTGGAGATACATGTATAAACACAATTTCCCCCACTCACTTATCACAGAGCTGCAGTATATTCCATATCCTGCAATAGCCTCTGGCCTCTGCACTGCATCTCTAATGTGGCAATTTGTGTTCCTTCTAGGCGAGTGCGTACTTCAGAGGGCCGTGCTGGTGAGGAAGAAGCTAACTGCCAGGGAGGGAGGAGAGTGGGTGTCCGGCACCCTGTTCTGTACCCACTTCAGGGTGGCCTTTGTGCCTCAGGATAGTCCCAAACCTGATGTAAGCCCTTCTCAACTTGAAGTGGAATTGACATGACATAATGGAATTTAAAGATACTTTTCTTGGTTTGTTTTAACCTGAATTTGTGCCAGCTAGGATTTATCAAGTAGGACATTACCGTTCTAGAACACTTTGTACATTACAGCACAAGCATATTTGAAAGTCACTTTAGAAAATGTTTCTGTGTTTGACAACTTATGTGATGCAATCCACGGTTTCCTATTGCAGTACGTGCCACTTTTCTGGTATTTCAAAGATTTAAAACAAAGACAAAGATTGATTTGCAATCTGACATTTTGACCCAGTGATGCCGTTGAACATTTTAGAACTGTCATATAACAGTAGATTCTTTCAAATATCGTTCTGCAGGACAATGCAGACCCAGTGCTGTTAGGAGACCATGATGTTGCTTTGGCTTCCATAGAGAAGGTTGTGGCTGGTAAGTAGTTTCACTTCTGTGTGCCCTCAGTCTGCAAACCACTGATGGAGCCATTTGGAGAAATTAAATTCATTCTATCATCACATTCTGTGACCACAGACTCATTGGCCAATATCTACCTCTGACCTTTTTTATGTGATGAGGGGGAACATTGGACGCAGCTGAGCATTTGGGTGACATTGGTCATCAGCAGCCATTTGCCTCCAGTGACATAGCTGCTGTTGGCAGCAAGCTAACTCCTTCATCAACATTGATGAATATGTGTAAAACAAATACATTCAAAATACACATGCAAGGTTGCTATTTTACCCATTGCCATGTTTTTGTTAGACATGCTTAATGAAAATCTTGATCTTCACTTACAAACATTTGTTTGTAAGTGAAGACAGTGTGCAGGACTGCACTCTTTCTATGGTTTTATAATAGTATTAGTATAGTAGTAGTATATTATTTTTGTTTTACATGAAGTGATTTTGAGCATTGCCAGGGTTTTCCACACCCTTCCCCCAGAAGGGTAAACATAAACAAAAAGATGAGCACACCCTTGGGGCTCCTATATATTTAATTTCGCTTCCCAGCAACTGTGTATCAGATCCTGTGTTCTCCTCTTTGTTGCAGTGGGCCCATCGCGGACCAAGTTAGTGACTCCTAACTCCTCACTGAAGTTCACCCCGGAGGAGCTGGTGCTATACTGCAGAGACCTCCGAGTCATCTGCTTCCTCTTCGACCGCCTCACCCCCGACACACAGGCTGTAGAGGTGTGTGTGTGTGTGTGTGTGTGTGTGTGTGTGTGTGTGTGTGTGTGTGTGTGTGTGTGTGTGTGTGTGTGTGTGTGTGTGTGTGTGTGTGTGTGTGTGTGTGTGTGTGTGTGTGTGTGTGTGTGTGTGTGTGCGCGCCTGTCAATTGAGTGGATTCATTACAAGAGGCTAATGTATCCATTTTGGGACAACGAATAGTAACTTGATGTTCATCGCTCAATATCTAAAAAAAAAAAAAACACACGCATGCCTTCATCCACTAAAATGCCACAGATACTGAATAGCTAAAAGCTTCAGTAATATTTAATGGTTGGTTTTGCTATTGTGTATTTTGTCAGAGTAAATGCCACATTTCTCAACCGGTGGATATTTCCATTTGGAATCAAACCTGTAATTTGTATATATATATATAAGGACCACAATGTGTCTTATCCTTGAATTGTACTAACCTATGTTTATTGCTTTTCAAATCAAATCTACTGTATCTATTTGTGTATGTACGCACCAATGACATTTGTCATATTGATTCTCTGACATCCTGCTTTAGATAACCTACACCATTGCGAAGACGTATCAGCCTCTCAAAGTAGGGACTGTCCTATCCTTCCAGAATGCTGCCCTTGGGAGTGTGGGTGAGTAGCTGAATGTATGCACCTCCCCCATATTCTCATTTATATTCACCCTTTGGTTGATAGTGAATTTATATTCATGGGCATAATATATTGGGGGTCATGAAAAAACCTTCAATCACATCCACATAAAGCATAGCCTAATGTTAATAGTACAGTGTCTACTCTATAGTCTATTGTACCATGGTTATCACAGACATCTACTCAAATACTATGCAAACATCTGTCAAGGTTTTTCATTTGTGTATTGATTTATATTATATTTATCTGTACTGTAAAGCACAATGAAGCTGTTCTCTTTATGAAAGGTGCCAGTCCAGTGTCACCAAGACAACCTTTTGTTTGTACTTTAGTGAAAGTGCATGCTTGCTTGCTTTGTAAGATATTCATAATTTCTTTACCCCATCCCTCTGTCTATTTTTGTCTGGGGTTCTCTCTCAATTCTTATCGTCAGCATATTTTAAAACCTTAATGCAGATAGAGGATATTAAACGGGAAGTATTTTGGTTTCTAAGGCAGACCATGATGAGATGTATACGTAGCTCAGATCCGCTGTGGCTGACAAAATGAGAAATGTTCTCTGTCATGATGAAAGAACAAAGAAACCTCCCGAGGCTGAAACCACTGCCAGATGCGAGGAAGTCTATTTATTTTTGTACGGGTATGAAACCCAGGCTGCATTAATTTATCTTGACAACAATTGAATACGTAGTTTTTGGGAGAGAAAAATATATAAATTCATCTTTCATCATTCAGTGTGTCTCAATATATTAACATCTCAGTTTTGTTAACATTTTGCCAACCAAAGACAAGCAAAGAGTCCAATAATTAGTTTTGATTTGAACAATTATTGTATAGTTGTAGGTGACTTGTTTAAAGTGGTGAATATCTAATTTTGCAATGAAATATAGTCTAAAATTTCCATCGACAAAGAAGCCAGCTTTTATCACTAGTTTTAAATATGAGACTTACTGGATTTTTGTATTAGCCATTGTGGTTGCCACTGCGGATGCAGAGAAACATGAGCCTGGACGGATGTACTACAATACATTATGCTATGTTAAGGCTACACTAAGCTGGCCAGGTTATAGATGGCTGCTGGCTGTCAGATGAATAATGTAAAGGCCTCTCTGAAGCATGTCACCAGATGACCCCCAGCTCAACTCTGCCCAAGGGTCAAGTTTGGCCAGTGTGTGGTCAGTACAGGGCACTCAATTCAACCACCTGAGTGACAGTTTGAGTGTAACATTTTGATCTTCAACCACTTTGTCAAGATCTCATTCTTTAACCCTTTACATTTTTAACCACTTTAACCATTAGTTAATGCTTTGGCTCTTCAAAAATAGCGTGCCGCGCTATGAGCTTGCTATTTTAGCTTGTATTTGTTTTTCTCGTGGAACCCAATTGGATTCCATTGATCTCAGTATGGTTTCAAAATCAACAGACAGGGACATGAAACTTGCAACTGTACTTGGACCACTTTTCTCCGTCTATGCCAAATGTCTTTGCCAAAAATAGTCAATCTACAAGCTCACAACGCTTCGCAATGTGACGCGTTGTGAGCTTGTAGATCTGCTATTTTTGCCTAATGTTTCCCACAGAATATGGATTCTGGGGTTCAACTGGTTAAGTGATTTTTTTTATTATAATGTTTTTTAATAAATGTTAAAATAGCTCTATATGTTAATAGTAATCAGTGCTACAGTATAGCATGTTTGTTCAGTAACGGGGGACTCCCTTGCCTCTTTCTCCAGCTCTTTAGTAAACATAAAATGTATTTTCAGGTCGAGATACCAATTTTATTCAGTCAGGTGAGAGATCTCATGCAGGATAAACACGTGAAATTGGATGTGATCACACTGATAAATGGGTTCACTCTCCTGATTAGATGATTCATTAAAGGGCTGGAGAGACGGGGAGACCCCTGTTACTGAACAAACACTCTATAGAGTGGCCACTATATATGGCCACTCCATATATTAGCCTCAGGCAAATGGATGCCAAAATGTCTAACAGTGGTCCTTGTTCAAGACTTCAGCAAACACTCTATAGAGTGTTTGTTCTGTAATAGGCAGGGGTCTCTCTAGCTCTTTAATCATTGCTATTATCAGAATATTGAGCTCCAACTTCTTCTTTTTTTTTTTTTTACTAAAAGGTTTTTGTTTTAGCCAAACAATATTACTTGCACCACCTTTAAATGTCATTGCGTAGTTATGTTTTGACGTATTATCCCTTAATGCATTTTAAAGATTTATTTGAAAAGTCTATCCGTAAGTAGTCCCTGGAGAAAGGATTAATTGACAGACTAAATTCAAACGTCCTTGACTTATTACCCATGCAGTGATGTTTAGCCAAAATTGAGTTCTGTAACTTTTGAATGACTTTGGAAAAAGTATAAACCAATGCAAAATCTAAAAATAAAGATTAGCAGGAAAATGGTCTATAGACGATGATGCCGGTTCTATAATGCTCATGTCTTTTTCACTGGTGTTCCCGCTTCCCATAGCCTTAATTGGACAAATCTGTTGTCACATCAAATTGATTGATGTTATGAAGTACCTCATATGGTACTGGTAACTACTACCAGTGTAGAGCAAGAAGTATATGGCCATTGCATATAATGGAGCCGCAGGCAAATGGATGCCAAAATGTGTGGTCCTTATTCAAGACTTCAGCCTCCCAAGGTACTAGTTCACGTCATAAAGAAAGTACTGTAACTACAGTATAATTCATTGTTTAGCCCCCTTACCTTCTTGTGCACTACAATATATTCGCTATAGCAATCATTTTCTTCAGCTCTTCTCTCGTATCTGAACAGCACTCACGTACATCTCTTCTGAATATCCATGTCCCACTCTCTCTCCACCTCCAGAGATGAAGCAGTTCCTAAGCAACCGTCGTCGTGACGCCCACATGAACTGGTTCGAGTCCTCTGCAGACTGGGAGCAGGAGCTGGAGCGCTGCCGGGCCACTGGCTGGAGGGTCAGCTCGGTCAACGATCGCTTTGAGATGTCCACCAGGTACAGTCCCATTCCACCGAGATCCCTCTAAATGTGGATGACTAGACCAGTGATTCCCAACCTGTGTGACGTTAGGGTTTTTGCAAGTGGGGCCCCAAATAATTAGGCAAAACACTAAGATTGATTATAATCTAACATTGATATGAAGGGGGAAAGTAAAGGTGGTCTGAAAATGCACATGACCCATTTCAGATGGGTGGGTCGCGAATGCTTTCTAGATTTTCAAGTGGGCCCCGATTCAGAAAAGGTTTGGAACCACTGGATTAGACCCTTTACAGACATTGAAAGTGTAAAAATGCTATTTGGGTGGAAACATCTCCAATGTTGAATATATACATTATCAGTTCAAAATGTTCCCAGTGACAACCCCAGCATTGGTAGTTTTAACCTGAATCCTATCGCTCTATTGTGAGGAGGACATGTGAAAATCGGACATGAAACTTCCTAATGCACCCTGAGAGAACGCCCTCAAAAGCTCTGGAAAAAGGTGTTGCCTCACCTGGCAGGGAATAGATGTCTCTATTCGATATGCAACTGTGGTTAAAAATAACATTTGCGGCCCACTATGGCAGTACTACTTAACAAATCACCCAGATCATGATGACCCCATAAAGTCGTAGAGCAGTAAACAAAGTTAATAGTTTTGTTGTTGAGTACTTAGCGTCATAACAAAGCTGTAGGTTTGCTTACAGCGTTCCCACCCTCAACTAGTCAACTTCAGTTGAATATGAATGGCTTGTGTTCGACTAAGGAAATGGTGTCAAGTGACACTGAAAGGTGGTGCGAGTCGACAAGATAAAGTATCCTCAATTGCCAAGCTTTCTCTGTCAACATAATTTTGAGATGGCTTGCATTACATAAATATGAAATAGCTACTGTAACATATGCAGGGAATTGGCTCAATAGATGCACTAGTGAAAAATATAAAGTGCAATACACATACACATGTATCCTGAAGTACATTCTGTTTGCATTTTTGCATTAAAAATATTGACTTGTCAGTTCAACCGGTTAATGACATGTTCTTGAGACATCACAGGTATGATTCCAACTCTTTGCACATAGCTTGTTATCATTCTGTCACACTCCAGTGTGCTATCTAATAAAGCAGGAATTGCTTAAACCCTGAGCATCATTTGTTTATCTCCTGTCAGTCTTCCCAGGTTCAATGTAGTTCCACAGAAGGTTCTAGACACGGAGCTGAAGAAGACGTTTGCCCACTTCAATGAAGGACGCATCCCGGTAAGCACACTCATCATAAGGGACATTTTGAGTACACTTAATGGAAGGGCAGCACCCTGCAGTTTAAAAGTTGCTGTATCGTTCATATGGTCACAACATTCCAGTCATTATTGTGAACACAGACCATCTCCCATAGGCAGAAACCAGAGATCTAAGACTTGCAATGTGATCAGGTTACATTATGTTCAACAGAGGTTCATTGGAGAAAGATGGTAAAAGTAACTGTGGGAGCACCCTTGGGACATTTTGGGGATGCAGTCTGGATTAAAGTTCAACTGGGGACATAAACAATCCACACATTCAGTTGTACGGAGTAGACCTGGACTTCGCATGACATCACATGTTTGTGGCTTTGGAAAAGATCTGTTCACGTTAAAACATAGTGATTTGGCAACCCTAGATGATAAAAAATGATGCGTAGGAATTCTTAAAATGAGTAGTGTTCCTCTTTCAGTGTATTTACTGTACACTTTGTAACCTCTGCGCTGCCGTCATTTCGGAGAGGTTACATGCAACCTACTCATTTTCGTTCAAATGTCATAAATCACACACTGAGCACAGTAAACTACTATTTTGTGGACTCTTAAGCTGTAGGATCCTGCTATTAAAAAAGGGTGCTGTTGCAATGGTGCAGGCTGAGACATGGATATTTTGTGTGTTTTTAGCGCTGGTGTTGGCGCCACCCTAGGGGCAGTGATTTGCTACGAATGGCAAGCTTCCAGAACAACATTTACCATGAGAAGGATGACATCAGGTAGGGGGGGGGGGGGGGGGGGGGGGGGGGGTGTGTGTGTGTGTGTGTGTGTGTGTGTGTGTGTGTGTGTGTGTGTGTGTGTGTGTGTGTGTGTGTGTGTGTGTGTGTGTGTGTGTGTGTGTGTGTGTGTGTGTGTGTGTGTGTGTGAGTGCAAGTAGAGCATTAAATACAACTTTATCCTCAGTACCACAGTCTCCTCATGTCCCCATCCCCACCACATCCACCACCCACTCTGTAGTTTTAGCTGTGGGCTATAACTATCACAAGGGGAAAGCCTCAGTCTCACCACCCCTCATTCCAGGGAGGTTGTGAAAATATGTGTTTGATGTTGCACTTTAATGGCAGAAAGCCTAAGGCTAAGAAGCAAACTCTCATGCATTCAAAATAGATGTCTACGATACAAGCCGTGTGATAGCTAGTGGCAGTTATTTAAAAAAGAAAGTGATCTGGCCCACCACCGTGTAGACTGAGTTTTGATTCTTCTGTGGTGCCTTCGGCTTGGCCAGGCACTCCAACGAACACAATTGACAGAATCCTACAGGTTGGTCGGGGTGCCTGTTCAGCAGGGAGTGGACCTGGGAAGGAAGTGTGTTCCTCTGCACGCATTACGCCCTCACTGTGGAACACCTCACTGTCGGGTCAAAAGCAGGGTCTGGTGACTCCATGTGTATCGGAAGAGACACGTGGTTGTCTACACCCTCCCCAGACCAACAGTAGGGGTTGGACTACTGTATACAAACATGGGGGGAATTGGCAATGACTAAATTGGGGAGGAAATTTAAGAACAACTATAAACGGTTCAAAAAAATACATTTAAAAAAAAAGGGGGGAAAAGTTTTATAGATAGCAAACATGGCATGCTGGATGTTAGACATGAATAAGCATCAATACACACTCATGGTGCATGGTTCACCATCTTCTTCTTGTTGTGTGTGTTATAGGAACCTTGAGTTGATCCTATTTGGCGGCCAGTCTTCTCTTTGTGTGGTGGTTGATCTGGGAGAGGAGATGCCTTCACCCACTGACATACAACTGGCACACAGCCGTCTGCGTGCACTCTGTCTGGGAGGTACGATAAGATGCAAACACGGACAGTCATGCACACTAATGCACACACAAAGAAGTCACAAACCCATTTACTTGACATGGTGTATATCATTCACATTTCTAAAATACTTCTGTAAAATACTACCAAAATGTATGTTGACTCTTAAGCCTGAGCCCGTTATGTTGAAGGGAAATTCTCCTGCTAAGAAACGTTACAATAATTTACCAAATCGAGGCATAACTTATCAATTCTCCCTATGTGGCTGTCCAAAGAGTTCTCTGTAGAACAAGCAGCAGTGCTTGCGTGCAAATTTGGGAGAGGTATATGCGATTAATGATGCATACTGTATCACTCAAACCAAGCTACAGAGACACCGCCCGATTTGCGTGTTTATCTTGTGTTTTGATCAGGCGCCAGCCCTTTTCAGTTTTAATACTATGTAAAGCAGGAAGGTGGAGCATGCGCTGTAGGTTAAGGCTATACATCAGAGCTGACCATTATGTAGAGAGCTGGCAGTGGGCTTATTTTAAGCTGTAGGTAAGCAGTTTTGCTGCAAATTCAAGAGAGACCCACAAATGTCCCTTGAAACAATACAGTATATTTCCCTTCTATTGATGTTTTTGGTCTGTGATGCAGGCAAAACATTTGGGTTTAGACCCAGAGGTTTAGACGTCCTGCTTTAATGCTTTATTCAGCCCACCATTAACGCCTATGCAGACCTGGAGAGGAACAAGGCGTTGTGCCAGTGCACGTACTTGATCTAATTAACACACGTCATTAATCAGTCATTATGATTTGTTGGCAAAACAGTTTAGCCTCATCTTGCATACAACCTCTTGCCCTGAGCGTCCAGCAGGCAGGTAGGACATTATTGCTGATATAAAGTGGTGGTGCTAATCTGTTCCCATGTGGACTACATTACCATGCTACTGGGACTGAGTGAAGAGGAGAAACGAGCTCTTAGATCAGAACCAGATGACAGGACATCACAACATCAGCAGACCTCCTCAAATCATGGACCTGGATGAAAGCCAACAAGATCATAAATCAATGCTTTGCTTATACTTCACGCTAGTGGTTGTTTTCCTTACCTTTACACTCGCTTACAGGTCCATTTTTATCCCAGGATTTTTGCTGTGTAGGCTGTGCATGCATGCTGTTTTTCATCCTTGCCCTACTTCACATTCCTACTTATATATACCAGATATACTGCATACAGTCACACCTGGGTACTACAGAATGCAGTATGACTTGAGTACAGTAGATTGCTGACGGTTTGATTGTAATAGTCACAGGCTTTGGATTCATAGTCAACCCATTAATTTACTCAGGACAAACAGGCTTTGATGGACATTTTGTTTTTATTACTTCAGATTTAGTCGTTTATTTCTAAGCACATAATTATTATTTTGAGACCATGTACTGACAAGTCAGAACAAGCTGTGGGAGATGGTGTTGCTGTTTTTCTTGCGTAGGCGCACACAGCACATTCCATGGTTGAATAAAAACAGGGTAGACAAAGCCCATGGTCAAATAACCGACTGCTGGCCCTGGAAGTGTGAGATGCATGCCTGCGTTGCACACCAAACACCCTTTGTGCACGTATGCGTGTGCATTATGCACACACAAACACAGTTGTTTCACATGGGCAGAGCAATAACCAGGGTCACTAACCATTATCTCACACACACATGCACGATTGCACGCACACACACACACGTACGCGGCGCACAGTTGCACACACAGACACACACACACACACACTAGTGGGAAGAAAGTGTACGCTCAGTGTCCCATTTTCACAGCACATACATTCTTCAGTTATTGCTCACGTTGTTTTGACTTTTGTGTCTCACTGAGTTAGCATAATTATGAAAACACCCTTTCACATCATTGGTGAACTTTTGGGAAATAGGCTTTGAGTCATCATAACAAGTGGATAGGAAATGAAAACAGATTGGAATTGTATCAGTAGCTAAGCCCTAGGGGTGGAGCTAAACTCAACACTGAAGGGGCTGAGCACTTTTGGGGGGCCCTTCTCATTAAATCATTTTAAAATTCACGGCTGTAAAATAGCTTTTATCCTATCATAAACAAATTGTCACTTATTGAGCCAAGCAAGCCACAAGACGAGCTTGATAAAAGAAAACAGATACCATTGACAAACCAAGGACATCACACTGTCGCTCTACATTGATTGGCGAATGGTTCAGCACCATCGCCGATAGACAGTGGCAGGTCGTGTATGCTGTGAGCCAGCACAGGAATAAAATACCCAAGAGAACAAAGTAGCATACAGAGCCTGATAGTCTCTGTCTCAGGATGTCAATCCCCTTTTCAATGCACTTGACCGCTGGGAGATGGATTGCTGAGGTGAACTGAACACCTACCATCAGCTCCATGTACTTAATGCTACTTGGGATTGCTCTACCAACTGAGTTACCCAGACGCAAAGTTTGAAAGATAGTTTGAATGACTCGTATACTGTAGCTTCCCACTGCTCTGTGTGCGAGAGGTACACCCAGATCTTTGTCGGTAATGTTCATTTATGGGTGCACTTCTGCAAAAAAAAAATCACATAATAATCTATACATTTTGGAGACAGTTCCTATGCCAGTCGCTGCATCTCTTAATTGAATATCAATAGTTTAATTATCATCAAGAGTCTAGTTAGAGAGGCCTTTCCACCCTTCCAAGACAAATATTCTGGGTGAAATTCTGTTGTGTAGGCAAATCTTCCACTGATTTGTAGTGGGAGATCCAAAACTTTATTTCACTCTTTTGTCCTGTTGTCTTGGCTTGCAGATATCTCTTCGTCTGTGTCTGTGCCCGACGACAAATGGCTATCAACCCTGGAGAGCACCCATTGGCTAGATTACACCAGGTAACAGACCTGTTTAGACAAATCTAATCCATCATCCATAATGGATTGGATACCCACGGCTTTACATTGATCACAAAGATTTGAAATGTCTCTCTTTTGACCACATTTACAGATTTGACCATTGATTTGACCACGGTTAAAAACTTGTCTGACCAAAGCCACTAGCCATGATTATGATGCCTTGATTGTACCATGGTGATATGATGTCACATTTTCATATCATATGCCTGATTAATACGATGATGACCCGTGCCAACAATAGCAGATCTATATTGCAACGTGTTTTGAGCTTGTAGATCTGCTATTTTGTCCGTCATACGACAAATTATAAATCAGGCTTGGATAAGTCAAATTCCTTGTATGTGAACATACTTGGCCAATAAACTGACTCCGATACTGTTGATTTATGCTAATCTGTGCTTTAACTCAATGCTTCTAGTGTTTACTAAAGTCAAATGCACAGCATACCACCATTCGTATTACTTTTTGGCTACGTAGAAACAGATAATGGTCTTTGATACATGTAGTATCTGTCATGTATGCATTCATAACAATGAAAGTGAAATCTTTTCAGTGTTTGCTAAATTGCCTGTCATCTCAACATCGTCTTTAAAGGTTTCATGACTTTCTGTTTTACAACACATTAAAAGTCTTTGTCATGGTCCTTCAAATGTGTATAAAAAGTTTTAACTGAAAATTCCACTCCAGTTAGCCATTGCAGGTGTTTTTCTCTCACATTTCTAAAGCCTTTTCAACTGCAATGAAAAAAAGAAATCTTTGCCTGCGGGTGTCGCTGTTGAGGGATTTTGCCTGCTCCGCCCAGAAAACCCCAGACCACAGAAAATCCACTGAATGTTCAAAGCTCAGGTTTTTTGGGTGTAATTGAGGTCATAAAACCCCCCAAAAAACATTTAAAAAAAAACAAAGTGAAAATGAATGTCATAGAACATTTAAACATCTTTCCAAGTGACCTGACAAATAATAAGAATGAACAATGCATTATTTTCCCTAATATATTTACTATTTATGTACTTTGTTACAGTTAAGGATTACAGTTAAAATGCATTAATCTCAGCCCATCATAATCTGCTAGCACCTGTTCACCTGCACGCCTCTGTCTCCAGGTGCTGTCTGAGGAAAGCAGCTGAGGTAGCCTGCCTGCTCCGTGGTGGTCACCTGACCGTCGTGCTGCAAGGTGAGTCACGTGACCCTCGCCCCCAGCTCTTGTTATTCAAGCCATTCATTATTCACAGCGCCTCGCTGTCATTAAGAGCATGTTTATGCTCTCCCTGAAGGAGCTGCTACTGGGGACAAGCACACTCCAATGGGCCTACATGAAGTCACTTAATTGACCCAGAGCACGGCGTCAAGGACACTGTTACAGCTGCCAGTATTGTTGTAGTTGTCACGTACGGACGGGCCAGCTTAATTGTTGTGACTTGAGGCGCTTCAAGCAGTCCAAAGTGAAAGTAGCCAAATGCTGTCTAGACTTTTAAAGTGGTAGATGTTCAAAGAGGCCTTTGTCATTTCTCAGGCAAACAAGGAATACTGCTGTCTACTCTAGTATTCAAGTTGCCATGTTAGGTATTGCTAGGCTTATGTAGTACTTATAACTGGATAATTGATTAGTGATAGTCTCATTGTTTAACTTTTGGTGTTCTAATCACTCTTTATTAATTACTTATTCTCCTGTAATCTACTGTTCTCATTTTAAGTTACGTGGGACAATGTGAACATGGTACAAGCAACTGCTAGCACTCAGTACAGAGACAGTAGGCTGTTGTTCACTAATACTCATATGTCTGGCTTCCTATCGTGCAGGCATAAACATGGGGATGAGCTTGCCTCAGCCAATGTTTATTGCTAGCTACTGGCCTTTGATTTTCTCTTCTCCAGCTGTAAGTGTCTTGCAGTTGGCAGGGTCTGAGAATGGCTGTTTGGCTGAGAGGCTCATATATCAGTCTCAGTCTTAAGACCCCAGTCCAAGCCGCAGAACTGCCCACCACTGGCCTGATCACTAGTAAATAAGCCACTGCAGTTATGACTCACGGGCACTTCTAGACAGGCCCCAAATCTCTCTCTCTCTCTCTCGCTCTCGCTCTCGCTCTCTCTCTCTTTTTGTGGTGTATGCCTGTCTCTCTTTGTCTGTTTACAGAATGTCAGTCCCTGTCATATTCCCCCTCTCTTTCTCAGGCTTGCAGTATAGTGTCAGACTCTTTCACTGTCTGTCTTTCTGTCTCTCTCCCTCTCAATCTCTCTGGTCTGTCTTTCTCATTCTCGCATTCTCTCTCTCTCTCTCTCTCTCTCTCTCTCTCTCTCTCTCTCTCTCCTCTCTCTAGCTTGTTGTCATTCTGTTGTTGAATAAAAAGCCAGAGGTCTGCTCCCCAGATGCTTGGCTGTGAATTGGGGGGTGGGGTATAGACTATAAGACAGAAACAACTAGAACATTCAGAACTTCATTGTTTGGTTTGAATATCCAGCACAAACTGAATGCATCACTTTCTATCTAGTGATCCAGGTTAGAAACAACCTTTAATTGTGCCTTGAAAAACTGGAGAGAAACTGCTCAGTGCTTAGCATTGCAATATGATCACAGCAGTACACTTACTCCCTCTTGCCTCTGTGTTATGCCAATGGAGAGTGCAAGGGCTACAATTTGACAGATGTGTCACAGTAGCAACACAATAGTACATATGACCATGAAACTTATCCACATTTACAAAATTACACAAATTGAAGAATAATCTTTAATAAAGGGGGCAGGGGTCCAATGAATCCAGATATTTATTTGCCTTTACTATTGCAATGGTATTTAAACATGTCTTAAGCAAAAAAAACTTGATTGATGATGATTTAATTTCTCGCTGCACTTATCATGTTTCTTTTCTTTATTTTAAAGTTTTATGTAAAGCAATGTGAAATAAAGTGCTTTATAGTTATATAACGAGATCCATACGTACTTAGTTGTGATAAAATAATCATAAACCAGTGTTATTCATGTTATTCATTCCGGTATTTGTGCCAAGGAAATTATTAAAACTGTTCCATATCTGCAGCTTGGTAGGCTGCAGATAACCGACACACCAACCATAGTCAGCGCCAAATTGATGCATGATAAACATCGGCTACATCGTTTTGTCTACTTATTTGCCAATTTTCTAATGGCAGTCAACGAGGTGAATATCGGCCGATGCGATAATACAGCCAACATATTAATGCATCGCTAATAAATATGCATATGCATACATACAGTACATACATACACATGCATACATTCATAGAATGAAAAACAAAGGTTTTATTATTATTACTAGGTAAAGAAATGGAAAAAGAGGCACAAGAAACATAAATAGTTTGTGCTCTCCTGCTGTGTTACAGAATCAGAGGACCGGGATATTAGCTGTGTGGTGTCATGCCTCGTCCAGGTGATGTGTGACCCCCATAGCCGGACGCAGGTGGGCTTCCAGGGCCTGGTGCAGAAGGAGTGGGTGATGGGCGGACACCGCTTCTACAGTCGCCTCAACCACCACCGTGACAATGACAAGGAGGAGGTGTGTGTGTGTGCGTATGTACGTGTGTGTGTGTGCGTGCGTATGTACGTACGTGTGTGCATGCGTGTGTGTGGACACGGCTATTACGTTGATGGTTTCAATGTAAGGATGTGATCCTTCTTTTTACCAGCTTACTTTGTTTGCACTCGCATATTATTGTTTACATGCATTTGATTGTGTTTCTGTTGACTCAATACAGACATGCATTGTGTGTGTGCTAGGCCTGACCTCGACTAAGTCGACTAGTCGACTGGTTAGTCGCGGGGGGTCCGAGTCGACTGCGTGTCTCTTAGTAATTTTTTTTTTTTTTTAAGGGACAAAAATGTTTTTAATTGTTTTTTGGCCAAGTCTACACCTGCAACCACACGTAACTTCCACTTTATTCTTCTTATTCCTCGTCTTTGTATTGGTATTGTTTGTGTTAGAGCGCCTCAGTGCGGCTGCAGAGTTCATGTGCAACCTCTTCCAGAGAGAGATAGAGACACTAGAAACTCTGCTGGAGACACAAAACAAACTGTGTAGACTTGGCCCTTTGAAATAAAATGTATTTTGGCCCTTTTTTTTTTTTTATATATTAGATTGGCAATTAGTCACCAATTAGATTCGACTAAACAAATCCTTAGGCGGGGACAGGCCTAGTGTGTGCATGTGAGTGTGTATGTGAACCTATCCACAGTTTAAGCAGACGATTTTGGCAGCAGTCTGCTGTAGGTTATCCGAGTAGGGAAGAAGCATCAGACGATCAACATGACAGAGGTCATCAGCTTTCAGCAGGGAGGCCCCGCAGCATCAGATTAACCACTTAAACCATATATACTTCAATGACTGGAGTGCCCCAGGGCTCTAGTCTAGGTACACTCCTTTTTCCCCTCTACACAAAATCACAAAATCTCAATTTCACGCTCACAATGCGTGAGCGTGAAATTATAGATTTGCTATTGTCGCCAAATGTTCAGGGTAAAGCATGGCTTCAATCCAGAATTCCAGCTATGATGGCTGCCTTTTTGGGCTAGCGTTTTATCCCAGGTGCATGCACAGAGATCCTAGAACTTGTGTAGCTTCTTTTTCATAATTACAGTGTAATAATAGCAAGCTTATTACTGTATACTACGTTAGTGTAACTAAACCGGTGCCCTTTGGGCATCAGGAACGATGCAAGTTGCAATCGGGAACAAAGCAAGTTGGGAATGCATGCCACACCCGGTTATGCAATAACCGTGGTCACTCGCTGTACCCGTTGTTAGAGTACCCAGTGCGGGTACCCGTTACCACAGTACTAATAACGTTAGATATCACAATTTACAATTTATAAATGATCACCGCTCTACTCGAGAGCGATGCAAGTGGGGAATGAATGCCCCACCCATTTATGCAATACCATTATCGTTGTTGTACCCGTTGTCAGGGTACCCAGTGCGGTACCCACTACCATACGACCGATCGGGGTTTCCTCTTGGCACTTTCTTGGCCGGCTAACCTGGCCCGACAAGATCCTATTTTTCCGTGTCGCTTGCCAAAAAGAACAGAAAGTAGAGTGATCTACAAGCACTCAGTAAATCTACAAGTTATACCACATCGCATGGTGTAATATTAGAGAATAAACCAACCAGGCTGGGAAATGTTTTGGGCAATGCATCTCACTAAAGGTTGAACGAGATTATGTATGAACGGTTGATTATGTAGGTAGGCTAGAAGCCTATACATAATAGATTTATTTTTGTTACGGTCATGTTAACTGTTACATGATGCCAATATAGTCACTTGCCTGTGTGTGTTCTTCCATCACTTAATCCAAAACTTTCTCTCCATGTCATGGAGTATGACAATACACTGTGCTTGTAATGTACAGTATTATATCCACAACATGTTGTACAACCTTTGAGGTGCGATGCAAATCGGAAGATGATGGCTTGGCTCGCTGTAACCTTCGATATTATGATCAATCAGATTTTTTTTTAAGTCAGTTCGGTCGGACAGACAGACAGACAGACAGACACAGGTTTCTGCGATAGATAGATAGATAGATAGATAGATAGATAGAGTTTGGACATGTTATTTTTTCTTCGTTTTTTCGCACAGAACCAGGAGATAACGTGATCCAAAGATTTACCATTTACCTGGTTAACTATCCTAATTACTTAAAAATCCTGTATCTCGGCTCCTGTGTTGTTGTTGTTTTTTGCGATGTATTTTTGCCGAAACATGCTATTTTTAACGTGTATAACAAGCGAACGGGAGGTCGCGATGAATTTTTTTTGGCGGAAGCACAGTGAAACCCTCCGTGATTAGCAACCATCAGGGGATCGATCATACTGGAGATAAATATTCTGTGACTACCGTACTTGAAAAGGTAAGAAAATCGAAAAATCGCTGGTAGTCTGGGCCTTATTTAGTTGTATATCCTCTGGCAGTTAAAGAGTTAAGTGGCCAGCCTATAAAACATTATGTGATCAAGTGCCTCAAGTTAGATTTTCAACCGAGAAAACGCCTTTGACAGCGTCACCAGACCCTGAATGCAAGGCTAGCGATTCAGGGGCTGGAGCCAGGCTATCAAACTGAGTAGTACGTTGATACAATTTGAACAATCAGATATTTGGCTGAAAAAGTTGCTGAGAAACACTCCTGATGTTCATTCAAGCCATGCTTTGTGGTACAACTAAATAGGGGCTGATCGGTCCAGCGGTTTGTGTGATTAGCTCTGGTCACACAGACATTACATTTTTATTGTAGCACTTTGAGATTGCCCCTAATGTAAAGTGCATTTTAAATTAAATTCACCGTTATTGTTATTATTATTACAGTCAAACAGACAGGCAGACCAACCAAAATGGTTAGAGTCCTGCAGAACCACGCTGCCCCATTAGCATCTGTGTCTGACAGTCAATTTGTTGCTGGAGGTTGTTGTTGTGACGGAGAGCTCTCTGTTTAGTTGTTCAGCCTGAGCAAATAAGACATTGGGAAGTGAACAGTAAGCTAATGACACATGAATATAGGGCACACAGATAATTGCAATATTGACTTGAATGAAATGGCTATGTGGAATGAATAGCCATTATGACATATTCTCAGTTTCTATTCCGACCATATAACAAGACCATATACTGTAAACAGGTGCCTCCTCCTGGAGAGTTACTGTCGGCCATCAGCTGACCACCAGTTGTTGTCTTTGTAACGTGTTCCAATGCAGATTTTACCAAAGACGTGAGGCGATGCATAGCGATTTGATCAGACACAGGTAGTCGCCGTTAGCTCTTGCAAGTTGGCATTGGGAACTATGGCTGAGTCATAGTGACATGAGCGTGATGCCGTGGTCCGCGCGCTGGCCGGTGTTCCCTTTAAGGATGTGAAGCGTGGAAATACATAATTAAAATACATAATTCTCTCCTCTCCTCTCCTATCCTCTGCCCTCCAGGCTCCAGTTTTCCTCCTCTTCCTGGACTGTGTGTGGCAGCTGTTGGCCCAGTACCCCTCCCGCTTCCAGCTGACAGGTGACTTCCTGCTGGCTCTGCACGACAGTGTCCACCTGCCTCTCTTCAGCAGCTTCCTGGCCAACTGCCAACGCGAGAGGTGCAAACGCACGCAGGTACGAGACCACTTCATTATGTCTGACTGTGACATGCTTGTGTTTATTGGAAGGTGCAGATGCAGCAGGCGCCCTGCCCAAACTCAAAATGTTTTACTTCATGTCTGGAGTTTTTTTTTTGGTTGATATATTTTCAACTCTGGGTGTTTGGATGAGTGTTTTAGAAGAGTACAGTGATAGAAATGGAACAAAGAGAAATGTTTCTGACAACCCCATTTGATGTTCATTCAAATCATGCTTTGAGGTACAAAATAGGGGATACATGGGTCTTTTGATTTATGTTTAGTCTCAAATAGGACATCACACTAGAATCCCAGGATTACATTAATACTGTAGCTGTTCTTATGCATACATCTGTCTCCACTCATCTGTAAGAAATCCGTAGTCTGATTCAACATTGTACAAGATACCGTAACGATGTCTAACTTTGTCACTTGTACCACAGCACCTGACTCAGACCTACACTCCAGTCAACGGCTGGAGGGACGTGCTGCCTCGAGGCGCGTCTCCGGACCCCTCGGACCCCCCTCTGCCCTCGGTGTGGGACTGGGCCCTGCAGTACAGTAGAGAGAGACGGGCCCGTTTCACCCAACCCATCCCTCCAACACCCCCACTCCAACCCCTGCTCAACGGCAACCTCAACACCAACCCAGACACACACAGGGTAAATGTCATCCACTCTCTCAAGCTCGCCTCAATCCTAGAGCCAGCCAGTTGTGTGACAGAAAAGCAGATTATTTGTCGTCAGTTAAGATGTTTTTTTCTTTCTGGCAATGGCCCACTGATTCTCAACCCTTTCTATGGATCCTCAGTTTGATATGCATGAGGCCATGGACCCCCATTTTAATACGATCTCCTACCCCAATCTACACTGTAAAATCCTCAGTGTTAATTTAACTCTGAGAGTGTACAAAATGGAACCAATTTGCACTCTCTCTGAGTTGCAGTCCTGTAAGGGTCCATGTGGTTCCTGGCTATCCGTCATTTAGCTAGGGACCCCTGGAACACCCTCAATGACCCCAGGGAGTACCCAGACCACACATTGAGAAACAGTGCAATACAAATGGTTTGTGATCAATTAAATTGTCCGGTCCAGCTGAAAAGTGGAGACCATCCATAGGTAATACGCTCCCCTTCCTCCACATGTGCTGATGAGATATCCTTGATCAAGACACATCAGTCCCTAAATCCTCCACTGGAGCTGTTCGAAGGCCAATATGTAGGACTGAGGTTGCACTGGGTGGTTACCAGGTCATAACTTTCTAACTGCATGGATGTAAAAAAGGATAGTAAAAAAAAACTGTGCATGTGGTCTTAGCCAATTTTCACTGGAAAAATAAGTCATCAGCATAAGTTTAGTTTTGTTGAACGTTGTATATTTTTCTCAGGCTCCTCAATAGTTTCATCTGTGCATACTGAGCTTTTGCAATTGCTCTGGAGTATTTTCAAAAGACCATTGCTCCCCCTTGTGGTGGTTATGAATTATGCATATAGTTCGCATTAAAGCGCATGAAACATTTTCTGTTCTAATTCATTTAATTAATTTATGAATTTGCCACCATGGGTACATTTTTACTCTCAGAGTTAATTTAACACTCCAGAATGTTGTGTTACTAGTTACAGTATAACGATTCATTATTTTACCATTCCTCCCTCTCTTCCTTTACCTCCCTCCATCAGCTGAGTGATACTATTCCAGGCTCTGTGTTCCTCCTCTCTCGAGGCACCTTCTCCTGTCCTGCCAACCTGCTTCCCTGGCGCAGCGGCAGCTCCGGCGTTTACAAAAAAAGTCACCGGAGGGCACCATCATCAGAGAACCTGCCTGGCTTGGAGAGGCTCCTGAAGGCCTGGGCCCTGACTGAGGGGCCCCAGGGCCTCACCTCCACCATGGGTCCCCAGGGACCCCTCGATCCCTATGAGCCTCTGTTGCCCCTCCTCCTGGGTCCCTGTGTGGGTGTATGGAAGGAGTGTTACCTCCGAGGGGCGCTCCATGCTCAGGTATGAGGCAATGTGTCCTTTGGCTACATATGGCAATATTACATGAGTGATCAGTAGTAATGTATGCGCAAACCATCTTTAGGGCATCAGACCCAAATTATTGGCGGACAAGTGCTGGGTCCACTGCCAAGGACAACACAAAGGTCTACCATCCCGAGTCTGCTGCAATATTGTAATACGAGTCAGCAGTGAAGAGGGCTTAAAAGCGCAAGTGTTTCTGAAGCTTTAATCCTATTGCCACAAAGAATCATGCTTCAACTAAGAGCATTTAAAATGTACTCAGTCAATCAAAAAGAGTTTGATCGTCAAATTTAGCCTTCAATCTTATTTTGGATTGGCCGCCATCTGCTCGACCAAAATATTGACATGCCTTTTTCTCTGGCTTAACCTGGGCCATGAACAAAAAGCCTTTGGCTCTTTAACTCTTCAACCCAACATGGCTGAAAGTGACCTAAAAATAAAGCTGTCAGTCACCCAGCATGGAATGTAATTTGTTGCATACACGTCCTCCACACATTATACTATGTATATAACAGGATGTATGTAGCCTATAGAGAATAATACAGACCCTTTGATGTGCTGATCAGTTGGAGCTGTTGGTTGACAACTCCTGATTTTCATGTTTTGGAGCCTTTGTTGGGCTGTCAGAGGATCACCATGGTGAAGTTTACAATAGACTAGTGGTAGTGTGGGTGGAAATTTTCTTCCACTTAAGTTTAAGTTTAAGCAGGGGGCTGCAAATTAGGACATTTTTGACAATTGTGTGTGTGTGTGTGTGTGTGTGTGTGTGTGTGTGTGTGTGTGTGTGTGTGTGTGTGTGTGTGTGTGTGTGTGTGTGTGTGTGTGTGTGTGTGTGTGTGTGTGTGTGTGTGTGTGTGTGTGTGTGTGTGTGTGTGTGTGTGTGTGTGTGTGTGTGTGCGCGAGAGAGAGAGATCTGGTTGTCCAGAACTTCTGGTACGACCGACTTAAACTCTGTGTGTGCGTATCGGCGAGGGCGTGAAGCGCCAAGTTGGTCAGATAGAACCGCAATTCCTCATATATGGAGTCTCTGATGTCATCAATAATGACATCAGAGACTGGTCCAAACTCCATTTTTGAGCATGCCTGACACAGAACTCCATATATGGGCATAAAAGGGACACAGACACACATAATGGGTATTTCGTGTGCATGGCCGAATCTGAAAATGAAGACCGCCAAATATTCAAATCTTTCCCTGATTCTGCCTATAATCATATGCCCTAAAGAGGGACACCAGTTTGAAAGCCCTTTAATGATTTTCTCACAAGTAGTCATCTGCTATTTGGACCTTTTTTAAGACCTTTAGTCCAGACATCTGCAACGTTTTTGGTTCATTTTAAGTGTAACAGGTACACGTCTTTAACAATTTGCAGCTATTCAGTAGACCTACTCATTATCTCATAGTGAAGGACCAACTGAGATCAACCGCATTCTGTGTTGTGTTGTGTCCAGGCATTCTCCCACCCCATCTCGTCTAACCACCCACACCCCGTGGAGCAGCTTGCCTGGGAGGTGCAACAGCTCAAAGACAAGCTAGCACTCGCCACCACCAGTACTGATGCAAACCCACCCAGCAAGAGAGCTGAACCCAGACGGACAGATGGCAACCTCAATCAGAACACCAACAACGGTACCTTCCTCTTCCCAGCATCAAGGTCTCAAGGCCTGGGTGTGACCAGACCAGTGGCACCTCCTACCTCCACTAACCTCCAGACCTCTAGGGCCCTTCTGCCTTCCTCTGCCCCGCTGTCGAGGCCCGGCCACAAGGACAGCAGTGGCAGCAGCAAGCACACCTTTCTCTTTGGCCATGCCTCAGTGACAGAGGCCCGCCAAGACCAGCGTTACTACCCGATGCCCAATAACGGCAAGCTGACCAAAAGCAATGGCCCTTCATTAGGTTCCTGAGACTTGACCCTCATCCATTTCTCATAGAAATTATCTAGACAATTGCCCCCCTTGTTGTGGGACTGTGACAAAGTTTTACCCCCACACAATATCAAACTGACCATGTGTCACCTCACTGACGGCAGATACTGAGTTTATCCAGATCTTGTTGAAGGTGTCGTGTGTTGAACTGCAGTAGTGATTAAACAATTAGTGCTGCAGGACAAGTGCTCTTGACTCTGCAACCTATCATCTGAGCTGTAAGGTACTGAAGAGTATGATCATTATATTGTACTATTGTACACAAAGTCCTGATATTCAGTATTCCAGTTTTGAATTAAGTTAAATCGACAATATGTAAAAATTCATGTCCATTGTCTCCCTCTCCCGACGGAGAGATGTAATTGCAACGATGTCTGAACTACAATAAAGATGATGGTACATCCACAATAGTGTCCAATCCGGTGGACCGTCTATCATTATACGTTTGAAATTCTTAGCACTTAAAACAGGTGGTTGTTAATATCATTAGCTTTACCTGACCACCATGTCAGTTTTCCCTTACAAAAAAAGGAAGATGCTCAGTAATGTTGGTGACATGAGGGCTTCAGAAGCACATCTTTTCTTTTTTTTGGCACATCTCAGTGAGCATGTTGTCATTTTTCAACAAAAACAAAAGCTTTCAACAGACAGATTTTTTAATATGTAGCTTAGCTTTTAGCCTGCCTCGCTGTACCATGTTGTCCCAATGTGTAAAAGTGTTCAGTTGGTTGGAATGGAAAAATAGACAATAGCTGTGACTATTGTTCACTAAGTGGACACTAGGGGAAAAAGCAAAACAAAAGATATACTGTTTTTTTTAACTTGAATTTAGGGCATGTGCTATTTTGGTACTGTACTTGTATCTCCCCACTTGCATAGATGCAGGAGAGCTGTGAGAGGCCTACATTCAGTTCCATGTATTATATTAGGTTGTGATACTGCCTGTGAAGTATTATATAGATTTTAGAATGCATGATTGAGACACATAGGGCCATTGCAGTGTATATACATTACAGAGTACACACACACTGTTTGTATATAGTACATTGCTATGAATGAATGTGATTTCAGGTGTTTTTTTTTACCAAGTTGAGTTATACAGTATCATGCATTGCTCTACATTTTCTTATTGTGGGACTGAAACAAACCATGATCTCCAAAGGTGGTTTTATTACCAGCTAAGGGTTTAGTGTTTACTTTAATTGCATCCAGCTTCCTGTGTTGTGCTGGATTAGTATGCAGCTAGCATTTGGGTCAATGACTTGGATGTGGTTGACTATTTAAATCACTGAGGGAAGTATTTGGTACTGGGCCTTAAAAGCCAAAATGTTGTTTGCATGATGTGGATGTCAAGCAGATACACTGGCATCAATCATACCATGGATTTGCAGTATGTATTCAAACAAGCATGTATTTTTGTTATTTTAAATGGATCCATATTTGACAGAAATGTATGCCTAATGTTGACCTTCTCTTTCAAAGGTACCTCACTTGATAGCACAATGAATTATGACATTGTTGTAAATATTCATTGTTTTAATATCAAAGCACATGTCGGTTACAATTTAAGAGCTTTCTGGATGCGATGCCAATGCATTTGCTTTGTCTTTCATGGAAAAACACAAGGACACTATTTAATTGCATGGACTATAAAGATGTGGTTCTACAATTCTAAAGAATTCTCCAGCATGTATGCCCATATACCTTCTAGGTGCAGTTCTGCACTGTTTTTGGTACAAACTTCACTTTGCCAGATGTACATATTTTTTGTATCAGCATGTTATAACCTTGATTAAAAAATGTATTTAGTTCATAATCTCTATTGTATTACTTAGTTCATCACGGCATGCAAAGAGCTGTAGACATTAACAAACTTTATTATTTCAACAAAATAAATATTTACAATAGGATCTGCAACACTTTACAAATAGCATGGCACTTACTGTACAATAGGACTCTTTCAAATTAAAAACAAATCATTAAAACTAAGAATTAAGGTGCAGATCTCTTTCACAGATTAACTCAAAGTAAGAAGTAATAGAAACTTGATTTACACAATATTAAATAAGCACATAAAGCTGTGTCTTTCCACATTCCGCTGTATTTAAGTAATATGGAACTCTGCACCTTAACTCACATCTGAGCAGTCTTTTAATAAGGTCATAGCTCTCAAGAATACTAAGTGGTAGGACACCGTCACTGTCAAAACAAAGTAAAGGTTCATGAAAATGTGCCGTGCAGCACTAAAATTATCAATATTTCTTAATGAAAACCAACATTTACAACTTTTGGTAGTGTGGGTTTCCTACCACTTACTATATACTGAGGCGATTCTTGGCACTTAAAACCAGTGGATGTTAGTATTTCCATTAGCTATACCTAACCACCATATACAACACAGAGAACAAACAAGGTAACATTGCTCAACATGGCAACATAGCTATAATAAAATAAAAAAAGAGCTTGCACATCCACTAGAAACACTCAGGTGCAGGGCAAATTGGTCAATAACAGGTAAAAAGAAATAGTCTGCACAACATTATTTCGGACTATTTCTTCTCACCCGCATAGCTAGCATGGCAGTGGAAATGCATTAAAATCAGACTCAAATAAAATGTTTAGATTTACCGTCAGAAGAAAACTGAAACGATACTGCAGCATTCACAGTTCACACTAGCAGCGACAAAGCAACAGCAACACATGCCGCTGCGTGACAGGCGCAAAAGAAAGGTTGAGCTGGCTTCAACTTCTTTCAGCGCTCCAATGACGCAGTGAAACGTCAATCAATCATATTTTGTTTCACCATTCTCCCTACAATTCCTGTTCCATTCCATAAAAGGAAGAAAAACACATTCTTGCTGTTAACCATTTCCCTGTGCTATTTAACTCTACCCTGTTAATATACGGAGTGTGGTTGAGCAACACTTTAGCGGCGCCTCGGCAGCCATGTAGCTGGCCACGCGCGGACGTTTTATAGCTTTGTCAACGCTATAGTGTGTATGCACCATAATGGAAAATGTATACTTCACACAACTGTGTCATGACTCATTACAAAGCATACATTAGGTTTCACCCTGCATCCTTTTCCATATGTAAAAGCATCAGGTTTATCCCCTCTGGCTGCCATGTTCTGTGCCGATACGCTGCTATTGCAGGATGGTGTAGGGCCCATAGAAGTAGCCTGAGCAGGACGGCCCCAGACCCCCGAGCTGCTGAATGGACTTGCACACAGGGCAAGGGTAGTTGGACAGGCCTTCAATGTCTGTAAAGGCCAGGTTGACGATCTGGTCACTGCAGGTGTCGCAGTAATGATGGCCACAGGAAAGGCGTTTGAGGCGGGCATCATAGGAGATGCAGCATTGGCAGTGGGGCAGATCGGGTCCCAGGGACAGAGAGCCAGTTAAGGAGCTGCTGTCCAGACTGGAGCTCAGCTTGGTGGGAGATCTGAGGGATGGAGATAAAATACTTAGATGTCTGGGGCGCCGCTGGCCTAGTGGTTAAGGCGCATACCACATAAGTCGAGGGTTCAAGTCCCGAGCCTGACGAACTTTGCTGCGTGTCACTTCCTGTCTCTCTCTCCTAGTTTCCTGTCTCTCTCTACTGTGTACTATCAATAAAGGCAGAAACAGCAAAAAAATCTATAAAATAATAGTTAATGTCTGAATTGTATGGGTCTGTGCATGGTGTGTAATCTATCCTACTATAAATGCGTGAGCGTGTGTGCGTGTGTCAACTTCAAACTCGGCATGTGTATCGCCGACGACCCAAAGGTGTGCCACATCGAGCTGGTCGGATAGGCGGTTGTCCAGAACCGCCAATCCAACCACTATGCTGAATATATAGGTATAGGCATATATGGAGCTCCGGTTGTCCAGAACTTCCGATCCGACCACTATGCCCATATATGGGTCCAACCGGCTTCATTATCGGCGAAGGGCGTGATGTGGGAAGGTGGTCAGATCAGTGGATCTCCCAAAAATATAGTTAGAACCGCAAATCCTCATATATGGAGTATGCTTATGTCATCAATAATATGACATACCGTGTTCTTCTGATTGGTTGAAATGAAAGAACAGGAACTGGCTGTTTCTACCCCTTTTTTCGCCGATAAAGTATAGTTTTTGTCCACGATGGAGGCGCGCCGTCTGAAGCAGACTTGGGCCATGAGAGGCACCGCCGAGCAAGCTTAGGCGAGCGAGTCGCCGAGCCAAACGTTGAGAAGTCTGCTTCAGCCGACTCAGCACCGTCCGAGTTATGGCAAAACACTGTCGTAGATTGTGTAGTCATGATGACTAAGAAGAAAACATGATAACAAAACAGAGAAGACAAAACAAACAATAACATGAAATCATCATCAATCTACACAATAATAATAGGCCTAATTAGTTACCTAACATAGTACAACTATATAAAAGGGAAAAGAGAAAAAGGAGAAAAGAAAAAGAGAACGAAATACAGAAACACAAAAACTAAGCCATGACAGTACAAATTTATATTCTTTGCACATATTTTTCTCACTTGTTCTATTGCTGACCCTCATCTATCCCATCACAAAAGCAGTTTATCATTCACATGTTCTTGGGGTAGCCTAGGGGACAAGACTTAGTGATATAAATTAAAAAACTAGGGTAGGCTACATGTGATGTAACCATAAGCATAGTCCAACTAGTACAAGAGAAACAAATCATTAAATAAATAAATTAAAGGTCAAATACATGATAATAAAATAGTACAGATTTTTTAAATGGCTTGTTGCATCTATTCTCATGGTGATTTACACTTCCTCTGTTGGTTGCTTAATGTTGGCTACAGTGACCAAGAAATAAGGCCATTTCACTGAGGTCTGTTCCATTAGGATTGGCTTTTAATTTGTTTCTTTAAGAAATTATTAAAGCTGCAAATCGAAACTGATTTTAATTAATAAATTGTTATCTATTTATATATATCTCCAACCACTGCTGCACACCTACAGTGGCTGTGATATTATACATTTGGTAGCCTATGTAAAATCACAGCCATTCGGGCTATGGTTGGAGAATGGAGATGGTCTCCCTACTCTTCCATTGAGGAATTTATATAGACCACAGCTACAGGTAGGCTATCTGCTGCGTAGCTACTATTTGTTTTTTATTCTCCCCTGGCATCATTTTTAAATGAAACTGGACAATGAGTATAATAGGATTGGTCTTTAAAAAAATACAAAGCCTACTACCGCAATTAACTATCTCTGAAAATGTAAAAAAAAAAAAAATTTTTATTTAATTGAAAATGACACTAATTCTATTCTCCAGAATGCTGTCAGAGGAAAAACAGTCACTCACCTCGAAGACGTCAAATCTTTCAAACAGTCGAAGCTAAGAGCCGCTAAGATCCTCCAGAACAGATCCATAATTCCGTTGCAGATCATATCATGGCACAGCAAAGATTTCATCCACTGGATTCTGAGGAACGTTATGATCCTCGCGTCGGTCACACATTATCATTACAGTCTCTTTGAGACGAAACCAAACCCACCTCGTTTACATATATGCCAATGAAAAGCGTGCCATCCAGCCGCATATCAAGAAAAGGGACGAAAACAAATGCGGTCTCGTTCCTCCAGTTTCATGTGCCAGTCAGGTGGACGAGGTTAGCGAATCATGAAGGTATAAATAAACCAAAGCTCGTCTGTGCGATTGTTTTTTATGTCGCTGTCTTCTCTCCAGAGTCCACCTACATCAGAGTCTGCATGCAAAAAGTGGCTCAGCTGTTGTTCAGCTGGGTAATTACCAGTGGTGTAAAGTAACTAAGTACATTTACTCAAGTACTACTGTATTAAGTACAATTTTGATTTTTTTTTAAACTTTACTGGAGTATTTCCAATTTTCAATACTTATACTTAAAACTACTCGATCCATTACATCTCATAGGCAACTATTGTACTAAACTCCACTACAATTATTTGAAAACTTTAGTTACTAATTTGTAGCTTTTGATTATTATAACACAGCTATACATGATATTATAGTTACTGTATAGTTGTATATCTGTCTGTCTCTTATATGTCATCATGATTTGTGTGCATGTGGATCTCATCTTAAACAAGCTCAGTGCTTTATGAGTCTTCCAGTTTAGTAGACAATTTATGGCACAATGGGACATTCTGCATAACAAGTAGCCTACTTTCTACTTTTGGTACTTTTTGAGACCAATACTTTTGTAGTATTCAAGTAAATCTTGAATTCCGGACTTTTACTTGTAACAGAGTATTTCTACATTGCAGTAGGTATTGATACTTTTACTTAAGTAAAAAATGTGAGTAGGCTACTTTTTCCACCACTGGAACACCGACTGACCACCCGATCGGAAAACGTGATAATCTCCCATTCAATGCATTGATAGCATTCGAAGCCACTGGACTGACTGCATGCATGATGCATTTGGCCCAATGATCCAAACAAGTGTAAGAATAGGTTTTCATTTGTAACTACAAATGTCATCGCCCACTTACAGTAGGCTATATGTATGAACATTAAGGAAAAGAATACTGATTGACCAGCAGCAACGTAGTAGATGATATTCGGTAAATGAGATTGTAGGTCAGCGTGAGGGTGACATGATCAAAATGCCCATTGCCTATAATAACCACCATGTGGCGACATATACCTGTATCAAAAGTAGCAAGTGAGAATGCTGTCAAATGTTTGGATGGAGTGCCCACTGGCCACTGCCCTTAAAGCCTCACAATGTAACGAGTTTTCCTAATGAATACAATTAAATGTTGTCCAATCTGTATGGTAGAGTTGCCTATGTTAACACAATATAACTTGGGTTATTGTTGGGTGGTTGTATTTTGTCTCCCTGCTCTTCTATTGAGACATTCAGATCTGGTCAAAGGTCATGTCTCACCTAGACAGGAGTAACAGGATAGGTGGGCACCAAGGATGAGTGGGCACCTCGGTATTAAGTTGGCTATTTTGTCCAAAATGTTAAATTAAAAAAATTGGGAAATTGTTTTAAGTAAAGTATACATGATTAGAACATGCTTACACTTTCTATAATTAAGGTCTAATATTTCTACAATTGCTACAAATTGCTACAAAACCTGTATACCCAGTCATTTTGGGGCATAAACAAGAAGTTGAAGGATAGAATTAAGCCTAATAATGATGTACCGTGCATGTTCACATCATGTAGGCCTATACTTTACATTTCTTAAGTTAAGACAATTTTTCAAATATTATATTTTTTTACATTTTGGACAAAATAGCCAATTTTACATCGAGGTGCCCATATGTCTCTAGTGCCTACCTATCCTGTATCCGACACAGGATCTGACACAAATTTTGACCAGGAGGTCACGATTAAATTTATCCCCCGAGCAAGCATGTCGGCTCTATTAGCTCAAGGTAAATATTTCAGCACTTGCGCACGAAACCGGGTCCAAATCCGGGGTAGAAGAGGAAAGTTACATAGTGCTGCTTTTAGACAACCATAATGTCAAAAATGCTACAAGCAAGTGCTGTTCCATCAACTGCATTCGTTTTGTTTTAAGGATGCATAATTTACAATTCACTCCTATGAATAGTTTGCTGCTACCACAACACAAATTGTCACAATATTTGTTCTTGACCAGCTTTACAGAAAAAAGAGGAAGGTTTGCCTCTTAATCTTTGTGTGGTATTATAACAACTTATTAGCATAAAGATAAAGAGGGTAGAGGATTTGACCCCCCTAACAACCTTATTGTGCCCAGGAAATTGGATCCCTTTGAAAATTAAATTATGTGTCACTGCTGCTGGTGAACTAAGCACTGGCTTGGCTAGTTACATTTGTCACAACGGTGGAGAGGATACAGGACATAATTTCCTCCAATTAAAATCAAATTAGACTCAAATAGCTGCTTATTACAATGCGTTTGCCCTGGTTGCCGTTGCAGTAAGAGCAATTCATCTGTAAGACACATTTTAGTGCATTATCTTCCACTGTCAGGAATGTGGGTGTCAAACAGCAGCCCATCTGCCTGCTGGTTCAGAGGCAATCTGTGTGCAGCTGTGTAGGAGTGTTGATCTGCTCTGCCAGTTTTACAACAGGTTCCCCTTGAGGGCCATGCATATGTTTTGCTCCTCCTTCTCTGCCTCCTGTTCTCCTTCTCTGCTCTGCTGCATCGTTATCTCTTTACTTGAAACATCTTCAGATGTCTTTTCTAATATGACTTATGGCATGTTTCAGGTATGCCTCAAGACACTATGATGTCATGAGTTGTTGATAATGCAGTGTCCATGTCTTTGCTGTTGAGGTGACCTTGGAACATGCGGACGAGCTGAACCCCACTCTCCAGCAGTGCCCCATTCATACCTCTGCAGCCCCATAACCTAGGAAGCAGCAGCTTGACCCCTCCACCCAGCCACAGATGCAGGTTGATCACAGCCTAGTAGCCTTTAGAGATTATAGACTATTACCTCACCAGGTAAATCAGATGACAGGGTACGTCAGTCTGTCTGGTGAGCAACGCCAGCACTCCCCAAGGAACCATGTCTTCCCCAAGGAACCCTCAGTCTACACCTCCAACATCCGTTTCAACTCCAGTATGTAGGCCTAACAGAAGTTCTGAAATGACCATTGTAAGCTGCATCACGGATGACAATGTGGACGAGAGATTCATTGGGTGGTGGGACACAAGTGATGTCAACAAACTTAACAAGCTTGTGAGGAAGGATAGCTCTGTATTTGAAGTTGGGCTGGACAATCTGGAGGTGGTTGCGCAGGGGAGGATGAGTAGGTAGCTGAACACCATAGACATATAAGGTAGACGCCTCCTCCGGCTCTGAGGCGTCTGTATCTCGGGTGCCATTTTGGAGAAGGCAAGCTTCCTGACTACTGGCCAATCACAGTGCATCTTTTCCGGGACTTGTCAGAATCAAGTTGTATAAAAATGAAGGTATATTTTTATACAACTAGATTCTGACAAGTCCCGGAAAAGACGCGCTGTGATTGGCCAGTAGTCAGGAAGCTTCTCCAAAATGGCGGCCACGATACAGGTCGCTCCAATGAACTGCAGAGGCCAATAAGGTATCTAGGGCCTAGGTTTCTATATCTATGGCTGAACACTCCCTCCAATCCCCTCTATGAGGACCTTGCAAAGATGAGGCGCGATGTGGTCATCAGGCTCCACAACCAAGCCTGACTCCCTTTATGAGAACATAAGACCTGCTGTTACTATTTGCTTTTCACTACTGACTCCTGTATGGACTCTGGTGCACTTGCACAGGGACTATTAGGATGTACATTATACTTATATTCATTCATAATAGATTGTATATATAGTGTTAGTAAAGTGCGCTCCTCAGACCGCAGATATCCGCCAGGCCGGGTTGCCTACCCAGGGCTGTCAGTCATGTGCAGCCGTCAGAACCCAAGGAAGCTGCAGGGGGAAATAAAAGATTGCACAACAGACGGTGCAACTTTCCGCGTTTGTGGCGCTCCCTAAGGACAGAGGTGAAAGTGCATTTGGTAGTGTGCACTGTAGAGGCCCCTCCACATACAATTTTCAGTTTGGGGATGATGGGATGTTGCATTCATGATAATAAGGCATGTTTTAAGAAATAGGCCCTGTCCACAATTACAGTCCACAATGTACATCTAAATACAGGCAAACAGTATGGCATATGAAAACCCTGTTTAACGGTCATTGTCAAATGATGCACGAGAGCATTGTGTCCCTAATTTGGTGTGTGTGTGTGTGTGTGTGTGTGTGTGTGTGTGTGTGTGTGTGTGTGTGTGTGCGTGTGCGTGTGCGTGTGCGTGTGCGTGCGTGTGTGTGCGTGTGTGTGCGTGTGTGCGTGTGTGTGTGTGTGTGTACAAATTGACAAAGTTCGGTACAAATTGAATCAAATGTAAGGGTCTGTTTGGTTCCATTTGTAAACTCTCAGAGTTAAATTAACCCTGAGGATTCTACAGAGTACATTGGGGTCTCAGAGATTTAAAAAAATATATAAAATGGTGGAGTGTGGCCTAATGTATTCATTAAACTGGGAGTCCTTGACATTAAAAAGCGTCACTGCTTTATGCAATGCTATATGTGCACAGTGTATTAGGGAATATTCTACACAAAACGCATAGTTCAGAGCAGAGGTTCAGTGGATAGACACTGCTAAGGTTTTCTAGTCACCAGTGTGATGGATGGATTCTTTTAGGTGGCGACTGTTCACTCAATATTAACTTGGCACTGGCAGTTGTTTCTGAGAACGTTTTATAACCAGATTCATCAGTCACTGAGGAAAAAATAGAATGTCTCACTGTGCACCTGTCTTATGGACTCTCTCTCTCTCTCTCTCTCTCTCTCTATCTCTCTCTCTCTCTCTCTCTCTCTCTTATCTACCGTATTTATCTTATCTTATTGCTTTCAAAGTTGAAAAGAGGGATGGTATCTGTTGTTAAGTGTACCAGGCTGAGTGGAGAAGATATGTCACTGTGTCCAGTAGATACAAGACAATAGGGCCTGTTAGTCAATAGATCTTTCAGTCAGACAATAGCAGCTAGAAGCCCTCAAGCAAGATTAGAATGAGCTCATCTGGTCCTTGTTGATCAATGATGGGGAGATGGCAGCTGGTGTGGTGAGAGACATCTGACTCTAAGCCAGGTGGTTTTATTATTATGCATAGAGTCAAGAAAACAGTAAAACACAATGTCACTATAAGATCATTTCAATGAATGAAAAAAAAACAGTCCATTGTCCACTCCAGACAGACAATGGACAGATTTATTTTTTGAAAAAGAGTTCTGTGCACAACAGAATTTATTTGAACAGTGTTCTCCTGTAATAATAATACTATTATGTAATTATAATTGCTATAAAAGAAGAGAGCGAAATACACATAACCAAGAGTTGAGCAGGGACAAATCATTTCTTCTTGAACTCAGGCTGAAAGTCTGTTTCCTGCTAAATCATTTCAGGCTGGGTCATCCAAAATCTCTTGGACCTCAAGTTATAGGCTACTACAAGTCATAATGTAGAACATGTAGAACTTAAAACAACATTTAATTTTGGGAAATCGAATCTTGCAGCAACATGCATAACCCATCAGATAAACCACACCAAACAACTGAATAGCAACAAACACAATAAATGCATAACTGTCATATAGTGCACATGAAATGAGTAGCCTAATTATAAAACACGTAAGAATACATGAAGTGAACATTATCTAGTTCACATAACAACATTATATTATAGCAGGCTATTTCAGCCTAGGCCTATTTCATTTGAATTGTAAAATCCCTGCAAGTAGGCAACAATTACCAGCTAAAATCATATGTGTGCCTATCAGGAGGTTTCTTTCATTTAGCCTGCTGCATCAATCTAATCAAATATTGTGTTGCAACACAAAACAGCCTTGTGTTATTTTTCATGGAGCACACACAACGCTCAATGCATAGGCCTAAATTATAGACTACTACTACTATGGGTAATGGGTCATCATACCAAAGGGGTTTCTGTACGTGACCAATTATAGGCACGAGCCTAAGCACGTGTACACACGTGCAATCAAGTGTGCACGACATGCCACGCACGCACCACGCACTCACCGGTGTGCGTGCGTGGCATGTCGTGCACACTTGATTGCACCAGCCATTTGGTGCATATGGCGAGTATGACAGTCGAATCCACTTGACGGAGAGAGAGCGAGATATATGGTTCATTTGAATGAGAATTAAGTTCTGTTGACTGAACTGCGTATTATCCAACCGCTGTGCCGTATATAACAATTAAAACACACTTCTAAAGAAACCCCCCCCAGCTACTTGACCACCCAGCCCCCGGAGGAAATTAACACACTTATTGTTTGTAATGTGAAAGCAAACGAGCAAAACCCCCTTCCTTCTGAAAGGAATGGTGTCTGCTGATGGAAGAGGAGAGGAACGCGGGGGGTGAAAGTAGGAGGGGAGCAGTGTTGCCATGTCGGCTTATTATAAGCGACTTTGGGCTTCTTTGTAAAGTTGTTTGTAAAAAATGGTAGTTGCGGCGGGTTGCAGTTTTTTTGGGGGGCTTGTTTCTAAAGTGAACTTGCTTGTTTAGGCTTGCCTCCAAAAAAAATTTACATTATTATTTAAACCAGGTTTCTCAAATATTTTCATGAAAATGTTTTGTCCCAGGGAGCATTTTTTGGGAATATATAAAAATATTCCAAATATTCCACATTTTAGAGTTTTTTTAAATAGTTTAGTTTTTGAAAATAGCTCACAGCTTGTATATAGGTTTAAAGTGCTCATGTGGCCTACTGTACTTGCTTCTTTTGGGCTTGTTTTCCTAGACCTTGTTGCTTATTTCTCTCACAAAATATGGCAACACAGGAGGGGAGCTGCCTGGTTATGTATATACTTCGTCGTACCGCGAATGTCGCGCGCGCGCCCCAAATCGCCGATCTACAAACTGTCAACGCGTCGCGTTCGCTACGCGTTGTGAGCTTTTAGGTTTGGCTATTGGCGGCGCGCGACACCGTCTCGCGACGGAGTATAAATGAGGATGCTCCAAGGAGGAGGATGCTGTGTGTAGTAAAGGGGGAGTCAGTGCACCACACACACACACACACGCGCGCGCACACACACACAGTGCTGTGCGTCTCATCCACAGTTTGGCACTAAACCGGATTTTATTTTTCTGCCCTTTTTCTTTGACCAGGTTGACACCCTCACATTCGGTCACTTGAAAACACGCCTGCGCGTATACACCCAAAGGTAAGCAATTACGAGACATATGGCTACTGTTCTTTGGGATTAGATTAAAACTTAAATGACATTATTTGTCCCTGCTGCACACTGTGTCGTTTATACCAGCTCTATCTGTAATGTATCGTGATAGATATCGTATATATAGGTCTAAAACACTAATAAGCTTTTTTAGGCTTGTTAGGTTTTATATGCGCAACGCAACGACCCCTTAACCTCGACCCAAACCGATTTTAGGGGATAAATCAAACAGTGGATTGAAAATTAAAGTTGAAATATAATTATTAAGTTCAATCAGTTGATTTGTGATCGTTGATTTGATTTTGATTTCAATCAATCAGTTGATTTGTGTAGGCCTGTTTGGGGAGCGTTCTGCTTTGCTACTGGCCCCGGGGTCTCGTGCGTAAGAGAGATTCCTCCTTCATCCCAGTACCACCACCATCATCACCACCACCACCACCACCACCATTATCATCATCATCGTCATTTAGAAAGAGGTTTCTCTCCGCTGTGAGAATATCGTCTAGTATTTATTGACACGATAAAACATGGACTAATAGGCTATATATCTCTTTCCCTCGATCTATCTAAATGGGTCTTAATTGATGCTGATATGGACTATGGATGCTGATGATGCCCTTCGTATAGCCTCACCTTTTCGCTTTACTTGACCGTTTGAAATGTGTAGCTCTCACCTTGAACAACATTGTTTACTACATCCACATAAAGTTATGTAGCCGATGTGCTGCTGCGTTTCGTTACTTTCATTTGCAGATCATATATAAATAGACTCGGCGCATGCAGCCTACCTTGGAAGCTACACACATCGCCAAAATGACCTTGTATAGTGGCTACCTATAGCTAGGAGTATGAGTGGACCGACCAGGGGCTGCAGGATTATTTCTCGTTTCCTGTGGCTTTCTAGTTATGGCACAGTCAGTGGGGTTGCCACCTTTTAATAGTGTTTGAAAAATAAAGTGTCCTGAATGAATTCACATTTGACTGCTAGTGCAGGTAGACCTAAGTGACCAAATAGTGTCCCTCACTCCCCCTGCATGAATGTAGCTACCTGCTGCAAGCTTTTTGCTTCCCTATAGATTTAGACTATTTGGCACTGTCAGACTATGTTATTTGTAGCTAGCTATACATTCTAGATCAGTCTATTTGGTATTTACTTTATTCCTAAAGAGTTTGCTTTATATTTTAATAATTATTATAATAACTGATGATTTCATTGTGCAGGGACAAACAATTAATTTGGCATTAGTTCAGGCTGGAAATCGTAGCCAACTAAGTCATTAGGGTAGTTTTGTCTAAAAGAAAACATCCAAAATATGAATAATTAACAAAGTAGGCCTATACAAAATAAATAAGAGAGACAAATCCCCTTTTTTTCTTCTCAGCAACTGGGAAAAACAGT